>NC_090830.1:131077542-131394261 GCF_028021215.1 Eschrichtius robustus | reverse complement strand
TGAAAAATCCAATAAATCAGTGGGTTGGTTTTTCAGTGTCTAAGATTTGTCTGCACTGAGAATGTGGCAGAACCATTTAACCGTGTGATTGTGGTTCCAGCAGACAGAGGTGGGAGAGAGGGAGAGAACCAGAGTCAGTATCACTTAACATTCTTGAGTGTCAGGCATGGCCATGCTTATTGTCGGGCATGCCCATGCTTATTGTAGGGCAAAGATAAACCTTTTTTTCCCCCAAATGTTTCTAGAAGCCACAAAAGTTAGACTCTGTGGAGTAGTGGTCTTGCCCAGAGTTACCACTCAGCCCCAGCCAGGATTTGAGGCTGCTGAGCTCTGTCGAGGAGGTGATGGACCGGAAGAGAAAGCTGCCAGCTTCCAACAGAAAATTGGCATAAAAACTAGGAGAGATTGTTGGACTCTTGTTTCTCTGGCTGAAAAGGGATTTAATAGTGCTTTCCCAACTTGTATGAGAAAGTGGACAACACCCAGGGCTATTCACAACAGAGGTTGTGGGTTATTGGCGACCTTTTAGCTGATGAATGCTCGTTTGCTGCATCAGATGATATGTGCTGAGGCTGATGGTGGTTGTTTTTGAGGATTTGAGGAGATTCTATCTCTTGCGAGGTGGAGGGAGAGAAGAATCTGACAAGCAAGACTAATTGCCGTGAAACTCCAGTGTGAGAGACCCCCAGTGGGCACTGTCAGATCTTACCGTACATCCAGTCGAAATGAGTTCTTTGACTGTGATTTGAGCTACTCATGCTTTTCTCAATTATTCTCTTTCTTATCACTTTGCTTAGAGGACCTTTTGATGTACAAAAATTTTGAATTTTTATATGGTTACCGTAATCAATCTCCTAAGGTTTATATCATGCTTAGAAAGACCTTGTCCCTTCTGAAGGTATAAGTAATTTTCCCCATATTTTCTTCCAGTATTTTTATGACTTCAAATTTTACATTGACATTTTAAACCATATGGAATGTATTTTGATGTAGGGTATATGTAATAGATCAAACTCTTTTTACCCTCAAATGGTCATTAGGATGTCCCAACATTATTTATTTTCCATATTATCTCCAACTGCTGTGGTCTGAATATCTGTGTCCTCCCAAAATTTACATGTTAAATTCTAATGCCTGATGTGATGGTATTTATAGGTGGAGCATTTGGGAGATGACTAGGTCATGAGGGTGGAACCCTCATGGTTGGGATTAGTGCTCTTATGAGAGACCCCACAATGTTCCCTAGCCCTTTCCACCATGTGAGGACACAACAAAAGGTCTGTGACCCAGAAGAGGGCCCTCATCCGATCATGCTGGCACCCTGATCTTGGACTTCCAGCTTCCAGAACTGTGAGAAATAAATTTCTGTTGTTTATTACTACCTAGTTTGTGGTGTTTTGTTACAGCAGCCTAATTTAGGGACTAAGACACCAACTAAAGTGCCCCCAACAAGATAGTCTAAATTCCTGTCTTCTATGGGGTTTACTTCCAGACTTTTCATTCCGTCTCACTGCTGTCTTTATATGCCAGTACCAAACTGCTGTATAGTTATTACAGCATGTACTGTACTGTTTTACTATTTCTTAGATCTAGTTCTTCCTCCTTATTATTAATCTTTTCAGAATATTCCTCGCTATTCTTGCCATATTCTTTTTTCATATGAATTTTTCAATAAGTCCAAATTAGCCCCAAAAAGAATTTCGGGTGATATGTTAGAGGGGAATGCCTTAGTTAACTGCAGGAGGACTGGCATCCCTAAGATCAGAGTGTCTTCCTCTGTATAAGAATATGGGGTTGGCTTTTCCATTTGTTCCGCTATCCCTTTTAACTTTTTGTACTGGTTTTTGTTTTTAAAAAAATGGGGGTTTTTTTCCTCAGTAATTTTCTGTGTTAATTGCTTGCTTAGTTTTGTAAGAAAGTATTTTCCAGAGTGCTGTGTTATTTTACATTCCCACAAGCAGCGTATGTGATCCAGTTGCTCTGCATCCTTTCTAGTATTTGGTCTTGTCATTATTTTTTATTTTAGCTGTTCTAATAGGTGTGTAGTGATGTCTCATCATGGTCTTTATTCGTATTTGTCTAATAGCTGATGATGCTGAACATATTTTCATGTACGTATTTGCCATCTGCATGTCTTCTTTTTTTATTTTTATTTTTTATAAATTTATTTATTTATGGCTGCCTTGGGTCTTCGTTGCTGCATGCGGGCTTTCTCTAGTTGTGGTGAGCAGGGGCTACTCTTCGTTGCAGTGCACGGGCTTCTCATTGCGGTGGCTTCTCTTGTTGCGGAGCATGGGCTCTAGGCACGCGGGCTTCAGTAGTTGTGGCACACGGGCTCAGTAGTTGCAGCACACGGGGCTCCAGAGCGCAGGCTCAGTAGTTGTGGCGCACGGGCTTAGTTGCTCCGCGGCATGTGGAATCTTCCCAGACCAGGGCTTGAACCCGTGTCCCTGCATTGGCAGGTGGATTTTTAACCACTGCGCCACCAGGGAAGTCCCCTGTATGTCCTCTTTAGTGAAATGTCTATTTGTGTCTTTTGTCTATATTCTAATTGCCTTGTTTGTGTTTTTACTTTTGAGTGTTGAGAGTTCTTTATCAGTTCTAGATATGCCCTTTGTCAGATATGTGGTTTGCAAATATTTTCTCCCAGTCTATAACTTATCTGTTATCCTCTTAATATTGGCTTTCACACTGGCTTCTCAGAGAAAAAGTTTGTAATTACAATCAAGTCCAGTTTATTGATTTTTTTCCTTTATGGATTGTGCTTTTGGTGTCATTTCTAAGAACACTTTACTAAGCTCTAGATCCCAAAGATTTTCTCCATTATTAACTTCTAAAGTTTTATAGTTTTATGTTTTAGATCTATGATCCATTTTGAGTTAATTTTTATATAAAGTGTTAGGTTTAGTGAGGTTTAATGATATATCTTTTAAACCTAATGATATATAACTGCCTATAGATCTATAGTAATTGTTTCAGTACCATTTGTTGAAAAGACGTCCTTCCACCATGGAACTGGTTTTGCACCTTTGCTAAATATTGGTTGACCATATTTGTATGGATTTACTTCTGGGTTCTCCATTCTCTTCCATAGATCTATGTGTCTGTCCCCCTGCCAATCCCATACAGTCTTGATTACTATAGCTATATACTGTCTTGAAACTGGGTAAATGGATTTCTCCCATATTATTCTTTTTCAAAATTGTCTTAACTATTCTAGTTCCTTTGCCTTTCTATATTAATTTTAGAATCACCTTGTTTATATCTGTGACAGAGTCTTACTGAGATTTAATAAGAATCATATTAAACTTTGTATCAGCTTGGGGAGAACTGATAACTTTACCATGTCGAGTCCTCCAATCCACAAACACAATGTTTTCCCATTTATTTAGATCTTCTTCAGTCTCTTTTATCAGTGTTTTATAATTTTTAGCATACAAGTTCTGTACAGGTTTTGTTAGATTTATACTTAAGAATTTCATCTCTTTTGAGCAATTGTGAATGGTATTGTTCACTAATATTTTTTGTTTTTTTGTTTTTTTTGTTTTTTGGCTGTGCTGGGTCTTCGTTTCTGTGTGAGGGCTTTCTCTAGTTGCGGCAAGCGGGGGCCACTCTTCATTGCGGTGCGCGGGCCTCTCACTGTCGCAGCCTCTCTTGTTGCGGAGCACAGGCTCCAGACGCGCAGGCTCAGTAGTTGTGGCTCACGGGCCTAGTTGCTCCGCGGCATGTGTGATCTTCCCGGACCTGGACTCAAACCCGTGTCCCCTGCATCGGCAGACAGATTCTCAACCACTGTGCCACCAGGGAAGCCCCACTAATATTTTATTTAGGATTTTTGCATCAATATTCAGATGTGACATTAGGCTAAAGTGTCCTTTCTGTGAGCAATCTCTGTTGCTTTTTGGTATAAAATTTTCTATGCTTTGAATACGTACAGGCATGTGGTTTCAGGGGAGCTCTTTTTTTTAAAATTAATTTTTATTGGAGTATAGTTGCTTTACAATGTTGTGTTGGTTTCTTCTGTACAGCAAAGTGAATCAGTTATATGTATACATATATCCCCTCTTTTTTAGATTTCCTTCCCATTTAGGTCACCACGGAGCACTGAGTAGAGTTCCCTGTGCTATACAGTAGGTTCTTATTAGTTATCTATTTTATATATAGTTGTGTATATATGGCCAACAAACACATGGTAGGGAGCTCTTTGATGACTGGCCCTCTTTCTGCTCTGGTACTCAGGCTGTTTAGATTTTCTGTCTCTCCCATCAGTTTTGATAAATTCTATTGTCCTAGAAAATTTGTGTTTTCAAAAATATTTGTATTTGATTCAACAAAATTGTCTTACAGATTCTTTTAATTTCTTCTGATTGGTGATTATTTTCTCCTTATTATTTTTAAGTATTTATGAATTTCCTCTTTCTCTTCATTATGTTACCCAGTGGTTTGTCTATCATTTTTTCCCCTCTTTTTTTTAAAGAGCAAGCATTCCTTGGCATTATTTATTAGTTCTGCTATTTTTCTGTTTTTGAGTTCATTAATTTTTTTATTCAGATTGATTCTTTCCTTTATATATATACACATTGAATATCTGTGTAGAACACATGGTGTGAGAGGCCTCCATGAAGTCTAGCCAGTGGATTCTCCACATTATGAAATCCCTTCTCAATTGTGGTTAAGGCACAACATAGGTCCGGAAGTTGAAGTTTTCCCGTTGTCGTCCTCTACCCAGAAGCTTCTGGTCTTCCTGGGATATCTGGTAGGTGTCCAACCATCTCAGCAGAAATTTCCAAACCATGCATGGTAGTTTTGATTTGGGAGCAAAGTAGGCTTTCAAACAGGCAAAGACATGATTCTTCTGGGTGCGAGTTCTTCTGCATTGGCCCCTCCCCTTCCACTAGGTCAGGCGAATGGCAGTCAGTTGAGCACCTGAGTCCTTGCTGCCTCATGTCATTCAGCGCTGGAAGATGTCACCTTTCCTTCCAAAACAGTCATGATGAAAACATCTGCCACGCGTTGAGCTGCTTCCGTAGTAAGTGCATCGTACGTGCTAACTGTGTTCCTTACAGCATCCTTGGCAGTTAGCATCTAACCACTTACTCTTGCAAAGAACTGCAAAGGCCAGAGGTTAGTACGTGGCTGGGTGAGTCTTCGAGCCCAGTTTTCCCATGCATTTCCAAGATGCCATCCTGCACCAGGAATTGTCTGCTCCAGCTGAGATTGAGAACGTTCAGCTCTCCTGGTGTGGGTTTTGCTTCCTTGATACCATCTTTCATGCCTGGTGGACTGCTTCCTATTTTCCACCAAGACCTCTGTTCTTGGGGGGAGACTTTTCATTCTTCGCCAGCTCCCATCCAGGTTGAGGGAATGTTGAACCCATGGTATTTCTAAGCATTTTTAAAAGTTAAAATCTTTGCTAAGTCTCAAAGCAGTTGTTATTTTTCTTCTTTTTAAATAACCTTCTGATCTCCGATTTTTCTTTAAAGTCTACCTGAGAAATAACATTAGTGTGGCCAACAGAGTAGTCAGTTGGCAATACATTTAGAACACAAGGCGGGCGACGGGAAGTAAAAAGCAAAATGCTTTCCAATTTTGCTCACGTAAAATTCCACTGACTTTCTCTCCAAAGTAACATAGTAAAATGCGAACTCTTAAAAGAAAAAGAAAAAAGAAACTCTGCTTTTTAATCCTGCTTTCTGTTTATAACCAAGATGTAAATTCGCCTCAATTCGTTGGAATTGCATGTGTTGGAAGAAAGTGACCCTGAACTGGGTGGAAAAATTGAGAAAGTGCCAGAGGAGTGAAGCAGAAAGGAGAAAGAGAGAAATGGGGGGGGAGGATTTTGTAATTAACAAATCATGTGTGTAGTTTAAAAAGTCAAATAGCACTACTTACAATTAAAAATAGTAGCCCGTGTCCCCATACCCCTTGGTCCTGTTTCCTGGTGTCCCAAGGTAACTACTGCAAGCCCTTCAGCTGTTTCTTCTGTTTTATTTTTCTTAAACCCTGTGTTTCTGAACAAAATGCTTTAGTACTCTTTCTTGATTCTTTTAAATTATTTATCTGTTGACTTTCTACTATGAAAGGGGAGAATTTAAATCTCTTTCTGACCTACCTCTAACACACACACACACACACACACACACTCTCTTTGTCTGTGTCTCTTTCTGTGTGTGTGTCTCCTCCCATCCTCCCAAAGGAGTTATATTATCAATTTTAGCTAAATCGGTGTTTAATTTTTGCATCAAGATCATCGTTGAACTATTATTTATAGCTGGGTCACATGGTATGCTATAATTACCTTTCGTTTCCTGTGGAACTTTTTTGCTTTTACTGGAGCTAATAATCACTTCTTTTTAATGGTTTCCGTGGTTTTCTAGGTACTTCTCACTAATTCATTCCGAAGCTGTCTGATAGACCTGAAAATCTCCTCTGAATGTGTCCATAATATGAACAATTCACTCTTTCATTTTCTTCCTGGAGAGATCCCTCCCAGAGCCATCTGGCCTCTGCTGGCATCTGAATTTGTAGGTTTTTCAAGCCTATTACATTGCTCTTGTCATGCCCATTGGAATTCTCTTCCTATCTCTCCTGAGTTGTATTCTGTATTTCTTAGATCCCAGGTTTCTCTGTTTTTCTGTTTATTTTCGTGGTACATGCCTTCTGGAAATGGAGCTCGGGAGGTAGAATTTTGGATTCCTTGTATGCCTGAAAATGCATTTTTTGTTGACCTCACCCTTGATTGGTAGTTTGGAAATAATTTTCCCTAAGAATTTTTAACAGCTTTATTGAGATATAATTCTCATAACATACAATTCACTCATTGAAAGTGTATAATTCATTGTGTTTAATATATTCACAGAGTTGTGGTATCATCACAACAATCAATTTATAACATTTCATCATCCCTGAAACAGATGATTATCCCTTATAATTTGGAAACATTTTTCCGTTGCCTCTTTATCTTCAGTTTTACAGTATAAAGATCTGAGTATATTCATACTTACAAACTTTTGAATTATTTTTCCTCAATAAAGTTTTAGGGTTATTTCTATATCCTTTGTGCTAAAAACTGCACAATGTGGCACCTTGTTGTAGCTGGCACTTGATGTGACCTTGAAATAAGGGAACTCATATTTTTCAGTTCTGGGAAATTCTTATTCTTCTTTTTATTCTTATTCTTATTCTTATTCTTATTCTTATTCTTATTCTTATTCTTATTCTTATTCTTCCTTCATTGTCTCCTGCCAACTTTTTTGAAATTATTATTATTTGCATGTTGAATCTCTTGTATTAATTTTTAATACAATGCTAACCACTCTTCACCCTGTTACTTCCTTTTCATCCTTCACATTTCAGCTCAGACACCACCCTCCAGGAACACTTTCCCCATCCAGCCCTAGACTAAGTCAGCACCCCCCTCCATTTATAAGCTCTCTGTATTTCTTCTCTGAACCATATCACAGTTGTAGTTTAATAAGTCATTGTACAATTAATTATGCAATTTCTGTCTTCCTCAGTAGACCGTAAGTTCCCTGAGGCGAGGGCAGGGTTTGCTTTGAGATTCACTCCAGCCCAGTGCCTGGCACCCTCCCTCTTCCTGGTCTGACACATGCGTGTTGCTCAAGTGAACACGGGTGGCAGCTATGCTAGGATGAACACGGCGTGAGCTGAGGTTGGCACCATCTATAAAGAAAAGTTTTAATAAGCAAAGTCCCAGTGTAACCTTATTCAGGGGTTTTCCAGAACACTAGGGAGAAAACCAGTCTCTGTTCAGCTATTTACTGCGTGTCTGTCAGACAGCTAAGCCACCTTCTGCGAACTCACTCAGCCACCAGCTTGGCTGGTCATGTACCTGTTTCTGAGTCCTTCTTGTTATTTAGGTGAATAAACAGGAGAATGTTGAGGAAGTGTGTATTAGCCAGTATCCATCCCGGTATTTAAAATGTCATGAACCCCTGAAAACCCCCTTTCTCAGTTTCCTTGATAATAAATTGCCAATAGCATTTATCTCAAAATAGTCAGACGGTAGTCAAAGAATTACCATCTTGTTTTTGACTTGTTTAGACTGGGGTTTCTCAGCCTCAGCACTTTGGGCATTTTGGGCTGGATGACTTAGCTCTGGGAGTTGTCCTGTGCATTTTAGGCTGTTAGTGGCATCCTGGCCTCTATGCATTAGGTGCCCCCCATGGTAGCACCCCACTTAACCCCTTCCCCCGGTCATAATAATCAGGAATGTCTCAGACCTTGCCAAATGTCCCCGGGGGGCAAAATCACCCCCAGCTGAGAACTGTTGTCGCACGTGCAGACGTGGGGGTCTCTTCCCAGTCAAATACAGTTGGTAGCACTGCTCAGGGCCTGTTGGTGTTCCACGTGGGAGTCTACCCACGTGGTTGGGGGAGTGCTCAGGAGAGCATATCGGGTCTTGGGCTGGAATTGGAAGTGTTTCTAGAAGTCTCCGGTGGCCAATATGATGACCTGCTTGTTCTTGCCAGCTGGGCTCATGATGGGTAAAAAACGGAGTGTGCCTCTTTCTGGCACATGGCTTCTAACATCGCATAGAAGGAACCAGATGTTTTGAGAAACACCAGGAAACTTCCGCTATGGTAAGTGGACCATGACGTTAAACGTTGGTTTGTCAGATGGGAAGGAATTTCCTCAGTGTTGATTTGAATTCTAGTTCCACTTTGGGAGAGAGACAGGTGTGTTGAGATGGGCAGGGTGACTTAGATTTCTGTGGCTGTGGTTTTTGGCTAAGCTCTAAGCTTCCCATTCATTGAATGGAATTAACCAACCATTGTTTTATCCTGTTGGGACTGAGGTGGTAGGACATGTCTGGACCCATAAGCCTAGGGAAGGAGAGGAAGGGGCTGGAGTGAGTTTAAGAGTGGAGCTAGAGTCTGAGTGGGGTCCTTGTGGTGGGCAGGTGTGTCCCCCCCCATGATGTCCACATTCTGATCCCAGAACCTATGAATCTCTTACCTTACATGGTGAAAGAGACTTTGCAGATGTGATTAAGTCAAGGACTTTGAGATGGAGAGAGGGTTCTGGACTATTTAGGTGGACCTAATCTAATCATATGGGTTAAAAAGGGAGAACCTTTTCCAGCTGTGGTCAGAGGAACCATGACTACTGAAGACTGGGTAAAGAGATGCAACACCACTGGCTTCAACGTTGGAGAAAGGGGACCATCAGCCAAGGAATGTGGGAGGCCTCTAGAAGCTGAAACAGGCAAGGAGACAGATCCTTCCCTAGAGCCTCCAGAAGGGAACCAGCCCTGCTGACACCTTGACCTTAGACCAATGAGACTTCTATTTTACAGAACTGTACAATAATAAATTTGTGTTCTTTTAAGCCAGTAAATGTGTGGTAATTTATTACAGCAGCCATAGGAAACTCCTATAGCTCTCAAAGTCTAGAGGTCAAAACAGGAGTCCAGTGAGTATAAAGCCCAAAACAGGGGTACTTGGGAGCAGACATTCCAGAGTGAGCACTGATCCCTTGTTTCAGATAGTAACCCTGGTCCTACTAGACATGTGTGTGTGCGTGTGCTCATGTGAGTGTGCATGTTTGTACTGGCCAGAACACAGAGCTTTGCAGGCTGGAGAGACATGGCCTGCTCTGGGCAGAAACCAAAATTCCAGACCACTTAGAAGGCTCTATATCCTCTTACTTAGAGTCCACCATCCATACATATCTATTCCAATTTGGTGCTTACGTATTCCTTGTGTGGTCCTATTATTTTTATCAGGAGGTTTGAAAGAGGATGGTATTATATTTCTAGTACAGCTGCTGTTCTTGAGTACCAGAGTTGATGCATATATTATATACATTAGCTCGTTTAATCTTCACAAATGGCAGTTGTTAGAAGATACTGATAATGCTGATCTGCCCTCTGACTGCATTCAGTGTTGCTCGGGAGCACAGTGAAGGTGTTGGGAAGGATTTGGGAGACCAGGCTTCTCTGATTCTTTTGGCTCTTCTCAAATATCCCCATTGTCATGGTAGTGATCTCTGTTTTCTAATCCACAAGCTTTCCTCAAACTGCAGTGGGATATTTGGCTAATGCCATCTGGCTGGGCACTTGGTTATCTGGCCCTCAGCAGACTCAGATTGGTTGGTGGGGCCGGTAGGACTTTCTAACAACACGTGCCCTCGACTGTCTGTTCCTTACCTGTTTCCAAGTGAACCAGTCTGGACTGAACATTGTCTCTTCTTAATGTAATGAATACCTTATTGAAGCTGCAAAATGTAGCCAACCCACTCCAATATCTTATCTTTGCTATGTTGTCCTAGCTTCATTGGACCTGTGGACTGGGTCACAAAAACACAGCTGGTAACACTTTAACTGCTTTGTTCCTGAAGAACAGTAATCGCCAACTTCCCAGCCTAGGCTCATACTCTCTGCCTCACTCAGACTTAGCAAAAGCTTAGCAGTTTTTGAATAGGACTCCCTTGGGTGGAAATTACCCAAGTCTGCCTTGAGGCACGCTGGGTGTGTCAGGGAGCCGAAGAGCAGGAGTGGAGGTGGAGTTGGGCTCCTCCGCCAGAACCTGGGGTTGTAGCGCTCCTGGGACTGTCTGGTCCCCTCAGAGCTCCTTTGTGCTTCAGGCTCACTCTGCTCTGCTTCTGGACTCTAGACTGGCCTCTACTTCTCCAGCCACATGATGGAGAATGGGACTGCCATCAACACTCAAGGTTTACAACTTACAATTGCAAGTGTCACTTGGTCTCAAATACAAAATCCCAGGGAAGAATGTATTGGCTTATCTTGGGTCAAGTATCAAGTGTAGGCAAATCAACTGTGGTCACATCATCAAGGTACTGTGATTGGCCTGGCGCCCACCTTTAGGCCGTTCAGCCATGGCCAAGGTGCAGGGTCATGCTGCCTAAAATATCTGCTCCAAAGGTAATCATGTAGAAGGATCTAGATGGAAAGATAACTGCTGAAAATAATAGGCTGAACACACAAAACAATGTGTCCAGACAGATACAATTACCATTTTTGGCACACACCTTCAAATATTTGAGATTCTCATCTCTACTTGTTGAAAACAACTGTTGTTACATAATATTCATTAGAAAAGTTGATTAAGATCTAGATTTCATGTTTAGTTTATGTTATTTTTTTTCCATCTTTATTTATTTATTTATTTATTTATTTATTTATTTATTTATTTATTTATTTATTTATTTATTTATTTATTTATTTATGGCTGTGTTGGGTCTTCGTTTCTGTGCGAGGGCTTTCTCCAGTTGCGGCAAGCGGGGGCCACTCTTCATTGCGGTGCGCGGGCCTCTCACCGCCGCGGCCTCTCTTGTTGCGGAGCACAGGCTCCAGACGCGCAGGCTCAGTAGTTGTGGCTCACGGGCCCAGCTGCTCCCCGGCATGTGGGATCCTCCCAGACCAGGGCTCGAACCCGCGTCCCCCGCACTAGCAGGCAGACTCTCAACCACTGCGCCACCAGGGAAGCCCTAGTTTATGTTTTTAATGTTCAGTTTTTTTAAGTTCTGAAAATTGTTTTTGTGACCACACATTAGCTCATGTTTGTGTTTTGTAGAAATTGAGATTATCTGCAAGTGATTGAGAAGTGCTGATTATAGGTTTAAGTTGTAAGCATTTTTTGACTGAGAACAATTACTAGTCCCCACGTGCAGCTCCAGAGAACTTGTTTCAATACCCCCAAAAATGTTGGTGATTGTTCTGGGGATACTGAAATCCTGCACCCAGAGCCGAGGGAAAAGAGGAGTGTGATGAAAACCAAAGGATGGGAGGCTGGAGCATCCAGGATGGAGAAACAGGAATGAAAAGTAATCTGACCCTTTCCTCCTACCAGCCCAGCTCACAGCCACATCCTTAATGAGAAACTTGACTTGTTCTTCTGAGATAAAGTAAGATCATGTGTGTGGGAGCATTTCGTAAACTGAAGGCCATATGAATTTTATTATTAGGAAATGTTAGTATAGTTGCTCTTTCAAAGAAAAAATTATTGTGTATTTAGAAGAAGTTACCAGGGCAAAGATTTTATGTTTTTTTCTTAAAATATGTCTTTAAGGATGACTGTAGCATCTTCACATACATCCTGTCCCAGGAGATGATTGGGACATTTTCCTGTGCAGAAGCCTGTTCCACAATATTCAAATAAATATTTTATCTTTCTCATTGCGTAAGGTTTTTTTTTTTTTTTTTAATTTATTTATTTATTTATTTATGGCTGTGTTGGGTCTTCGTTTCTGTGCGAAGGCTTTCTCTAGTTGCGGCAAGCGGGGGCCACTCTTCATCGCCGTGCGCGGGCCTCTCGTTATCGCGGCCTCTTTTGTTGCGGAGCACAGGCTCCAGACGCGCAGGCTCAGTAATTGTGGGTCACGGGCCTAGTTGCTCCGCGGCATGTGGGATCTTCCCAGACCAGGGCTTGAACCCGTGTCCCCTGCATTGGCAGGCGGATTCTCAACCACTGCGCCACCAGGGAAGCCCCGCGTAATGTTTGATGGTTACAAAACCATTGATGTAACATGCACTTAAGGTATGAAGCATTATAATAAAACCAACACTCAGCAACCCACTACACACCTGAAGAGCTGGAACATTGCCAATACTGTTGAAACTATTTATGTGCTCTTTCCGGATCCCACCTATTTGCTTCCTCCCAAAAGTGAAACCATTCTCCTTATTAGGGGTTTCTTATTCCCTTGCCTTTTAAAAACAATCTTATCGTGTATGTATAACATATGCAAGAAATTATCTTTCTTTTTGAGCTTTATAAAAAAGATTTTTCACTTTATGTAGCTTTTTAAACTTGTTTTCCACTCAGCATTATGCTTCGAAGGATTGTTTGTGTGCCCGTAATTGTAGTTCATTAATTTGTACTGCCATTTAACCTTGGGAATATGCCTTATGGAGACTGAATTGACCCCTTTTCAATTTTTTGTTACTTTATTTTATTATACTTTCTTTGGTCTTAAAAGTAATGCTGCTATTAACATTCTTGTATATGTCTCTTGGAGCACATGTACAAGGGGATCTCCATGGTATGTACTTGGAGCAGAATGGCTGAGTCGGAAGGTATATAAATGTTGAGTTTAATGGAATAATGACAAGTCATCTTCCAGAGTGGTTGTCGAAGTAGCCTCTCCTCCAGGAGTGTTTTAGAGTTCTTGTTGTTCCACATCCTCACCAACATTTGGTATTGCCATTCTCCTAAATTTTCAATATAAAGAGTGTCTTTTCAATATAAAGCAGTATCTTTCATTGCAGTCCTAACTTGCATTTCCCTAATCACTAATAAGGTTGAACTTCCTTTCCCATGTTTACTTGCCGTTTGTGTTACCTTTACTGTAAAATACCTGTCATGTTTCTCCATGTTTATGTTGTGTTTTTCTCCTTTGTCTCATTGATTTATAGAATTTAAAAAATATATTCTGAATATTAATCCTTTTGTTAGTTAAATGTGCTCAGAATATATTCTCCCAGCTTAAGGTTTCTCCTACTGGTTTCTTTATGGTGTCTTTTGAAAAGCAAAAGTTTTTATTTTTAGTGTAGTTCAATTTATTTGCCTTTTATGATTAGAATGATTGTGTCATATATAAAATCTTTTCATACCCCATGGTTACAAACTAATTCTCCCATATGTTCATTAATTTTTTTTAAATTTCAAGTTTTACTTCTCACATTTAAGTAGTTAATCCATTTGGTTATGATTTTTGTAAAAGATGTGAAATATAGGGTCTAATTTCAACTTCTTTTTATATTAATATCCAATTGCCTTTGGACATACCTTGTAATAGTTTATTTAGTTCCCATTGATATGTAAGACATCTCTATCAAGTTTATATATGTACATGAGTCTGTTTCTGGGCTCTGAATTTTGTTCCATTTACAGTTTGTCTATTCATCCATCAATATCACAGTGTCTTAATTACTGAGGCTATAAATAAGTCCTAATATCTTGATAGGGCAACTCCCCCTTGCCCCCTGTTTCTTCTTCTTAAAAAGTGTCTTATTATTTTCTTTCCTATAAAATTTAGTATCAGTTTTTCAAGTTTCTTTAATATGCTATTGGGATTTTTATTGAGAATTGACATATTTTTCTATCCATAAACATGGTATATAGAGCTCCACTTATTTATGTCTTTTGAAATGTCTTTCAATAAAGTGTTCTCCATAAATGTCCTGCACATCTTTTGTTCATTTTATTTCTAAGTATCTTATTTTTGGCTGCTTATGTATAGAACTGTGATTAATTTTTGTATAGTAGCCTTATGTCCAGTCATCTTGCTGAACGCTCTTATCAAGTCTAATAATTTTTCTAGTTTCTTTTCAGTTTTCTTTGTAGTCAGTTAAATTCTGCGGGATCTAAATTTGTTGCTTTTTGTTTCTGCTGCTTCTTTCCCATGGAGAATGTTTTCTTGTGTGTTTAATGATTTTTTAAAAATTGTGAGCACCTATGTGATCGAACTTAGTGAAACCTCTGAGAACCTAAATTGAAGGCTCTTTTCTTTAGAGGGGATTCATGTGTGCTTCTTTTGGGAGCTGGATGGATGCTGCTCTTCTGAAGTCATTTTAGCCCCCTTTGAGGGTCCAAGAAAAAGTCCCTGAATCAGTTTCCCTACCTTTTGTTGTCCCCAGGCTTAGTGTTTTGATCCCAGCACTGTTAATGTGCATTTTTCCCTAGGGTGACTCTGCCCTTTTTCTTTGCTCACTGTTCATATTTTTTTCAGTTCACAGATCTTTTTTTTTCCTTGGAGATTTCCTTTACTTGCTTGCAAGCCCACTGGTGTTTTAAAACATTCATTTGTTCTAATGTAACCAGGATCTCGTTGTACTGAAGCAGAAGGCTGTGTGAGCATTTAGTCTACCATTTCATTGATGGTGGACATTCTTGGTTTTTATTTTAACCAAATTAACATCAGGTAGTAAAATATCTGAATGTGTTCCAGTTTTTTCCTTTGTAGCCCACCTCCTCTGTTTTCCTGATCTGAAGGAAGGCTGGATTGGTGGGAAGCGTAATCTCATACCAGGATAGAATTTTAGGGGAGGGGGGGTTGTTTTTTATTTTTGTTTTTGTTTTAAGTGAGGGAGGTGGCTGGAGCCCAGAGGAGAGTCAGCAGAGCCTCTCGGCCTTTCTGCAGTCAGGATGTCTTTGACACAAGCACATCTTTACTTGGGCTGCATTGCTTTGAGTTGAAATCTCCAGTCACAGAGAATTAAATGTCAGGGTGGTTTTGTGATGTGGAAAATCTCTCTGAGGGAACTGGAAACAAGCCACAAAGTGCTGTGAGTTTCAAGCCTTCTCCAAGGATTAGGAGACAAGGAAGCATGGGCATTATAGCTCCAATTTTTGAAGCTGGCTCTCTAATAACAATGGATGTGTCAGTCACAAAAGAATAAAATATGCAGCTTTTATGTTAGATAAGGAGTGTGTTGCATTCACTAACCTGCCCCCAACCTCCTTCATTCCCCTTGGCCGCACACCCTTTCTCTGCCCTCTCACAACTTCATGCACGTGCCTCATCACAGCACTTAATCATATTCTCTTGAAATTTCTAGTTTACTTCCCTGTTTCCCTCATTAACCTGTAACAATCTTGAGTAAATAGATCATGTATAATTTATCTTTGTAGTCTCAGAGGCTGGCATGGTATTTGCAATGTAATAGCTGCAGGGTTAGGAACAGGACTTCACACATTCCATGTTGCCTTCATCTTTTCATGCAGGTAGAACTTTCACACAATTCAGTCCTACCCCAGCATTACTGATTGGCAGATATCTCTTCTATCACCCTGGATTATCAACCTTCTTAAATTTAAATAAAAAGTAATTATTTATTTCTTTGTAACTGTGACAGATTTTTATTATTACTGGGGCACAAAGGGTTAAGCCTGAATATCAGTCGCTCTCTGGAAGTGTCTGAAGGGAGCATGAGAATTATGTTTATAGTTCAACTGGTAATCCTAGATGTTGGTATGGCATTTGACAGTATATTAATTATGATATATTATTCTTATTAAGAGCTCAGATTTATGGAGCAATTATTATGTTCCAGGTGCTATGCTCAGACTCTACATGCATTACCTCATTCACTCCCTAATCACTGTGCAAAGACATAGAGTTGTTACCTTACAGTTGTTGTCTTACAGCTGGAGCCCAGAGGTCACATGACTCTCATGATGGTAAGTGGAAGAACTAGGAGTTTAGTTTGGGCTTCTTGACCTCAAAGCCTGAGGTTGTAACCAATATACTATAACATCTCTCAATTTATAAATTAATATATAACCTCCTTGTAGGTATCATTATTTCCAGAAAGGTTAGGCAGCTTGTCAAGTACATGTAGTTAGTAAACAACAATGCTGGATTTGAGCTAAAGTGGTTAGCACTCATTTCTCTACTCATATTCTTATTGTACATTTATTTACTAAATTTCACAACAATAGTTTCAAAATGTGTGTGTGTGTGTGTGTGTGTGTGTAAATAAAACAATGCCTCAGAAGCTAATAAAATCTAACTTTTAAAGTACTGAAGGAAAATAAATGTCAACCTAGAATTCCCAGAAAAAATATGATTCAAAAATGAAGGTGAAATGAAGCCTATTCAGACAGTAAAAACTGAAGAAAATTATTGCTAACATATCTGCTTTGAAAGAAATAACAAAGGGAGTTCTTCAAGCAGAAAGAAAGTGATCTCAGATGGAAATATGAAAATGTAAAAATAAATGAAAAATATCAGAAAGGTTAAATAAGTAGGTTTATAATTATCAACCATACAAAACAATAGTAGTAACGTCTTAGAAAATTTATTTATAGAATTAAAAATAAATTCCAAAATCATGTAAAAGATAGAGGGATAAATGGACTTAAATTATTGTACGGTTCTAGTATTATCATGGAAGTGGTAGAAATTAAAATTTGAATAAGACTAGTAATTCAAGGATACATAGGTAGTCTTTAGGATAATTATGAAAAGAATAGTGTGAATGTATAACTAGTAAGTTAATAAAGAGAAAATAGAATAATAAGAATATTTGATCATAAAATAAAAATTCAAAAAGTAGAAAAAAGGAACGTGAAATAGGTGGGTCAAATAGCAAACAAATAGTAAGATGGTAAATAGAAATCTAAATATAGTACTAATTACATTACATTTAAATGAACTATATTATCCAATAGAAGAATAATATTCTCATACTGCACCTAAGAAAAAACACAGAAAAATGAACTATGTGCTATTTACGAGAGACACAGTTTAAATTTAAGCAGTCAGAAGTTAAAAGTAAAAGGATGGGAGGAAATATATCATATAAATCTTAACCAAAACAAAGCAAGTTTAGCTATCCTACTATCAGACAAAACAGACTTTAAGGCAAGAGGCATTGATAGAAATAAAAAGGGATATTTCATAATCATAAAAGAATCAGTCTACCAACAATATATCACAGTCTCAAATTTGTATGTACTCAACAACATAGCTTCAGAATATATATAGAAAACATTGTGAGAACTAGGAGAAACAAACAAATTCACAGGCAGATTGGCATTCTTTTTACGTACTTCTTTCTAACTGATAGAATAAGCAGACGAAAACTCATTATGGATGCAGAAGATCTGAACAACACAGTTAATACATTTGTTCAAAATTATATGTGTGGAACATTGCATACAACAGTCACAGAACTGCAATTAGTTTAAGTGCACATGGAACGTTAAAGAGTTGACTATATGCTGAGTCATAAAGGAAACCTCAACAAATGCCAAAGGATTGACATGATTTAAAAGTATGTTCTCTGTCCACAATGGAATTAAAGTAGAAATCAGTAGTAAATAGATAGCTGGAAAATCCCTAGTACCTGGAAATTTAAAATTATACTCCTAAATAGTTCATGATCAAAGAAGAAATCACAACTGGAATTCATATTTTGAAGTGAATGATAATGAAGGTATGACATATCAAAATTATAGCATGTGGCTAAAGCAGTGCTGAAAGGGACTTTATAACCTTAAATGCACATATTAGAAATGCAGAGGCTGAATATCAGTGATCTCAATAAATTGTACAAAAAGAACAGCAAATCAGACCTAAAGAATTACCAAGAAAAAGGTAATGAAGATAAGAGTAGAAATTAATAAAATATTACTTTGAGCCTTAGGAAGTTGCTGATATTCAATCATTTTGATCTATAAAAACGTAGTTTCATATGGTTCCTAATAGGAAACAAATAATAGAGAGAGTAAACAAGGCCAAAAGTTGATTCTTTGAAAAGATTAATAAAATGAATAAACTCATGGCTGATCGGGGAAAGAGAAAAAAAATCAACTACCAATGCCAAAATTGGAAAAGGGAGCATTGTTAAAAATCTTACAGACACTAAAAAGACAATAAAATGATACTAAGAACATGTTTGTGCCAATAATATTGAAAATAGCTGAAACGCAATAATTCTTCAAAAGACACAAGTTACTAAAACTGACAGAAGAAGAAATAGAATAGCAGAGTGGTCCGATATCTACTAAAAATGTCAATTCATTATTAAATATTGTCCCACAAAGAAAACTTCCAAAACTTTCAGAATGTTTGAGTTCTTCCAAACATTTGAGAAAGGTATAGCACTTAAAAAAAATCCAGAAAATGGAAAAAGGGAAGCATTTCCCACCTATGACTTTGACATAACTTTGATATCAAAATCTGATTAGGAATTCCAAAAAGCAAATTTATGAAAAGATTTCTTTCTTGAGCATAGATACAAAAAATCCTAAGCAACGTATTGCCAAATTGAATCCAGCAATATATGGATCCAGCAATCCATCACCACCAAGTGGGATTTATTCCAGGAATGTAAGTGTGGTTTAGCCACAGTTGTAACCAATTGCTATAATTCACCACATAAACAGAACTAAAGAGAAAAATAATATGATCACTCTGATAGATGCATAAAAGGCATTTGAGAAAATTCTATAGCCATTTGTGTTTAAAAGAAAAAAGATCCCTTTAAACTAACAATAAAGAGGAACTTTCTTAATCTGAAGAAAAATATCTACGAAAAACTCATGGTGGAGTATAGCCAAGCTCCTTGCAGTGAGGGGCACTGGGGCTCACACTGCAGAATCTGCTTGGAGCTCCTGCTGTGACTCCCAAGCTTGTATGTACTGACTCATTTTGAGAACTAAAAGTTTTTTATAATGTGAAAAAAAAAATCGTGCAAACAGCAGGAATTACATATTCTCCTGTTATAACATTAGAAAGTAGTTTGATAGAAGCTGAAAGACTCTATTCAGTATTTTCTGAACATAACATGATATGGAGCTGCAGCAGCCATCTTACAACCCAAAGATAAGAAGTATGAAAAATGAATATATCTTAATGTATTCTTAGACCTCCAAGACAAGTATGATAAATGAACGGCTAAGGATGTGTTCTTAGAACTTGGAGACAATGAGTATGAAAAATGAATGTCTACTGATGTTGACTCTGGAACAGTCAACCAACTGCATAAGTGCTAGCAGCTGCAAACATCCAGATTCTCTTGTTATGTGAGAAAGAATGAACTCATACTTGGTTACAATAAAAACAAACTAACACATAAACAAAGGAAAAAAACCCCTACTGGAAATGTGGTGAAATACTCAATGGTGAAATACTTAAACCTTTCCTTCAATCTCAGGAATGAGACAAAGATGTCTATTATTAGCATTTCTTTCAGCATTGAACTGGAGATCCTAGGCAGTATAATAAATAAGGCAAGAAAAAAAAATAAAGCTCTAACAATTGGAAATAAACAGAACCATCATTGTTCTCAGATGACATATCATGTCCTTAACAACATCCAAAGGAATCCCAAGCTCTTAGAATTATTAATGAATTAGCAAAGTGGTTGGATACACAGTCAACATACAAAAAGCATTTATATTTTGACATACCAGCAACAAAAAAAGGAGAAAATAAAACTTAAAATATTTATAAAATAATCAACATCAACTAGGAATAAATCTAAGAAAAGATAAGTACAATAAGTCCTAAATAAATAGAGGGATATACCATGTTTATGGATTGGAAGATTTAATATTGAAAATGTTAATTCCTTTAAAACTGACCTATAGAGTCAATGCCATCTCAATTAAAATCCAAAAGGCTTTGTTTTGGAAATTAACAAGCAGATTCTAAAATTTATATAGGAATGCAAAGGGCCAAGAACAGTCAAGGAAATTGTGAAAAGCAAAAACAAGATGGGAAAATGTACACTACCAGATACAAAGACCTATTATAAAGTTACAGAATTCAAGACAGAGTGGGTTTAGCATAAGGTAAGGAACAATGGAACAGAATATAGCATCCCCAAACATACTCACACATGTACAGTCATGTGATTTACAGCAATGGTGTCGTTGATGTGCAATAGGAAAGTAATCATATAAATGGTTATGGATCAATTGAAAGCCCATATAGAAAACAATGTATCTTGACCCTTACCTCACACTGTCCAATAATCAACTTCAAGTAGCTTGCAGATCTAAATGTGAAAGGTAAAGCAATAAAGCTTTTAGAAGAAAGCATGAGAAAATATCTTTATGATATTGGAGTAAGCAAAAATGTATTGAAAAGGGCACAAATACTGCAAACTGTAAAGAAAAAAATAGGTAATTGGACTATATAAAGTTTAAGAAATTCTCTTCATCAAAAAATACTACAAAGTATAAGACAAACTGGAGAAAATATTAGCAATCCATATATTTAGCAAAAAACCTTATATCTAGAATGTATAAAGAACTCTTACAAATCAATATAAGACAGACAACTTAATTGATAAAAAGGGAAAAACTTGAATAAGCATCTCATCAAAAGATGATATTCAAATGCCCAATAAACATATAAGATGTTGAACTTCATTAGTCATCCAGTAAATTAAAATAAAAAGTACAGTGAGATAATAGGACATACCCATCAGAATGGCTAAAATGAAAAAGAAAGATAATACCAAGTGTTGACAAGAATGTGGAGCAACTAGAACTCTCATACACTGCTGGTATAAGTGTAAGTAGACACAGTTAATTTGGAAAACTACTGCAGATGAACGTATGTATATCCTAGGACCCTGTGATCCAGCAATTCTATTCCTAATTACACACCAAGCAGAATTCTATGTAAATTCACCAAAAGATACATACATAGAATTTCCATAGAACTACCACTATTCATAATAGTCTAAACTGGAAACTACTCAGATGCTCAGCAATAAAATGGACAAATACTGGGTTGGCAAAAGGTGTTATGGAAAACCCCGAACGAACTTTTTGGCCAGCCCAATAAATTGACCATTCTCAGAGTGGAATACCAGAAAGCAATGAGAATGAAAAAGTCATAATTATGGGCAATAATATGAATTGTCAAAGACAAAACTTAGCCTGAGACAAAATGAACAAAGGTTGTTTATTCATAAACTCGTGGCAAGAGGACCCTCTGCTGTCTCTTTCAAGAGTCAAATGTGGTAAAAAGGTGAGGCAGTTTCATAGAGTAAGCAGGAAACACTTAGTCTCTGATTTCCAAGCATTCTATTAAGACGGAAGTATTGGTAGTAGAGAAAGCTTTCTGATTAGTCCTAAAGTACTTTTAACCATGGTAGGTGGACAGCAAAGGGGCCAGCTCCCTACTGCCTGGCAGAGGAAGTTCTGTCTCTATCGAATGGCCTGCAGAGCCCATGGAACCACAGTTCTGCTGCCCTGTCCCTTACTCTCCTCCAGGATATCAGCTTCCTTTTGCATCCTCCAAAGTACCACAGTCTCATCTTCCTCCATCTATGAGATGCTTATAATCCAGTGGGGGATAAAGATAATTCTAGAAGGGAGTATAATATTACAAACAGAATTAAAATATGAAAGAAACGAACATATAAGAAAAGAAATTGGCTAAAATAAATAAATAAATAAATAAATAAATAAATAAATAAAATTAAAAAAATAAAGATGGGAGACCGCCCCAAAAAAAAAAAAAAAAGAAATTGGCTAGATTGGAGGATTAGGACAGGCTTATCTGATTAAGTCTGAGGTCTGAATAGTTTAGAGCAGGGGTCTCAGCCCCCCGGCCACGGACCGGTACCGGTCCGTGGCCTGTTAGGAACCGGGTGGCACAGCAGGAGGTGAGCAGCAGGTGAGCAAGCGAAGCCTCATCTATACCGACAGCTGCTCTCCATCTCTCGCAATACCGCCTGAGCTCCGCCTCCTGTCAGATCAGCTGCGGCATTAGATTCTCATAGGAGCGCGAACCCTGGTGTGAACTGCGCATGCGAGGGATCTAGGTTGCGTGCTCCTTACGAGAATCTAACACCTGATGATCTGAGGTGGAGCTGAAGTGGTGACGCTAGCGCTGGGGGGCGGCTGCAAATACAGATCATCATTAGCAGAGAAGTTTGACCGCACAGAGACCATAATAAATCAACTGCTTGCAAACACATATCAAAACCCTATCAGTGAGTGGCAAGTGAAAACAAGCTCAGGGCTCCCACTGATTCTGCATTATGGTGAGTTGTATAATTATTTCATTATATATTACAATGTAATAATAAGAAAAGTAAAGTGCACAATAAATGTAATGTGCTTGAATCATCCCAAAACCATCCCCCTCCTCGGTCCGTGGAAAAATTGTCTTCCACGAAACCAGTCCCTGGTGCCAAAAAGGTTGGGGACCGCTGGTTTAGAGGCAGACAGAGAACAGGAGGAGTCCGGACAAATGGAACAGTATGTGCAAAGGCCCTGAAGCAAGAGAGGGTATAATCAGTATCAGGAATTGAAAGAAAGAGCATGGAAAACAGGAGGTAAGCAAGGGTCTTATAGAACATGATGAGGAATTTGGTCTTAATACTAACATAACTGATATTTTAAGCAGGAGGTGACATATTAATATTTCATTAGAAAAGTAAACCTCTGACTGCATGATAGATTGGAGGGCAGTTTAAATTTCAGAAGACCAGTGGGAGGCAACAGCAATAGTCCTGGCCAGAGAGAATGGGCTGGATGGTGGGAGTGAAGATTCAGGGAGTGGAGAGATTCTAGAAGGATGTGGAAGGTACAATTGACAGAACTTGGTGATGGTTTCATTGTAGGGGAGAGAGGGAAAGCGGGGCCAAGGAGGACTCTGGGATTTTGTTGCCCTGGCTGAATGGCAGTACTTTTTCTGAGGCAGGGGCTCCCAGGTTGGGGTACAGAGTGGATGAAATAAATCAGTTGGTTTGGGCGTGTTCAATTAGAGACATCGCTGAGACGGTAAGTGGAGAGGTCAGATAGGCAGAAGGATATGATGTAGGTCTGCAGTTCAGAAGACAGGGCTGAGCCACATAATTAATTACCCTTCAAACATAAGTGTTGAATTTGTCCATATTTGTTTTTTTTTTAAGTTTGAGAAATTATTACTTGGTTTGCATTTCCTTTTTTCTCTCTCCCCTTTTCTTTGGAGGACTTGTTTGGATTTTTCTTTCCACGCCTCTCTTATTGTTTGCATGCTTCTTTTGACTGAGAGGCTTCCTAAATTCATCACTTCCACCCAGGCGGGGTAAGCCCTCACCTCTGCCACCCCTCACCTCTGCTGACTGCCTCGCTGGGTCACTGCGGGGCGTGGTCAGCAGAAAAACAGATGGCAAAGGAACTGCAGATGCAAGTCATTTGGAAATGATTTGAATGTTGGAAACAGTTTGCTATTTTGGGTGAGGATCATTTTCTGGTGCAAAGGGCCTGAGCTGTTGCTGAGGTGCCTTTCGAAAGGCATGCTTAACGCATCTTAATCTGCAGGCGTGGGCTCAAGTGTGTAACCTCCTGAGAAGGAGCATGTCGGTTGATAGATCCTGGCTCCCGGCAGGTAGTCACACAAAGCTGGTGGACAGGTGAGAGAAGGGAGAAAGTTCAGCAGAGGGTTGGCTTCCAAGCACCTAAGAATCATTTTCGAACTAGTCAGACAATTCAGAATGAATAGAGCCAGCTGCTTTTCTAAACAAACTATACTAGACAGTATTGATTTGGACTAGAAACTGAGAACCTTCTTGGGATCTATCTGGATCCTGAGTCCAAAAAGATTTCACAGTAGGAAAACAAGGATTCCAAATGCTTCAGCTGGTGGAATGTTCTAAAAGATTAGTACATTGGTGCTTAGTTCCAATATTTAAAAAATGTGAAAGGAAGACGCTCAGGAAGACTTGTCTATATTGCTTAACAATTAATGTTATAAAAAACTGAGGCAGAAGGGAAAAATGTGTTTTCCACAGGAAAGTGATTTTTCTTTTGCTTATCAAATTGACCTCCACTCTGGGAAGTCAAATTTTGGCTCTTTTACCCTCAGTAATTTCTGTGCAGTAGGATGTGATGAAGGGGGTCTGGCCTGGGGCCCAGATATCACTGGATTATTGCTGGCTGAGGAGTGGGGTGGAGGAATTGTCTGCACGGCTGTGACAGCCCAGGAGAAACCTCGTATGTCTTAGAGACTCAGGCTGCTGTTTTTGTGGTTGGTGGGATCTAGTTTTTTATGTTCCCAAACAGTTTTCCAAATGAAATTTCTAGACCAACTTGCCACTTTTACTGAGATTTCTTTCCCACGTGGAACTCTACTACTGTGTGTGATGTAAATGTTCAGTATAAACAAATATGTAAGTTATTTGTGTATCTTTATGTGCATGACCAACATTTAGTTCTTACTGGGGGCCAGGCATTGTCCTAAGTGTTTAAAGGGTATGAAACCATGTAATGCTTACATTAATATTTCAAGCTTGGTGCTTTTATAATTCCCATTTCGTGGATGAATAAACTGTAGCCTAGATGGGTCAGTTACCTGGCCAAGGCCGCAAGGAAGGTGAGCAGTGGGGGCCAGGGTGTGACCCAGTGCTGCCCACCCCTGGGACCTGCTTTCTCTATTGCTGCACCTCTGCATGGAAGAGGGAAACATTTTTAAGTGTGTGGTCCCAATGGTGTTTTATTTTTTCTTAGGAGTGACTGGGTAACCTCCTATAAGGTCATGGTGAGCAATGACAGCCATACGTGGGTCACTGTGAAGAATGGATCTGGAGACATGGTGAGTCTCTTTTCCCTCTGACCACGCCCTTGGTGTCTGGCTGTGCAGGGCTTGGCAGAGGCAGTGGACACCCGATCAGTGTTTGCACCTGGATGTTGCCTGGTCCTGTGTCAACCCAGACCAGCCATCCAGTCTGATGGAAAATGACCCCCTTTCCGTACCCTGAAGCTCGGAACCAAGTGGCCCACATTTAGGGCTCAAATTCAGAGCTGCTGGGATTCAGTCTCTTCCACAAGTCACAACTCAGCCCTGGAAGGTCAGCGGCCCCTGGGGAATGTTGGGGCCTGCACAGCTAGTCAATTATAGTAGTTCCTAAACTTTCTTTAATGACCCCGGTCTCTCAGCTCCACGCTTCCCTCTGGGCTAGCCAGTTCCGAGCTTATCACCCTCTTCCTCGGGTTCTCAAGTGCAAGTTCCAAACATGGTATCCAGTGCCTTCCAAGATCTGACTGCAGCCTCCATTTCAACCTTCTTTCTCATACTTACCACGTCCCGCACCCACCCCCCCTCAACCCTGCACACAATCCTCTGTGTTCCAGTAACAGGGAGATGGTTGCTCTTCTCCTGAATCCCATCTCGGGGCTTCTCCAGCCATTGCTTCCTTTTCTTTAGAATCCCTCCCATCCCTACACATCTAAAGAGTTTTCCTTCAAGGCCAATTCAAATGGCACCTCATCCCTGAAGCTTTGCCTGGTCCTTTCCTTCTTCTGAAATCCCAGAGCTTTGTGGATGTCTCTTTGCCATGGCACTAATAGATTTCACCTACGATATCTAAATATAACACCCCTCCTCCTCCCTGCCCCCCCCACTAGACTGGGGCTTCCTGAGGGCAGGGTCCAGGCCTGATCCATTTCTCCTTCCCCCTCACTGCCCAGCTCATGTTAGGTGTTGCTCGAGATCTTGTGGAATGAGTGAATTACTGACTCTTTCATGCCTTGATAATCAAGCTCTAAAAGAGCCTCTTTTTTTCCCCTTGTGCATTAATAGATATTTGAAGGAAACAGTGAAAAGGAGATCCCCGTCCTCAACAAGCTGCCTGTCCCCATGGTGGCACGCTACATCCGCATAAACCCACAGTCCTGGTTCGATAATGGGAGCATCTGCATGAGGATGGAGGTCCTCGGCTGCCCGTTGCCAGGTGAGTCTGCCTGTACTTCCTGCAGGGCAGGAGTGCTGATGGACCACAGGTGCTTAGCCAGCAAGGTGAATAAAAATAAGCCACACAACCTTTTTCTCATGTAAAAAAATACCACATCTATTGCAGAATATTTAGAAAACATAGGTAAACAAAAAGAAAATAAATAAAAATCTCCCATAACCCCACGAGCATTTGGTGTATTAAAGTAACATGTCAGCTGTGGTTTTGCCTACTGGGATTTTAAGATATGTTGCAAGGTTGAAAATTCACTCAAAGCTACTACTCAGAAGCAGGCAAAAAAAAAAATTAGATAACATTTTTTTGGCAACACGTTTAATTGCCCTTGACTGCTCCTGCTACACTGGGTAGAGGAGATGGTAGAAGTTAATTTTAAACTTGACCATGTACATAGTCTCTCTGTAAAAGTAGCTTCGCATGGATGCCTGTGTCTTTGGGTAAATGCTTGCTCCTTTAGGTTGTGTTCCCCTTGCCCTATCTTCACATCATGGGATCTGGGTGTGACCCCAGAGTGACAGGAAGATGGGGGCTTGAATTCACACATGGACCCTTGCTGATGTCTGCTCTGGACAGGCTGATCTTGTTTGGCTTGCTGCTCTGTCGGCCTTTCAGAACATAAGAGTTTGTGTGCATATGGAGCCTTTTGTGGCAGCCTCTTCTCCAGGGAAGGAAGCTGGCCTCCAGAACATTCCTAAAGCCCTGCACTAGGGCCTCTAGGAATTTCCACTTTCCTGTCCACCCACAGTCAGGCCCTAGGGAACAAGGAGCACAGCTTGGGGTTATCTCTCCTATACTTTCTCCTCCAGGAAAGCCTCAGCTTTCTTGTCTAGTGTGAGAGTCAGGCCTTGCTACCTCTGGATTCCCCCTGCCAGGGGGAAGGGTACCACCAGTTCTGATGTCTCAGGTGCCACTATATCTGTCATGCTATTTCTATAGCCATCCCACCCCCCCCCCACCATGAACTTACAGTTACTGAGTTTTGGGAGCATATTTCATGTCGTTTATTGCTTTTCCCTCAATATAATATCCATGATCTTGCTTTGCCGAGTATGAATTTAAAGAACATACGCTCTGTATTGGTGAGAAAGATGGGTCTACCTACCTACCTACTTACCCTCACACCAGACAGATTCTTTGTTACATATTTGTGCTTACTAGACGGCAAACCTTTTTCATGTCGTTAAAACTATTAGAGACCATCTGTCTTGTGGATGCTCTTATCCTAGTCTGTGGACAATATCTCATGTTTTCAAACTGCCTCTTATAGTTAGAAGTTCAGTTGTGTCCAGTGTTTTGATTCTCTACAGAATCCCACAGTGAGTATCTTTGTTTCTGTGTCATGGTGCGCGTCTAAAATTATTGTGTAAATTATGGGATTATTGCTCAAATTATGTTACGGTGGCTGGGATTGCCGGCGGAAAGGAAGTATGTGTATTCAAGGATGATCGAGAGAGAATGTCGAAGGCTTCCCAATTTGGGATCTGGGCCTCCTTTTGTGGCTGGTTCAGCCTGGGATGACAGTCGCCTGCTGCCGCCCAGGGCCTGCTGGGCTTTCCTGAGTTCACTGCGTCTGCAGGCACAGACGTAGGCGGGAGTCTGTGAGGCCTTCTTTGCGCCAGGTCACTCAGCACAGCCTTGGTCTGCTTGCTTTAAAAAGCAGGGTCACGGTTTCTCTCTGAGGGCAGAAATTCATCTGTTGTTGGTAAAGGGCAAAGGGCAGCCTGTGAGAGTCTCATGAAATAAATATTTTCCTGTTAAGTTATTCTTGGTGTGTGTATGTTTGAAGATAGGTCCTGGGGGCAATTTAAACACAAAGACAGAATGACAGTGTGAAATCTGGATGGGTTTCAAGTATGGACTTGGAATGGTTCTATTTTCCAACCCTGAATGTTTAGGGCCATTTTTCTTCTAGAAGTTACTTAGCAGTCTGCCCAGAGGAGAGCTGGCCTTTGTGCATGCCTCCTGGTGGTGGTCACATCTGAGGGCCTGGGGTGGCAAATGGGCCCCCATGTCCATGTGGGTAATTGAATCTTGCTCAGTTGCCTTGTTGTTGACACAATTCCTTCGTGCAAGTTAATGAGGCCAAAGGCAGGGGTGACCCAACCAACTCAGCCACTCAAACCCAAGGTGACTTCATGCTCTACATGCAACCGCCCAGAGTCTATTCTTCTTGGAACTCTTGTTTATGAAAAATTCATTTACCTTTGCTTCTGCTTCTCTTTGTTCTGTCCTGCCTGTCTTCCTGTGGACTGTCAGGTGGGAGCAGAGGAAGGGGAAGATTCTTTTTAAGTCTTCATGAATAATGTGTCCAGAAATTTTTGAACTAGAAAATGAATTACCCTATACCATGGTCTATTAATAGGATTTTTAAAGCTCAAAATGAATAGAAAAGGGGGAGTGTTGTTTAATGGTTACAGTTTCAGTTTTGTAAGGTGAGAATGTTTTAGAGATCTGTTTCTACAACAGTGTGAATATATGTAACACTACTCAACAGTACTCTTGAAAATGGTTAAAATGGTAAATTTTATGTTATGTGTGTTTTACCATGATTAAAAAAATTTTTTTAATTCAAACAAATCTTTTAAATGTTGTTCATTTTTTTAAAAAGTGGAAGGAAGTCCTCTTCCCCAAATTTGAATGGACTTGTCCATTTTGGACTAAGGATTTATGCAAATCGGAAACTCTGGGGAGAGCTTCTTAAGATAGATTTTTAATAATGAAGAATTCAGGTGAAGACACACGCCAGCTGGCTTCCAGATCACAGCCTTGGTGGTTTTCAGGTATTTTGCTGTTGCAAGCAACACTGCAACGTGCTCTGCCTCGTTCAAAAAAGAGCTCCATTGTTCTGCACACGATTTCCCCACAGGGTGACAGGACTGTGCCCAGGGTCCTGGGAAATGACCCTGCAGGGCAGGGGGTGGCAATGCTTGAGCCCCTGGTGCTGGTCTGCAGCTTCTGTTATGAATGTGAGACTCTGACCTCTTTGGGGAAAGTCTTCACTCCTCCCATCTCGTCTTCCTGGCCACCAGGTCTGAGCAACTGTCCTCTCTCTGCACAGTGCCATGGGGTCCAGGGTCTTGAATTCGACCCAGAGGAGCTTGTGGTGCGCTGTACAAAGATCTGTGGAAAGGAGCTTGTGTCCCTCAAGCATGGGGGAGCTGCTAAAGGGCAGTGCCCCTGAATCATTCCTTTGGGCGGGCCAGGACCCGTTGAAATGCTATGTCTCCTTTCTCTGAATACACATACCCTCCATTCATAAGCCACTGAGAAAATGTTTTAATTGTAAGACCACCACCAATCTCGCTGAACTGTAATAATGTTCCAGCCTGCCCCATCCCCTCTCAACAATTTGTATAAATTGGGGGAAGGATGGGTTCTATTGGATTAGCATAGCTGCAAGGACCTTTTAAATCTATTTGCTTTACTACCTTCCACTTTTCTTCACCAAGTCAGGCCACACTCCCCCCAAAATTCATGTCCACGTGGAACCTCAGAATGTAACCTTTTTTTTTGGAAAGAGGCACTTTGCAGATGTGATTAGTTAAGATGACATCATACTGAGTTAGGGTGGGCCTTAAATCCAATGACTGGTGTCCTTAAGAAGAGAAAACAGGGCTTCCCTGGTGGCGCAGTGGTTGAGAGTCTGCCTGCCGATGCAGGGGACACGGGTTTGAGCCCTGGTCTGGGAAGATCCCACATGCCGCGGAGCAACTAGGCCCGTGAGCCACAACTACTGAGCCTGCGCGTCTGGAGCTTGTGCTCCGCAACAAGAGAGGCCGCGACAGTGAGAGGCCCGCGCACCGCGATGAAGAGTGGCCCCCACTTGCCGCAACTAGAGAAAGCCCTCGCACAGAAACGAAGACCCAACACAGCCATAAATAAATAAACAAATAAATAAAATTTTAAAAAAAGAGGAAGAGTTGCAATTCCATGTGCCCTGTAATTAAAAAAAGAAGAAGAAGAAGAAGAAGAGAAAACAGAGACACACAGGGAGAAGGCATGTGATGACTGAGCCAGAGATTGGAATCACGAGGCTACAAGCCAAGGATTGCTGTCAACCGCCAGAAACTGGGAAGATACAAGGAAGGATCTTGTCTGAGAGCCTTGAAAGTGCACAGCCCTGCTGACAGCTTCATTTCAGACTTCTGTCCTTCAGAACTGTGAGAGAAGAAATTTCTGTTTCAAGCTACCTAGTTTATGACGCTTTGTTATGGCAGCCCTAGGAAACCAGTACACTAACAGATCCAAAGACGGCATAATGTTCCATAACTATCCTCAATCCCGAGGATGTGGTTTTCATTTACCACTCGCTCCACCCTCCCCTCCATTCTCTGTTCTGCCACAGTGATAGGGTAATAGCATCACAGCATAAAGTGGGCCTCTTCTCAGAGGTCACCTGGGCCCTAGAAAGTTCTATCTTTTTGTAACTAGCCCTTTCTAAATAACTTGATTGGAGTATCCATCCATCCATCCATCCGTTCATTCCTCACTCCTTCATTCATATATCAAACGCTTCGGGGGCACCCGTTCTGAGTCAGGGCCCAAGGATTCTGAGGTAAGATGCCACAGTTCCTGCTCCCAGAGCTCTCGCTGTCCAGTGGGGGAGGCGTGTCGGCCTCTTTTCCCCAGTGAATCGCTCTCAGTTCAGGGGGCTCCAGGCTTGCTGGCTGCAGCCTGTCCCCCCTGTCGCAGAAGGCAGCTTGCCCTTCTGAGTTTAAATAAACGTGTGATTTCTCTTCTTGTCCAACTGCCTGATGTTGATTATCTTAGGAAACTGTATAAACAGCAACACTCTTGAAAATTGCCTTTCCTGACAGTTTCTCCTGTCAGTCAGGCTGCAGATTGGCCCTGGGACTTCCTGGCGAAGGAGCGCCAGCCAAGAAATCAGAGGGTTTCCTGGACTCACGCGGGCAGCCTGGAGGAGATGCTATGCGCCCGGGTTATATGAGGTGGGGCGGCAAGGAAATAAGCATGAAAGGTGTGCCGCCCCCTCTTTGGAGCCACGTGGAGCTGTGGGTTTGATGCTTGCACTGACAGTAATGACCTAAGGTCATAATGGGCTCTGCCTGGGGGTCCACGTCTCCCCCTTGCCCCTTTTGGAGCGACCTTGTCATAAGAACAGTCAGATGGCGCTGTACAAGTGTGACTTCTTCTCATTAGGGAGCCAGCTCTTTGCAGAAGGGGTTTGGTGCTGTTTGCATATGGTACCAGGTCATCTGTGCTCAGGGTTCTGTGCTGGGGGTGTCGGGGCTTAGGGAGGTCACAAGGCCACAGTGGTGGGCATTTCCTTGGGTGAGGGGCTGGCCTCGTGGCAGGGAAAGAAAGGTCTCTGGTGGCTGCGTTTCTGGTATCCTCCTTAGTCCTCAGAGAGCACTTGGAGGCCAGCAATATTTGTTTAATGAGGTGAAATTCACATAATATACAATTACGCTTTTTTAAAGCATACAGTTCAGTGCTAGTATATTCACAAGGTTGTATGATCACTGGCTCTTTTTAGTTTCAGAACTTTGTCATGGACCCAAAAACAACCTGGACCCACTGAGTAATCACTTCCGGATCCCCCTCTATGGGGTAACCTCTAATCTGCAATGTCTTTATGGATTTGCCTGTTCTGGATAAAGCATGTCATGAGACTAGCGATTGTAGATTGCAGTGAGCCCCCTTTCCAGGAAAGATAGCCTTTCCTCTCCCAGCTGAGCACCCGCAAAGCAAGATCCCAACCCCCAAAGCAGCAAACAGCTGAGCGGAATGGTCCAAGAATCGTGGTGTTCCCTTGGATGTCCAGTAATGGGGTTTGGTCTGCATAGTGCAGTGAGCTGGTGCCGGATTTGGGATGAGAATAGCGAGTGTCCACATCAGTGAGGAGCTGGGAACGTTCAGGGTGTGGAGTCGTTTCCAGGGCTGCTGTAACTAAGTACCAAAAACCAGGTGGCTTAGGATAACAGAAAGTTATCGCCTCACAGTTCTAGAGGCTAGAAGTTTGAGATCAAGGTGTTGCAGCACTGGTTCCTTCTGACGCCATAAGGGAGGGTCTGTTCCTTGCCTCTCCCCCAGCTGCTGGTGGTTTGCTGTCTAATTTTTGACATTACTCAGCTTGTTAGATGCATCACCCCCATCTCTGCCTTCATTGTCACATGGTGTCCCCTGCGTGCTTCTCTCAGTGTTCACATTTCCCCTTTGGATAGACACAGTCATAATGGAATAGGGCCCACCCTAAGGACCTCATGTAAACCTGATTAGCTCTGTAAAAACCCTCTCTCCAAATAAGGTCACGTTCTAAGGTCCTGGGGATTAGGACTGCAACATATCTTTTTGGCGGAGGGCCATCATTCAACCCAAAAGAGGCTTAATGAGTAGACCCGTTGGGACAGAGCAGGACTTTGAGTCACTGAATAAGAGAAGTAATGTCGGGAGGGCAGTTTTAGACTCCATGTGCCCCATCTGCAGTTTGTCTATTCCCATTACTAAGGTGTTCCAGAAGGAATCAGCTGGTCTTTAGTACATCTGATATATGAAACCAGCCACATGAAAGGAAGCAGGAGACTGATTCTCCAAATCTCCATCTTCAAGGATAAAAGCCTTGCAGACTAAATCCGGACTTGTTTCAAATGTCGGAAGTCCTACTCAAATTACCTTGGGAGGGGTTGGGGGAGAAGGAAAATTTTAGCTCACAGGAATGAAAATTCCTGGGGTAGATCTGACTCTGGCTTCAGGTAGGAATAGGTCTGCAATCTCAGGGCCTTCTTGGTGCAGTCAGAGCTCCCCTCCTCACCACCGTGCAGGCAGGAAGCTTGGCCACTAACACCCCAAACTCATCCACCATGTGAGTGACGCCAGCAGGAGACCCTCGTGGAGAGGAGCTCTGGGAGGAGTCGTCTTATCAGCCCAGCTTGGATCCTGGGACCGTCTCTGAGCCAGTGGCTGTGACCAGAGGACGTGTGTTTTCATTGGCTGAACCTGGGTCACACGCCCATACCTGTGAGTGCTGGGCAAGGCTATTCCATTGGAAGCATCTAGAATAGATTCCCCACAGGAGACTGGGATTCTTTTGTCCACAGAAGAGAGAAGGGGACAGTGGGTTTGGCTGACTAACGGAGTGGGTTTGGCTGACTAACGGGGTGGGTTTGTAGACTATGGGCCCCAGGGAGGGGGCGGGCTTGGTTCTCACTCCTTACCTACAGTGTTGGGGCCCTGATAGGTTCTCAATAAAACTTTATCCAATCAGAATAAGTGGACAAGTTAAGAAGTATTTGTTCGAAAGGTGGAAGACTGAAGGTTGTGAAAATGTTCACCTGTGGTTCTGAGTCAGTTCTGGAACTTGTACCCATATCCTCAAATTGATTAGTCTCAAGGAAGGAAAGATGTTGCCAAACATGAAGATCTTTCTACGTTGAGTTCTGAGTTTTTCTTCAATCCTTTTTAAGAACCTTGAAGGCATAACTTGCGTTTGAAGACAAAAGGGGCTTTTCAAGAAGAGTCTTGGAAAGAGGCCCCTGGGACTTGGGGGACGGGGTGTTGAATAGCTCTAAGGAATCAGCAGGTGGGTAAATTCAGTGTAAAGTAGTGTGAAAATGTGCTTTACCTTGGCTTTGAAACATACAGGTTTGGAAATCAAAGGGCAGGAGGCTTGCTGGAGGGTACAGTCAGCCTGCACTCCCCAAAGGAGAGAGCTTGGAGCATAACTGGGGGCCTTTGCTGAACCTGAACTACTTTTGCTTTCTTTCTGGAACAGAATGCCAGTTTGCCCCCTACCCACATTATTTCTTTTTCAGTGGTGATTATTTGTTTCTAATAGTGTTACTGGAAAACCTTCTGTGAATATTAAACACCGAGTCGCTTTTGGTGTGTGGGTCTATATATGATTTTCAATGTGCCGCATGTGGCTGCAGTTCTCAAGGGTGAAGCCAGTCTTTAAGGGGACCTTGGCGGGTAGGTTCCAGGTGGCTGTGGATTGCAGACAGGCAGCCAGCTCACGTGATCGCAGATGTGTGTGATGTGCACCGCGGACCTCAACCCTGCTGGCAGTGTGCTCAGTACTTTAACACGGTGCTTCTCAAACTTCTGGATTTTTTAAAATGTGGATTCGGATTCAGTAGGCGTAGGCTGCGTCTTACAAGCAGCCAGTGTTGCTGGTCTGTGGCCTTGTTTGGTGGCATGAGTTAGGACTCCCTGCTCCTAATACCACTGGGAGTAGGTGTTCATCCTTCCATCACCCGCCACTGCCATCACCTCCAGAATTATCCCTTGAGCCACTTGCATCAAACAGCTGCTATGGTTCCAGCTTTGCTCACGTGGTCCCTGAGTTAGTAGGTTAACTTGTCTAAAGCACCATGTGCTCTCTACCTTGGGGAGGGATCTGAGCTGACCAGGATTTCTAGCTGCATGGAGATGGAGATGGAGATGGAGATGGAGATGGAGCTGGAGACGGCAAGCTTGGCTGAGGCTCTGTAAGCCTCACGACTTTTTGTCAGGTCAGGAGAGGGCCCGCTGAGTGGTCCCTTCCCCCCCATCTTCCTTCTAGCTCTTTCTGTTCCCTTTCCCCTCCTTTCTTCTGAGTGCTCTTTGTTTTTGTAGTTGTATAAACGACATCAGCTTGTAGGAATTAAAGAAAAAAGTCAATTTATCTGGAAGAGAATTAAGTCAAGGGCAGACATCTCCTCCCCAGTCCCCAGGGGTCACCACTGCTAATGCATCCTGATTATGCCTGTTAGGATGCTTCGACTCCAACAACAGAAACCCCAGCTCCCACTGGCTTAGCAGTTCAGGGAGTTCTTTATCTCATGTGATTGGAAGTCCCAAGGGAGGTTGATGGGGGATCTAGGGTTGGTTCACTCAGTAGCTATTGAGGTTCTCTCTGTCCTCTACTCTGGAGAGATTCTCACTCACTCCTCTGTGCCATTAAAGTCCTTCCCTTCAATCTGGACCAATAAGAGTGGCCAGGAGGGCTATGTTCTGATTGGCTTAGACCAGTCATGTAGGACTCCTGGAGCTTAAGGCATAAGATCAGTTTCCTAGAAGTGGAGAAGTGGGGATTCCCAAACAACACAGGGCTTCTGTTAGGAAGGATAAAAGTGGACTGCATGCTGAGCAAGCAACTGATAGAGTCCACCACACTTCCGAAAATTTCCATGCAATTGTGATATTCATTCATTCATTCATTCATTCACTTATTCCTTCCTTCATTTACTGTGACTGTTTGCCAGGCACTAATACTAACAATAAACCAGTGAGGGAGGTACCAGTGTTCCCCTGTTTATGGGTGAAGACACTAAGGAAAAACTGCTCCAGTGACTTATCCAAGGTCACACAGCACACAAGTAGAAGAGATTGGAACCCAGGCATTCTGGCTCCAGGCCCATGCTCTCCCCACTGGGTAGTTCTGACTCTTAAGATGCTTCTTGAAAGTTGGCTCTCTCACCTCTGTGCGAAAGTTAGAAGCTGGAGGTTGAGCTGTGTTCCCACACAAATCAGGCACCTAACACAGCCACCACAAGTAATAGAATAATGTGAATGAATTCAAAACCATATTTCTGTCCCTAGATCCAAATAACTATTATCACCGACGGAATGAAATGACCACCACCGATGACCTGGATTTTAAGCACCACAACTATAAGGAAATGCGTCAGGTAAGATCCAGGTTTGTCAAAGAGAAATCTCTCCTGTGCCCAGAAGCACGTAGGTGTTTGTTTTTGTGCTTTTATGGTTTGTTGAAGCCACAGGAAATGCTTGTAGTTTCGAGGCTGAGAATGCCTTGGGGTTCAGGTGACCAGAGGAAACCTCCCTCACCAGCAAGTGATTGAAGCAGAATTCGAAGCCAAGCTTTCTGATTTAATACTATACTTATTCCACCTACACCGTTGGTGGAAATGTAAATTGGTGACAGCCACTATGGAAAACAGTATGGAGGTTCTTTAAAAAACTATGCAGCAATCCCATTCCTGGGTTTATATCCAGAAAAAAATGAAGACTCTAGTTTGAAAAGATTCATGCACGCAAATGTTCATAGCCAAGACATGGAAACAACCTAAGTGCCCATCAACAGACGATTGGCTTAAGAAGATGTGGTATATGTATATACAATGGAATATTAGCCATAAAAAAGAATGAAATATTGCCATTTGCAGCCACATGGGTGGATCAAGAGAATATTACACTTACTGAAGTAAGTCAGAGAAAGACAAATATTATACGACATCACTCATGTGTGGAATCTAAAAAATAATACAAATGAATCTATATACAAAACGGAAACAGACTCACAGACATAGAAAACAAACTTATGGTTACCAAAGTGGAAAGGGAGAGGGGGAGGGATAAATTAGGAGTATGGGATTAACAGATACAAACTACTATATATAAAACAGATAAGCAACAAGGATTTACTGGATGGCACAGGGAATTATAGTCAATATCTTGTAATAGCCTATAATGGAAAATAATGTTTTATATATATATATATAAAACTGAATCACTTTGCTGTACTCCTGAAACTAACACAATATTGTAAATCAACTATACTTCAATTTAAAAAAATACATCACTGTGTGTTTGAGTGGTATCACTGATTTAAGGACAATAGTCATGTGCAGAGTCGAAGAAGAAAAAGAATCCGGAATAACACTGGTAATAGTAATAGCAGGAAGCTCTCACATACACCCTACATCAATTTCCCTACATTAGGAATTTACCTATGTTAACATGGTCAGTCTCTCTAACCACCCTAGGAGTGCAGGACTGTTGTTGGCCTTATCTTACTGATGGGGAAACTGAGTCACCGAGGGAATATGTAACACTCCCCTTGTTATTCTGATTCTCTGATTCTCGGTATTAGAATCACTGGGGGAAATATGGAAAAATACCTATACTTGAAACCTGCCTCTGGCCAATTAAAGCAGAATCCTGAGGAAAAGGCACTGGGGAATCAAAATTATTTAAAGCTCTCCTTGTGATTCTAATATACAGGCAGGTTTCAGAACAGCTGGTTGATACCTTATGGCTCTCAGTGCTTTAGACTGTTAGGAGGAAAAGATGTCCCAGATGAGATTGTCCCAGATGAGATTTAATGACAGAAACCAAGTAATCCTGAGCTATTGACAGCATTTATCTAGTGGGTGCAGAAGGGAGAAGGGACCAAGAGTTTTTTAGGACAGGCTAAAAAAGCAGCCCTATGCTGAGTGCTTTGCCTGTGTAATCCTGTTCAGTGTTCCCCCCAAGCCTTGTGCTAGAAAGTGCGGGGAAGTGTTGGCAAATGAGAAACCCTTAGACATGTAAGAATCTGTTGGAAGAGAAGGAACAGAGAAATGTACTCACAAATATGTTTAATGAACAAGCATTCACCAAAGGCCAAAATAACATGGCTCAAAGCGAGGGCTCATAGGTGCTGAGGGAGCGGTACCAGTCACGTGGTACAAGGGCAGGAGACTTTCCTGAGGTCGGAGCAGTTAGGCTTTGCCACGAGGGCTCTCTGCTTCATCCCAGGAAGTCAACAAACCCAGTTAGTCTCCATGTCATTTAATTTGAGATACACACAGCTTCCAGGCACCTGTCAGCACAGACTTGGAGGTGGGACGTGCTAAAGAAATTGTCTTGTGGTCTTGCTCTGCAGAAATCAGGATAATGTGTTTGAACTTGAGGTCTGTGAATCATCTGTGCTGCTCTCCATTTTCGGGTGTTTATGTGACTGCTCACCGTTCCATTTTATGAAGCACTCGTGTCTTAACACAGCTTTGCTCAGGGGGCATCTCGGGACATCTTTTTGCCCAGAAATTAGGCAAATATCAACTTAGTTGGTGCAGTTGATGTCAAAAGCAATCTATCTAAATGCATTTAAAATGAGCTCACTGCACAGAGAGTGTGGTATCTTTAAATAGTTGTCCCGCATGGAGAATGGAGGTCCTTCTCATATGAGGAGAGCTAATGGATGTGCTTCATTACCCTGGGGGACTCTGGTCCCCATTGCTTGGTAGATGTTAGAGCTAAGAGGAACCCGAGAAAGCAATGCAGCCCCTGCAGGGGACACTGGGTGACCACTCCGATCTCTCAGGACCCCGCAGCACTCAACTGGAACCTGTCCGAGGTTGGACGGGGGTGGGCATCTATCAATCCTGAAGAGTGTTGAAGCCAGAAGTGATTTGCCATTTGGACTCCTGGCTCCTGGGGATGGGAAAGGAGCCAGCGCTTTTAGCAATTCCCTGTATGGAGTCTGCTAGATTGTTGTAGAAACCTTTCTACTTCAGGGGGAAAAAAAAATGTTAGTTTATCCTAGTATTGCGAGAGACATTTACAAAAAACACAAAAATGAGAAACAGACGCAGGAGCAGGAAGAGAAAACAGAACAGCTGCTGCATTGGAGGGGAAATAGGAGATGTGAGCGACTAGCGTGTGTGGGAATTATTTCTGGAGCACTGACTTATAAGACACCGTTCTCCCCGCAGGGCGAGCCCCGGGGGCTTGGGAAGGGGATGGGGGGGAAAGGGGGGGAGGCAGGAGGCCGTTGCGCAAATGCTGATATTATGATGCAGATTGAGTTAATTGTTCTGAGCACTAAAGGCCTTCCCAGCATTTGTCACCATTCATAATTGCTCAGTCATCTCTGTGTCTACCTGTACGTTACCTTTCTCCGTCATTTGGGACCCCGAGGGCAGAGACTCTGTCATTTTATCTTAAATCCATAAAGTGTACTGGATAACTGTACTTTTGAGGTTGTTACGGGGGAGATATTTGGGGAACAGGAGGGAGAGGTGTCCGGCATGGCCGGCCGTGGTTGGGAAGGGATGGGGCTGCCGATGAGGTCCGCCGTCATCCAGGGCCTGTGACAGGAAGAGACGGAAGGAAGGGTGGTCCGAGCAGTGAGGACAATGGGAACAGGACCATGGAGGCAGGAGGGGACAGCCTGTTTCTGGGGCAGCTGGCAGTGCCAGGAGAGGCTTTAGTCTTGAGTCTGAGAATCGGGAGGTCTTTTCCAGGCGCAGAGCTGTGTTTGGGAAGATCCTTCTGACAGTTGTATGGAGAGTAGACTGGTGAGCTCTGTCCCTGTCCCGGGAGAGGGACCTGCCGGGTCTGAAGAAGGATGGGGGGAGGGGTTTCTGAGGGGGACTGACCAGTCCTAGGATTCCCCAATAAGTCGGAGAGAGATAGGCTTCTGGTGTGCTTCCCAGGGGCTGGGATACCGTCCACAACGGGAGAAAAAGAAGTGGTTTTGGGGAGAGGTTAAAAAGATTGGACTTTGGTTGGGGACCTGCTGTTGTCAGGTGCCAGATGCTCAGGAAATTCTGTCTGGTTGGCTGATAAAGGAGCGTGTGGCATGAGGCAGTAGAAAGGAGTCCAGGAGAGACGTGGGTTGGAAGGCAGCCGGCTAGTGGTTTTGATTTCCCGGGCAGCTGAGGATGGTCGTGGGCAGCAGGTGGTGGGGTCGCTGAGCTCCTGACCCTGGGGGTGGACGATGGTGGCAGGAAGCCCGGGCAGGACAGCAGGCTTGTGGATCCAGACAAGCGCAGCTCCGCACTCCGCCACGGGACGCCTCCGACCCTGGCTCTCTTCCTTCCCCCTCCCTCTGGAATTCCTTTTCACTTGATCAGATGCAGTGTCTGTTTCTCAGACAAATGAGTAGAGATGATGGAAGAGGACTTTTTCTCCTCTCCCTTCTCTCTCTTTTTTTTTTTTTTAACATTTTAATTCACTGCATAGACAATATTGTAACCATATCAAATGCAAACTAAAAGTCTCAAGGTTACTCCTCCATGAACCCAATACCCTAAAGAATCAGTGGTTTTCATTTTCCCCCATTTCTATCCAGGGTTTGCATTTCTTTGTTCACAGAATTCATACGATTTTGATCAGAGGACGGTTACAACTTTGCCCAGATTTTCTCACTTAACATTGGATCATTAGCCATGTCTCATTGCTGTCTTCATAATTGTCGTTGGATGCTGCGGAATGTTCCAGTGAGTGGATGCATCAGTTTTCTCAGCTACCTTTCTGCCCTGGAGCCTTTGGATAGCTCCCCACTTGCAGTGACTTGTGTGAGAGGATGAAACCTGCTCCAGCAAGTGTCATCGTGCACGTAATTTACCTCTGATGTATCGCTCTGATCCTCTGATGTATTGCTCGAAACTGAATTACTAGGAAAGGGGGCTCTTTCTTCTGTCTCCTTCAGGAGAGGGGGGAAACAACAGAGCCGGGAATTCAGTAGATCCCAGGATGTGATTTATTCCCACCTCAGAGATGAGGAGACAGAGTCTTGAGAATGCTGAGCATCTTACAAAACCCACTACTGTCGAGGGCAGTGTTTCTCAACCATGTTTCCTTACTGGCCCTTCCTTAATTACCCATTACATTAAAAATGAAGGAATAAAATTTTGTTGGGTAGGGTCGCACTTTGGAGGGCCACAATGCATGTAATCTTTAAGATTTTTAGCCCCTGGAAGACCAATTTTCACCTCCTTTGGGTGATGTCATCCTTGTCGAGGATGAATGCTTCCTCAACAAGGCAGTGAAGAAAATTCTGTCCCTCTCTCTTACTTTAGACATCAAGACTCAAACATTTACCATTAAGACTCAGACTCCAAAAAATCCTCTTTGACTCTTTTTGGGAATAAGCAAGGTAGCTCAGCAGCCGGGTTTGTGAGGGTGCCCATGGCCCCTGGAGAGATCCTTCCCAGCATTTCAGAGGGCCACGGTGCGGAGGGAATTGTCAAGAACCTTCCTAAAGGGAGTCTTCAAATGCCCGTGTTCTCGTTCCTGTGCCTGGAAAAGATACTTGTGATACCACAACACCAAGAAGGAAAATGTGACTGGTATAAAAATACTGCCATGGTGGGTAGAGGATAAAGAGGTGACTCCGATGAGTTATGGCTAAGAATCACCCCATCCTGAGAGGCTGTATCCCCGGCTAAGTGTGCATCCAAGGAAAGATGCTGTTTGTCTTTTTCCAATGTCAAGGTCATGATCTCCAGCACAGGGGGCACATTCCTCTGGCAGCTCATCAAAAGGGGAAGGAGGGTAGGCATTAAATGACAGCCAGACTCTGTACTGAATGCTTGTGTTGACCACCTAGTTCAGGATGAGCCGAGTGGCTCTGTGTCTGCAGAACTGGTCCTTGACCTGAACGCAGGACAGTGGGTCACCTGCTGATCAGGACTTGCTGAGGTCCACGCTGGTAGTGGAGCGTGTGTGGTCAGCAGGGACTGGTATGAGAGGCCCAAATCAGATGGTGCTTGTGCTGTGGCCGTCTACTGGAACAATCCCGTGTACAACAGACAAAGGAGGCAGCATTGCTTGTTTTGATTGCTCTGCTGCACCTTCATGAACAGATAAGAACTCAAGAGTCCAAAGCCCTGACTCCACCTGGTACCAGCTGGGTGACCCTGGGCAAATCCCTCAATGTCTTTCTGAGCCTCAGTCTCCACATCTGTAGAATGGGGACAGGCCTCCTTGCTTATCTACTTCACTGGTGGTCGTCACGATGAGATTCAGTAGAGAAATAGAACTTACTATGACCGCGATGGTGAATGTTGCTAGTGACATTATCACCATGTCCCTTGTTAAAACTTGGCCTACTCCTATGTGGCTCCACTTCAGCCCCTCGGTATGTATCCCGCATGGTGAGAGGTGTGAAGCTACATTAACCTTGCTGGCATGTGGTTTCTCCAGTGATGGTGGGTTTCTGCCTCTTCCCTCTTTGAACAAGAGTCCTTTATAATCAGCTTTCTCTTTCTCTCACCTAGATATTATAACACAAAGTGAATTATCATAAAGCAAAGCATGTTTCCCCCTCTCAGGAGTGGTGAAAGAATAGACCCTGAATGCCTGACCAGAGCTGCGGCTGTAACACCTCGCAGGTGTGTCATAAAAGCAAAGCACCAGCAGCAAAAGCTCCATTCCTTTAGAGATGCGCCCAGCAGTGCACCCAGCAGTGCAGAATGCTCTGTTACGAAAGGCAAACCAAGTGCCATGTCACTCCACTCCATCAGAAATTCTACGATACCGATTTACCAGTTCCATAGATTTTAACCTACCATAACGTTTGAGACAGAGTTGTTTATTTACAGTTTACAAGGACATTTTATGGATCATTTGGTTGACGAGGAATGTTTTGAAAGATGCTTAGAGCACGCCCAGGCCCATGCCACCCCTTCCTCCATCACCACCAGCCCAGCTCCTGCTCATCTTGTAAAAGGATGAAGCCGTCCCTGGTGGACGCCCACCGCCCAGGCTGGGATGTCCTCCCTCGCTGCTTCCACAGCACCCAGGCTTCCCTCCTGGTCTGTAACACCCTGTCAGAAGTTATCTCATGAACGCACCTGACTCTACCATGAGGAAACGTGGCTAGTCTGGTGCCTGGCAGAGACATCCTTTGAATCAGAGCTTCTTTCACTTGGGGATGGCTAAACAGTTTTCCCCAGAAGGTCAAGGCCACTTACCCAGCTCACTCACAGGTACCCGTTCAGAGATGGGAGGCACAGCAACCTCTGGCGAGGATGTCTCTGTCCTTTGCCCCAGGGCTCCTGTGATGAGCAGACCCTCTTCCCTTCCTTTGGCAGCTTGTCTGACAAGCTCGACTGTCCAAGCAAAATTCAGGAAACAACCCGTATATATTTCACTTTCTCGTGGAAGCCTGCGTCCCTCACCCTTTCACTGCACGGCTCCCGTCACCCTGGCCTCCACGCACCCCTTACTTGGCACCAGTGAAGTGGCGATGGTACCACTCCATCTGTTACCTCGCTTTGAGTTCCAGGAGGGCAAAGCCGTGTGTGTTTCTTCAGCCTGACATCATAGATTGCTCATTACAGTGTAAGAAAAAAATGATATTCAGTAATAAATATTTATTTAGGCAAGGGTATAGAGAGAAAAGGCTCAGTCTGTCTAATGAGGGCACAATAAGAAAACAGGAAACCAAAGTGAAAAGGTAATACCTCGTCACCCAGGGAGGTGACACTACAGCCCAGGGAGGCGATAAACACAAGCACGAAGTGCTGGAAGACAGGGCAGAGGGGCCACGAGGAGGACATTCCAGGCCGGGGGATAGCACTGGTGTGCAGGAGGGTGGGCGTGTGCAGGGGACCGTGGGAGAGGGCTGTCTTCTTGAGAGGTCTGCCCTCCGTGCAGCGTGGCCATCCTTGTGTAGGGCCGTAAACCCATCTTGTTTCTCAGTTGATGAAGGTCGTGAATGAAATGTGCCCCAACATCACCAGGATTTACAACATTGGCAAGAGCCACCAGGGCCTGAAGCTGTACGCTGTGGAGATCTCCGACCACCCTGGGGAGCACGAAGTCGGTGAGGCTGCCCCTCTGTAGTGCACCTGGCCCTTCGAGTCTGGGGCTTTCTTAAAGAGCGAGGCGATGGTCACCCTGTGAGAACATTCACGAACCAGGCCAGGAGCCGTCCATGCACTCGCTCTCACGTAGATTCTGCAGATCTTGGTTCTGCGAACCCCTCATTGTATGATGTGGGCTGTCAAATTACTTAAGAAATACCCTCCTTTTCTCCAAAGGGACCGTATTTAATTCTGTTCCTCATCTCTGAGACCGGTCATGCTAACCAAAGAGGAAAGTGGCTGGAGATGGTTAGGACAGAGTTTCTTTCCCGGAGAAAATTCTGGACTCCCTGGTCATTAAGGGCTCTAGTTAGAGGTGGTTCCCTTAATTTTCTTTTAAATTTCCACCCTATTTTCAAGCATTTCCTGTTTTCAGCCATTTCTCATTCAATCACTCCCAAAACTGTGTTCTCCTACAAGTCAGTGGGTTGGGGGAGCGGGAGTGGGGTCAGCGATTTTTCTTTTTGGTAAAATTGTGAGCCCTTTAGAAATCCACTGCAAGTTAAATGCAAAGATTTGTCTGATTCTCTCGACTTTAATGTTCATCGGTATTCCAGGAGTTTCTCTCAGGAGTGTCTTTCAAAGGGTAAGGGCTTTATCTGTGGGTGAAATCACATTTCCGCAAAAGCAGTAGCTTGGCCAACAAAAGAGGCAGAAGTGCTGTCAGCTCGTGCCCGCACTGACAAATCCGACGTTGAAAAAGCTGAGCTTTGAAGAGAACAAGCTCAGACAGGCCCCCTTTACAAAACGGTGGCACTGCTGACTTGCCCTGACACTATTTTCTGCTTGCATTTATTCATCTCTGTATCTTTATAAAATTGAATACAAAGTTCTTTTAAGAAAAATAATTGCCTCCCCCGAAGAGAAAAATAATTGCTCTGGCTTGTGTTTAATGTGTAACTTTTAAACTCTAAACACTGTGTTATTGTATTTGTTTTTGCCAAATAAGGCTAAACATTCCTACCCCGTGGCTGGTATCATTTGAGATTTTTCTACTCATTTTCTTATATATCTGACTATCTGGGAATTAATAAAAATTGTACTGGTATAATTGTGGTTGATTTGAAAGGACAGAGAGGGCTAAAATTGTAAGTTTCTATTATTCAGAGATTTCTTTCCTAATACAATGCGACGAGGACTGTTTTGCTGGAAGCCTCTGATATGATCCTCTATTTTTTCCCATCTTTGAGTAAAGGTGAGCCCGAGTTCCACTACATCGCGGGGGCCCATGGCAACGAGGTGCTGGGCCGGGAGCTGATGCTTCTGCTGATGCAGTTTCTGTGCCAGGAGTACTTGGCCCGGAACTCACGCATCGTCCACCTGGTGGAGGAGACCCGGATCCACATCATCCCCTCCCTCAACCCCGACGGCTATGAGAAGGCCTACGAGGGGGTAATGGACCGTTCCTCTCGCCCAGCGCAGCAGCTAGCCACCCCCTCTCCCCGCCGCACAATGTGCTGAGCCATGAGTTGATCTGAATTCCACATTACCAGCTTTCTTCTTAAGTGTCTTTCTGCTGAGACAAGGGAACCCGCAAGGCTTATGAAAGATGCACAGCAGTAATTGAGAATTATGGGGAGACACTAACAGACTGAAGAAAATGAACATGAATAATAATATTGTTATATATACAATGGGAACAATAGGATAGAATAATAATAACACCTAGCATTGATTGAGCACTTAAGGCACGTTCTAACCTTGATTATTACCTACAATCCTCTCATCAGTTCTCTGAGGACAGTTATTTTTATGATTCTGATATATTGTTTATATGTCATGTTCTAATTATGATATAAAATTTATATAGGTTATAGTTATATAGAGAGTTATGTATAGATTACAGTTAGTATAATGTTGTATTGTGTATTCATAATTATATATCACAGCATCTGGGAATAAAATGGAAAACTATACTTAAAACAATGGTACCTATCAAATGCAAGTTTTACAGTGCAGAGTTTTGGTTGTATTTATTGGTGCAAATGGTTGGTTAGGGATTTGCAGTGCGAAATAGTGAGCCAGAATTGCAGGGAGAAAGCATTAATATGGTGGCGTTTGATTTTTGCACTGACAGAGTCTTAGACTCATTACTACTTGGAGTTTCATTCAACCTGTGTAGAAGAGGTGAAGGAAGAGGAGGAAGGTGAGACCTAATACCTTTCTGAGTACTGCCATATGGCAGGAATGATTCTGTGTATTCCCTCTTTGGAGTTGCTTGGCTATATTATCCATCACCCACCAAATATTAACAGATTATTAACCAAATATTCTCCTTTGGATGTCATCTTTGGGTCAGAGGGTGCGTAGAGGCTTAGAGACACACCCCAAATGGAGATGGAGATGGAGATGGAGGTGCCTCATGTATGTGAGAGACAGAATGGTCCAGAAATCTGTGGGTTCCTCATATTCTGAATTTTCTCCCAGGGCTCGGAGCTGGGAGGCTGGTCCCTGGGACGCTGGACCCATGACGGAATTGACATCAACAACAACTTTCCTGACTTAAACACACTGCTCTGGGGGGCAGAGGACCGACAGAACATCCCACGGAAAGTTCCCAATCACTATGTTGCAATCCCTGAGTGGTTTCTGTCTGAAAATGCCACGGTGAGTAAAAAGACCCCATAATCTCTAGAGCAGCGGAGGCCAAAGTTAAACCCACCGGTATTTGCAGAGGATATAATATTTAAGAACAAGACAAAGTCATTTTTTCCTTTCATGTTTTCTCCAAAAGTAGGGAAGTGTGCTAGATAATAACTACCTTTTAAATTGAAATTTGAGGAGATTCTTCCTAGAAGAGAAATCATTTAATTAGATTTCTTTGCAGTGCTTCCCGAAAAAACTTTGCCTGAATTGTGCGTGTTTGTTACGGTCATTATAACCTTCATCTTTGGCAGTGCAATGAAATTGCAGTGAAATTTGTCCTTAGACCTCACTGATTACTTGAGATACCTTATGTTTATTTTCACAAGTCCCCATGGATTTATTACATGTGGTGCTTCTTCAGAAAGAAAAATGCAATTGGATGAGAAATGTCTCCCCCAAATTTCTTAGGTCTAGTTTCGCAAAAAGTATCTCGTGGAAGAAACAATTTTCGCAGAATTTCCCATGCCTTTTATTGCCTCCTCTGCCCACTGTAAATGCTCTTTACCCTTACTCTTTTGTCCTATATGTCCCTCAAAAGGTCTGCCTTGATTACTATATGAGTGTTAGGTTTGGGTACACCAACAGAAAAAAAACAAAATTACAGCGGCTTAACGAGGTAAAAGTTTTTTTTTTTCTTTTTTCACATAAGAGAACCCTGGAGGCAGATGGTTCAGGGCCAGCCAGATAGAAGCCCATGAACATCAGGAACCCAAAAGTCATCTTTCTGCCTCCATATGTTAGCATGTGGACTTTGATTTTCAAGGTCATAATTCAAGATGGCAGTTCCATCTTGGTGCTCCAGCTATCATGTCTTTGAAGGAAAAGGAGAGAAAAGGTTAAAAAAAAGTCTTCCTCTCAGATAAGTCAATTAACTTTCTAGGCATTCCTAGAATTCCTGCATAATACTTTTGTTTAAATCTTGCCAGAATTTAGTCAAAACTTGGTATCAACCCACCAAAGGGAAGGCTGGGAAATGCTATATTTTAGGCAAGCACATTGCAAGATCAAAAAAAAAAAAAATTAATAATAATCATTGGCTTCTCTTCTTGAGGAATCAAGGGGAAAAAGATGAATGGGTAGAGGGCAGCTCTCCAGAGCTCCAGCTCACAGCACATGTGGGTACCACTTACTGAAGGAGGGCCAGCGTGGTTGCCTCATTTATTGATGCACAGGATCGTGTTCTCCAGGACCTCAAGAAGCAACCAGTCAAATGATAGAGACAGACAGTGGCAATACCATGTGGTTTAGTTAGGATGCCCAAGGGCGCCTTATGGGGGGTGGAGAAGTAAAGAATTCAGGCCCTCTGGGTCTTCTGAATCCTTTCTCACATTTCCTAATTCCACCCTACATAATCCCTCTTTTTTTCCAAGCTAACATACTAGTGACATCTGGCAAAGCTGAGGATTCAAGTGATGTTGTAATTTGGGAACCCTTGGACCAAAATTGGAATATGGTTGCCTGCTTTCTTAGCCTTGAGTCTCTGAGAGATAAGTAATTATTTTAGCACAATTATAGAAAGTCCTTGGATTTCAGTCTTTGCTTTAAGTCCAGAATTTAGTTTTTTGAGCTTGTTCTTTAAAAACACAGGGAGAATTACACAAACCTGCCATCACCAATACCTTTCTCAGTTATGGACAGGTTAGATAGATAAGAAATCAGCAAAGACAGAGATTTGAATAACAGTTAACAGTCTTGACATAGGGATCTATAAGAATTCTACAACCAACAAGTAGAGAATACATATTCTTCTGAGTAATCCCTGGAGAATTTTCAAAAATTGATGGTGTTCTTGTCTGTAAAGGAAATCTCAACAAATTTCAGAAAATAGGAGTCAGGCAGACCATGAGTCTCTCACCACCATACAATTAAACTAGCAGACAGTAATAAGATTAATGAAAACATCACCATGTATTTAGAAAATTTCAAAAAAAATTAAGTAATGAGTCAAAGTTCATACTGGCAACTAAAAAATAAATCAAAGATAATGAGAACACTAAATGTCAAAATTTGTGGAGTATAGCAAAAAAATAGTGCTTTCAGGAATTTATACCTTTGAATGATTATATTCCAAAATAAGAAAAGCTGAACATCAACTAACTTAAGAAGCTAGCAAAAGAATAACAGAAGAAACCCCCCAAAATGTAGAAAGACTGTGATTAAAAAGAGCAAAAATCAATGAAATGATAGAAAAAAACAAAAAAGAAATAATTTGTCTGCAGAAAGAAATATCTGGTAAAATTTAACAGTCATTTACAATGATTTTTCAAGGTGAGGAAAATGATTTTAAACAGTATTAATTATAAAATAAAAGATTTTAAAATTAATTTTTATTGGAGTATAGTTGCTTTACAGTGTTGTGTTAGTTTCTGCTGTACAGCAAAGTGAATCAGCTATACATATACATACATCCCCTCTTTTTTGGATTTCCTTCCCATTTACGTCACCACAGAGCATTGAAAGCGTTCCCTGTGCTATACAGTATGTTCTCATTAGTCATCTATTTTATACATAGTATCAGTAGTGTATATATGTCAATCGCAATCTCCCAATTCATCCCACCACCCCCTCCAGTTCTTATAACTATGCTATAATGCCTCATTAATTTATGGAAACATAGTGGATGTGACTACATAAAGATTCTTATGGAGGTGATTATTCCCTTTCCTGAACCACCATGCCATTTTAGCCATATCTTCTTTATGAGTTTTTGGCACTTTTAAACTTGTAAAAGAGATATTTATCATTAGTTTTATCTCCCTTGCTAAATGATAGGCTGCTTGAGGGCACATTATATATTTTTGAAACATTTTTTCTATCCCTAACTGCATCTAATGTACTTACCATGGAATTCAGTAGATAACTAATTTTTAAAAAATTCTTGTAGCATTAAGAAAAATGAACTCAATATCTTTGTAACAATCAAAGTAAGATACATATTTGGTAGAATGTCTTTAGTTCACCTGAGTTCAATCAGGTACTAGATAGACTGGATACTAATTGAGGAGATTAATCACAAGCAATATATATCCCAACACTAAAAAACAGAGTAAATATTTGATGAGTGAGTTGACAAGTATTTTTTCCCTTACACATATCCCTTTGATATTTGTGCATGTGTATGTGTCTGTCTATCTATCTATCCATCTATCGTTATTATTAAAAAAAATTTTTTTATTGTGGTAAAAGTCACATAATATAAAACATCCTATTTTGACCATATTTAACTGTACAGTTCAGTGGCACTAAGTACATTCACGTTGTTGTGCACCCCTCACCATCATCCATCCAGGGGAGCAGGAATGTGCACCTTGGCTACCAATCTTCATGGCAGTACCATCAATATTAGGGTGCTGTGTCGAATATCAGGAGCAAAAGGGTATTATTTCTCAATCCTCAAAACTGCAGGAGCAAGGCAAACTGCAAGAGGGCACTGATCATAGCAACGGACGAGGCCTCACACTCAGGAAAGTTGAGGTGGTATTTATTTCTGCTGCTACTTTCTTCTTTCCAGTCATTTTATGTGTGGGACACATTCCTCTGAAGGCTGCATTTCATGCCTGTGGGTCTAGTTACTTACTGTCACCTGGGACAAAGCATAATAAAAGGTTAATAAATTAGCTACATCAAAATTAAAAAGCCTGTTCTTCGTCAAAAGATTTTAAAAACTATAATGAGAGAAGGTTAAAAACTGAGAGGTGTTATTTGAAAATTATATAATTGGAAAAGAATTAGAATTTTTACAAAGATAATAACAAATGAAAAAAATAGAAACAACTCAGTAGAACAATGGGTAAAGATACAAAGAGGCAATTCATGGAGGAGGGAACATATGGGTAATAAACAAGAAAAGATGTTCAGCATTACTAGTACTAAGGAAATGCAGATAAGAGAACGTTTTACACCCGTTGATTTGGCAAAATCAACAGTAGCCGAGCTCTGGAGAGGAAGTGGGACAGTGGGTCTCTTATTCATCGTGGGTGAGAGTGTAAATTAGCACAGTGACATCGGAAAATAATTTGATTATCTTGTAAAGTGGAATATGTATATACCTATGACTGCAGCTACACCTCTAGTGATTTATGCAAGATAAATTTCAGCACAGGTATACCAGAAGACAACACAAGTTAAAAGCAACACTATTCATTATAGCAAAAAATGGAAAATCTCCTGTATGCCCATCATCAAGAGAACAGATAAATTGAATGATGAGATCTTCATATTGAAGTGAACTATATAGTTTTACCCAACACAGATTAGTCTTAGAAACATAAACTAAGACAAAAAAATTACTGAAGACAGTAATCAGTATGGTTACTCTGCCTTTTTTCATATCAAAAGAAGGTAAAACCAAGTAATATATTTTTAGGCATACACATGTGGAGTTAAACAAAAGAGAATCAGAATCATATCATTTAGGGTATAGTGGTTACCTCCTAGTGAGAAGCAGGAGGATGGGACAGAGGAAGTCACATGTGTATGCAGAAATTGTCAATAAAAGCTGATTCTTGGGTTCACCGGTGTTTATTATATCAAAATATAAGAGAAGATGACCAAGTGTGGGTCAATAATGATACTGTATCATGAGCTAAATTCTATGATTCATCCAATCCAGGGCCCCTGATGTGCTTAGGAACAAAAACAAAAACAAAGCTTAATGAATCCTTCAAGTCATTTTCATTCCTTAATCAGTTTTCCATACAGCATAGTTAAACCATTTCCAGTGCTTATTTCTTTTCCATTATCATTTTTTCCCACTGGAATTATCTTCAGAGGGATCAGTAACATGATAAATATTTGACTACCGATCAGTATTTGACCATATCAAGCTTCCCAATTTTAGCTTCTAACACTGTCAGTTCCTTTTCTTTCTTCCTTCCTTCCTTTCTTTTTTTCTCTTAACTTTTTATCATAAAAAAGTTAAGCATACAAAATTAGAGAGGAAGCTGTAAAGGACCCCCTGCCCCATGTACCCATCTCAGCTTCAACACATCAATTCATGTTTCATCTACGTCTTCAGCCACTTCCTCCTCCTCCCCAAGATTATTGAAGCAAATCCCAGGTATGATATCATTTCATTTGTAAATATTTCAGGAAGTATCTTTAAAAGATCAGACTCTCTTTTAAAGCCATAAATTATTACCATTATCATATCAAAATAGATCATTTCATAATATTATAAAATATCCAATCAGTGTTCACATTTCTCCTATAATCATTCTCCATCTCTCTCTCTCTCTGTTTGTTTTAATTGGGATCCAACTAGAGCCCATTCGTTTTGATTGGTTTATAAGCCTTTCAAGTCTCCTTTAAACTGTATGTTTCTCCTGTATCACTTTCTCCATTTTTTCTTGCAATTTTATTGTTGTTTATCTTGTAACAACTGGGCTATAAACAACTAGGTTGTCTTCTAACATTTCCCACTGTCTATGTGCTACTGACTGTATTCTTGTGATGTCATGTGACATATTCCTCTATGTTTCTTGTAAATCGGCAGTGAGATTCAGACCACTAGGCTAGGTAGAACAGGAAGGGGTTGGTAAGCTACAGCCCGTGGGCCATGTCCCACTCAGGCCTGTTTTTGTAAATGGTGTTTTACTGGAACACAGCCACGTTCATTCATCTGCGTATTGTCTGTGGTGCTGCCCTGCTACAGTGGCAGAGTTGAGTAGTTGCCACAGGGACCGCATGGCCCTCAAAGCTTAAAATATTTCCTATCTGGCCCTTAATAGAAAAAGTCTGCCGACCCCTGTACTGGAGGCCTGGTCACGTACAGGGTTGATGGTTTTTTTAGGTGTGTGTTCTGTCATCGGGAGACACGTTACGTTTGGTTCTCTCTCTTTGTAACTATTGGTGAGCATTAATTCATTGACTGAGCCATTAATTCAGTGGAGTTGCAGAATGTTGATACTCTAATTCTGTCACTCCCTCTTTGTGCATGAACTGGAATGTTCCTAGGAAACGAAACTTCTCTGGGTTTCTCTTTTTTTCATCCATTATTTCCACAATGGCCAGTTTTCCCAGGACAGATTTTGAAACTCTAAATTTTGCTCAGGTGATTCCATAAAATGATTGCTTTTTCAACTATGTCCCTGTTTGGAAAGCTAGGGAGAGAAAGCAGTTTTCCTTCTTATTTTATTTCTCACATGTGTTTAAATTTGGAACGTTCCCAGGTGGCAGTGGAGACCAGGGCAGTCATAGCCTGGATGGAAAAGATCCCCTTCGTGCTGGGTGGCAACCTCCAGGGGGGAGAGCTGGTGGTGGCCTACCCTTACGACATGGTGAGGTCCACGTGGAAGACGCAGGAGCACACGCCCACGCCCGACGACCACGTGTTCCGCTGGCTGGCCTACGCCTACGCCTCCACTCACCGCCTCATGACGGATGCCAGGAGGAGGGTGTGCCACACGGAAGACTTCCAGAAAGAGGATGGGACCGTCAATGGGGCTTCCTGGCACACTGTGGCCGGAAGTAAGTGTGATGGTCCTGCTGTCATCACGCGGCCCGATGACAACGGACTGACTGCTGGACCGGGAGGGAGGACCATCTCCTGCCCAGCCGTCTTTTATCATTGTTACCAGCCCGATAGCTACTGTAGTTAACCATTTATAAGGTGCCAGAACTCTCTGTAGCCTCCTCTTTCATCCTCACAATAGTCTTTGAGGGGGTGTGGCTTACTCCCTGTTTTATAAGTGAAATAACTGGGGCTTGGAGACGGGGTGGGATCCGTCCAAGCTCCCAAGGAGCAGAGCTGGGGTCTGTTTGACTCCGTGGTCTGCTCATAGCCACTGAGCTAGTTGGCTGTTACAGGGTCAGAGATGGTAGACGTTCCGTCAGCCCTTGGAGGAGGCGGGGCATTGATCCCACGCTCGAGACTTTTTCCAAATCTCCTGTTTCCTGGAGGTCTTCCAGCCACATCAGGGCATCTGGCCAAAGTCCCATTGTTGTGATTCGGGGAATACGAGGTACCGCTCCCAGAATCCGCTTAGGACACAGAGGCTTCCAGCAGAGACTTTAGGAGTTCCTTTGCAGCAGCCAGATGACCCCATGGTCCAAGTTTCAGGATAAGCCCTTTGTTTCCTGTGTCAGGGCTGCTCCTGGCCTAGGGCTCCAGAATGAGGATAGTTGAGGATGTCACATTCCCTTAGGTCCCTCTGCATTGGGATGGTAAGGCCCCAAACATAACCTTCATTGCTTACTTTCTTGACTTTGTGAAGGTTGGTCAAACTGCTGATGAATTTGAAAAATATCCCATGTCAAATAGACCTGAGATCAAATTCTAGTTCATCACTTTAATGCTGTGTGACTCCGGGCAAGTTACTTTACCTCTCTGAACTCCCATATTTTCCACTTGTAAAATGGGCTTGAGGATGGTGATGATGATGATGATGATGACGACAATGATCCCTTTAGGACTGTTGTGAGGATTACGTAGATGGTGGATGTGTGTGTTCTGTGTCTTGCTTGTCGGAAACGCTCAGTTATAAGTTCCCACCCCCTACCCTCCCCCCTCTTCCAATAGCATGCTCACCATGAAACATCTTTTATGAGCATATCCTTAGTCTCTATTTTACTGTACTAATTAACTTTAATATAATTTTCCTTTGCTAGAGATTCAGCCTTCACATACCTTAGAGGTATGTGACACTCTGGGGAAAAAAAATTAAAAAGGAGTAGACATATTTGTTCCCGTGGCCATTTTTAAACATATGCAGAAAGCTTGCCATTTCTTTCTTAGTTACACACCAAGCAGAGGTGTTTTATTTCTCTCCATCAGGGTTTTGCTCTGTTCAAAGTAAAAAGAATAAATGCAAATCCCTATCAAGAAAATTTCCTATAGCCAAAAGCATGCTTGCTTTTTCAATTCTAGTCCTAAAAACCTACAATAATCTTTATGTGAAGTATCTGTTTAGGTTTTATGGCTGCTGTGACTGGATTGGGTTCGGACACTGCGGGATTTGTCAGCAGTGGGTCAATAGCAATGTTTTGAAAAATCTGCTGCCACTTAATCACATCAGCAGCATTTGATTTGTTTCTATCAATTGTATTTTCCATTATTTCGGGGACTTTTGTGGCAGAGCCATGTGGTGGCTTAAGCCTTTTTAATCATTCTTCCTGCAGGCGGTGTGACGAAGTCTGCAGATTCATTTCTTTGTAGATTAATGAGACGGGATTTCTAATTTCCTTCCCTCCTCCCCCTCCACTCCTTCTTTGTGTTCGGGTCTTGCTCACTCGTTAGCGGTGCACCGACAGGCCTTAGTTAGTGGGGAGTGGGTAGCTGGGAGCAGGTCCCAGTCTAGCTCAAGAGGCACATGGTTTGCAGTGTGTGCATTTCAACTCCAAAGGAATGTGAGACCTTCTTTGTGTCGGCTGCTGTCTGGCATCCTCTCCTGCACAAGGAAGGCAGATGTTGTGACAGCATCGGGCCCACAGAGCTTTAAGGGTTGCGTGGCCCCGTGTTCCACACTGAAGCCGTGACAAGAGCAGGATTCCAGGCCCGGAGAGAACACAGAGGAAGAAGCCTCAGCTGGGAAGAGCTATCTGGATCACCCCACACCTCCTGCCCACACGTTTCACTTTTGAAGCCATTTCTTACGGAGGATTCTCAGCTGCATGACATTCGCTGAAGGGCTGGCATTCAGCGTTAACGATAGCCTGGCGCAAGCTTTTCCACCGGTCTCCTGGTGTCTCATTTTGCCAATTCTTCCAGCGCTTCTAGCACTGATGGCAAAATGGCAGCCCCACTCCAGAGTTTTAAATATCACATTTATTTATTTCAGTACTAACAAGGCCTGAAGGTTGGGATAATGAGAATTTTGTGTGTGTGCGGAGGGGTCCAGCCCTCCCGGGAGGGCCTGTCCATGCTGATCGATGGGCACTGCCTGAGGTTCCACATCTCGGGTTCCACTGAATGAGCTGACCTGGTATTTTTGACCAACCTTCTTCAGCCACACAAGGCCCTGTGAGGGATTTTTCCATTAACTTGACACCGTCCCACTCCTTTTATCCCACTGCCGTCACTGTCCTTATTTGATCACAGATGTGATCAAAGGCCCGTGGCTGGTGACCTGTGAATGGTTCGAATCTGGAATCTGGTAGAGAGAGTGGCTGTGTATTTTGTACAGTTTTGTCAGTGACTTTATCGATTAGGCAGCAGATCGATACAGAATTGCTCTTGACACCCAAAGCTGTGATTTTTTTTTTAAATTTATTTTTATATTTATTTTTGGCTGTGTTGGGTCTTCGTTTCTGTGCGAGGGCTTTCTCTAGTTGCGGCAAGCGGGGGCCACTCTTCATCGCGGTGCGCGGGCCTCTCACTGTCGCGGCCTCTCTTGTTGCGGAGCACAGGCTCCAGACACGCAAGCTCAGTAGTTGTGGCTCACGGGCCTAGTTGCTCCGCAGCATGTGGGATCTTCCCAGACCAGGGCTCGAACCTGTGTCCCCTGTGTTGGCAGGCAGATTCTCAACCACCGCGCCAGCAGGGAAGCCCCGAAGCTGTGATTTTTAAACAGACATTTGTACTGAGGGATGTATCACTGAATGCTCCAAGGAAGGAGGGAAGAGGGGACGGGTGAGAGGAGACCGAGGCTGGCTAAAGCGCAGGAGGACCTGCTTTTTGTCCCCAGTCAACAGAGGAACCAGCGCAGCCACCTTCCTCTGTCTGTGGCCTTGACTCTCAGAAGCCAGGGAGGGCTTGTCGGTGGCGTCTTCTGCTGGGGGAGTCTCTTGGCCCTCACACATAACATAGCAGCACTGTGCTCTTGCTATTTCAGATGGTCTCCAAAAATAAAATGTTGGGAAGAGAGCCACTGGACTTTATGCCATCTGACATTCATTCATGCATTTTGGGTACTGTCGTGGGTTGAATGGGACCCCCAAAGTATACATCTACCTCCTAATCTTTGGAACCTGTGAGTGTGACCTTATTTGGAAAATGGGTCTTTGTAGGTGTCATTAAGATAAGGGTTTCAAGATGAGGTCATCTTGAGTTACCCAGATGGGCCCTAAAATCAGTGACAAATGTCCTTATAAGGGACAGAAGAGAAGACACAGACACTGAGGAGAAGGCCCTGTGAAGACGGAGGCAGAGATGGGAGTGATGCGGCCACAAGCCAAGGAGTGCCAGGGGCCACCAGGAACTGAAAGAAACAAGGAGGAGCCTTTGGAGGGGGTGTGGCCTTGCCAACACCTTGATTTTGGACTCCTGGCCTCTAGAACTATGAGAGGATAATTTTCTGTTGTTTTAGACCACCCAGTTGGTGGTCCTTTGTAACAGCAGCCCTAAGAAGCTAATACAGGGACCAAGTCCTGTTGTAGCCATGTCAGGACGCATGAGACTGTCTGCTTTCCAGCTGGGTGGTGAGGACATTTGCCCTTCAGTCCCCAGCAGTGACAAGCAAGGGCTGGGCAGACGTTACACACACCTGGGTTCAAACCCTGACTGTCCAGACGCACGACTCTGGATACATTCCTTAATGCAGTCGTTAACCATTCTCCACCTCAATTCTCTTATTTGTAAAACTGGGCTATGCTACCTATCTCTCTGCTGGATTTGTGATGAAGACTAAATGAGCTTTGCTGCAGAGTGCTAAGGACGGCTTCTGGCTTATGTAAAACACTCGGTAAATGGTGGCATGGATAGCTATGTTTATGAATTAGAATAGACAACTGCAGTTTTTATTCTACAGTTATAGAGCTGTAGCTGAGAGCAGCATAACTATTGAGCTACATTTAATTAAACACTAAAAATCCATACTATTAATTAATGATACCTTTCAAAAAATAAAAAACAGCAAAAAGAAAACAAAAGAGAAGGACTTCCCTGGTGGCACAGTAGTTAAGAATCCACCTGCCACTGCAGGGGACGTGGGTTCGAGCCCTGGTCCGGGAAGATCCCACATGCCGCGGAGCAACTAAGCCCGTGAGCCACAACTACTGAAGCCTGTGTGCCGCAACTACTGAAGCCCTCACACCTGGAGCCCGTGCTCCGCAACAAGAGAAGCCACTGCGATGAGAAGCCCGCGCACCGCAACAAAGAATAGCCCCTGCTCGCTGCAACTAGAGAAAGCCCGCGTGCAGCAACAGAGACCCAACGCAGCCAATAAATAAATTAATTAATTAAAAAAAAAAAGAAAACAAAAGAAAAAAAATTTTTTTAAGAAAAAAGAAATGATACCTTTATCCTAAAAATAGTATTAAACTGAGTTTAATAAAATGAAAATAATTTTATCTAGAAAACATTTCAGTCCTCCTTTTGTCAAAGATGCCCTACATATGCCTGTCTTCCCCACAGACCGTTCCGGCTGCATCTTCTCTCTATCTCAACCCCCCATTCTGTCCCCCATCAGTTGCTCTAATTAATTTTTTGTGTAGAGTAGACACTTGATATACCTCCTTGTTCGGATGAGGTCCTCTGAATCACATTCTTGAACATTCTTGCTGTCTCCCAGGGCCACTTGGAGCACTGTTGAGTTAAAACGTTGTCTGGTTGGCTCGGCAGGTCTCAACGATTTCAGCTACCTTCACACAAACTGCTTCGAGCTATCCATCTATGTGGGCTGCGATAAATACCCGCATGAGAGCCAGCTGCCCGAGGAGTGGGAGAATAATCGGGAATCCTTAATCGTGTTCATGGAGCAGGTATGACGTGGCCACACGGCTGTGATGGGCTGTAGCTAGGGAGCCAAGCCCTTGAGATGGCCAAAAGCCTGAGATCAAATTAGTGCTTCCTACGGCGGCCAGCACCCTGGGCTAGCGACTACAGTGTCAGAAGGAACTGCTGTCTGTGAGCTCTAAGTCAATGTCAGTTGCTCCCACTGGTTCATGGTGAGTGAGACTACTTCCGGGGTTCTAGGATGCGGCTCAGTGGGGAAGGGGTGTTTGTCCAGCCGGCATACTCAGGCCCCTTGTATTAGTCTGCTAGGGCTGCATAACAAAATATACGGGCCGGGGAACTTAAGCAACAGAAATTATGGTCCTGGAGGCTAGAAGTCCAAAATTAAAGTGTCAGCAGGTTGGTTTCATCCTGCAGCCTCTCTCCTTGGCTTGCAGACGGCCACCTTGTCACTGTGTCCGCACATGGTTTTACTCAGTGTGCATACACTCCTGGTGTCCCTGTGTGTCCAAATTTCCTCTCCTTACAAGGACACCAGTCAGATTATAAGGCCCACTCTTAGGGCTTCGTCAGCTCTTTAAAGATGCTATCTCCAAATACAGTCACATTCTAAGATACTGGGGGTAAGGACTTCAACAAATGGATTTGTGGGGGACACAGTTCAGCCCATAACAGCTCTGAGGCTGAGGAGTCACTGCTGCAGGTGTCGGGTGTCACCTGGGAACAGTTCTGACAAGTGCCCGCTGAGCTTCTGCTCGTAGCTGGTGAGGAAGTCCTGCCACGTATGCTAGGACCCTCGCACGCCTTCTTTTCCTCCTACTCTCAAGGATACGCCTGGCTTGTAGCATTGAGCAAACTGGTTCTAGTTTGGTACTAAAACTAACCAAATAACATCCACGCCCCTACAAGGAATAGACTCATAGGAACCAGAGAAATAAAAAGAATGTAGAACTTCATATGACTCTACCGTGACTCACATTCACTAGGAAGTAAGATGCTGAGGCTGTAATGGGAGGTTGCCCTTCTTCCATGGGTTGTCATAGGTGAGTCAGAAGAAGTGTTCAGCCAAGGGCTTGGGCTGCCAGCTTCCTGGTACCTGCACTTCCTCATGGTGGCAGAGGTTGGCACTGCGATTCAGCATCCAAGTCTGATCCATGAGGATCCTGGGAGGGTCAGTGCAGCCCACAGCCCACTTTCCTGGCACAGAACGGTGTGAACCTCTTCTGCCCTCCTGGGAAGCCATGAGCACACTTTCCATCCCCACTCTGGAATTTTGTAAGGGAAGGCTCTTTTTTCATTTCATATATGAACAAAGAGAGAGAAGGCCCTAGTCATTCTAACATGATGATCCCAGTTTAGCCAAAGAGCCTCCTACGGATAAAATGCCCAGGCATAGCAATATGTATAAAGAATGTCACTGGAAATGATGGTATGTCATCTTGGATCTTCGGATGGGGAACCTGAGGCACGAGGTTCAGAGCTGGTGTGTGTCCTGTGATTTGGCTCACCAGTGGAAGGGCCCTGCGGATGAACTGTACTTTACAGGGATGCTTTTGAGTCTTTTCTCTCCTCTTTGACTCTTAAAGTCTATGTGTTTAGTCTGTAGAGTCCAGGAAAGTCAAAATAAATGTGCCTATAAAAATTAAATTCCATTTTTACCGGATGTGTTTTTTATGAACCATCTCAGATCCTAATATTTTCTGAACCTCTGGAATATTTTAACTCCAGTGGAAGACTTTCCAGTAGATGGACCCAAAAGGAATACAGAAATTGACACACCAAATCCATGCAGAGCCGGGGAGCTTTTGAGCCAGACGTGGCTTTGTGGGGGGCTCTTGGTTTCTGGCCCTCTTCGCTGTGCCGGTTGATCGGTGAGCTCATCTGCTTCTCCTGTTTGTCGAGCAGGTTCATCGGGGCATCAAAGGCCTGGTGAGGGATTTGCACGGAAAAGGAATTCCAAATGCTGTTATCTCCGTAGAGGGCGTTAACCATGACATCCGAACAGGTAACTACAAATAATGTGTGTGAACTGTTTCTCAAGAGGAAATATCCATTTTCTTGAAGTGTTTTACTTGAGTTAAAACCACAAGTTGAGGCCCAGAAACTTCTTCCTCTGACCTGGCTTATTGTCTCTTTTCTCCAACTTTCCATGGAGACCCTAGAAAGCAAGGTGTTCAGCCTCTGCTTTCTGGCTTCTCTCTGTCCCTTATTCAGGTGAAAACCAGAAGCTCAAAGAGGCTGAAGGACCCATTGAAGGTTCAGGAGGCGGCTGGGGCTTGGGTTCAGGTGTTGGAGCAGCTGCGTGCTGCTTCCCTGCTTGCTCCAGAGCTCCAGCGCTGGCTGGGAAGCAGCCCGCAGACACCGACCATCCGCACAAGGGCTGCCTTATTCTTTGCCGATTAGAAAGTGATATGAAAACAAGCCCAGGCTTACCCTTGTGCCCCAGGACTCTCATCACCTGGGATGGCACTTGGCGTGTTCAGGGGGAAATGAGAAACGGCGAATTTGACTTTGATGGATGAGGTTTGCAGCACGCTGCAGGGACAGATGCACGTGGAACAGAATTGGTTGGATGCTTAAGTCAGATTGTCAGCGAGCGTTCCGTTGGAGATGGTGTGCCCACAGCCATGTTTAAACCTACACGCAGAGGTTTTCCTACGTGGCGGGGCGGGGGGCGGTGGGTGACGTTGGGGAGCGCTGCGTCAGCAAGGCAGATACTCTGCTTTGCTGTCAGCTGCAGTGAGCAGGGCACTGGGTCCTACATTGGTTTCCAGTGGTTGCCATGACAAATGACCACAGACTGTGTGGTTTAAAGAAACAGAAATTTATTCCCTCACGGTTATAGAGGCCGGGAGTCTGAAATCAAGGTGTCGGCAGGGCTGTGCTCCCCCTGGAGCCCCTGGGGAGGATCCCCCTTGGGCTCTTCCAGCTCCTGGTGGCTTCAGGCATTCCTGAGCTTCCTTGGCTGCATCACTCCCGTCTCTGCCTCCGTTTCCTCCTGACTCCTCCTCTTCTGTCTCTTATGAGGACACTTGTCATTGGATTTAGGACCCATCCACATAATCCAGGATGATCTTGAGATCCTTAATTACATCTGCAAAGACCCTTTTTCCAAATAAGGTCAATTCATAGGTCCTGGGTGGTAGGATGTGGGCCATTGGAGGGTGTGGGGGGCAGGGCATCACTCAACCCAGGGCAGGTCCCGCCCAGGTGTAGCGAACGGAGTCATCATCAGCAAGAGGAAGGAGACCATGATTTCCATAAGAGACCTCTTCAGCCTGCAGGCACGCTTGAACTGGGAGAAACGAGACTTGACACTAACTTGGCCTGACCTGCGCCCGGGGATCTAAGAGCTTACCTTGTGCCAGGGCGGCCAGCCGCACTGGACATTATGTGGCGTTTCCCAGATGCGCAGCGAGAGGCTCAGCTGGGATTGAGCCAAGAGCTTGAGACTCTCAATGTGGTCCCCCTTCCCTTGTCCCACGCTGTTCCCCCTGAACAAGAGAAGGGTCCCTTTCCCTGCTAGCTGGTCACATGCATGAAGACACCCTGTCCTCCCCCAAGTGATCCCATGTGACCTGTGAGGAAGCAGAGGCTCCAGGACATTAGGACGGGGGAGGCTGGGATTCAGACCTGGCCCAGGTGTTCTTCAATACCGGGCTGCCTGCTCATGTGCCTGGCAGAGAAGGACAATTATTCTGTAAATGGGTGAAATGACACAAAACAGTAGACTGTGGTGTGATGCCCTGAATCGCCTTCTTTCGAGGTAGTTGCCTGTTTCTTCACGCAGCCATATTTCCTGGGCATCCACTTGTCCTCCAGGGTATTATAGCCACTGACCACAAGGCTGCACACTGGGTAGCATGACATTTGGTACATAGTTGCCCCACATAGGCAGGCATACACTGACTGATCCATTCATTCATTCACTTATTCACTTATTCATTCATTAAGTCAACAAATGCAGATTGTAAACTTGTCACGGGCCAGACATGCAAGGTGCAGATGATCATTGTGGATGAAAGGGGCTCTTTGATCTGGTTCTGCATAGGCCTTGTATTTTAAACATTATTAATGAGCGCCTGTAAAAGAGCCTGAAACATTCCTTGGACTGTTAGTCTTTTATAGGCAATGTGAGAAAATTAGAGTTTTAAACAAAGTGTGAGATAAAATGTCCCCAGGGGCCCACAAGCCAACAGAGAGAGCTTCGCCTAATGAGCTCGGAATTTCAAAGCCCTTGTAATCAAGGAGACAGTTTTGATGAGCTAATGGAAAATGCAACTCCATCTCCCTTTATTCCCCACAAAATTATCTCCCAGCACGTTCGCATCACAGAGGAATCCCGTGTGTCACGGATGGTTCTTCATTGCGTTGGTTTCGGGGTCCTTCATTGCTCCACATAAGCTCTGAATTTGCCTTGATTTCTGTCTGAGGCTTATGTGATCTGACAAGTTTTATTCCAGGAGGGATTTTGCATAAAATAAACAGGGGTATTGAGTGGAATTCCACAGGGAGAGAAGCTAGTAAGGATGCTTTCTAAATGCATGTAAATATGTTGGCCCAATACCTGGCTCGGAATGCCACGTGACTGTCCTTTGTTTGGGAACACTAACCCGACCTGCTAATGAATGGCCATTCGTCATTAGGGCCTGGGTTGTTCCTTCTGTCCACCGATGCTGGGCGATCCCAGCTGGGTGCCCACCTCCCCCTGCAGCTCCACAGAACACTCACCCCCGAAACACACCCCTGGCACCGTGATGTAATAAGAAGGAGGCCAGCACAGCAAAGGCGGGCAGATTGGGGAGAGGATGAGGAGGGAACCTTCTACTATTTGGGGGAGAAAAAGAATTACAAAGCCGTCTTATAAATTTGAATCAGTAGAGCTGACAAGCACGTGTTAATTATGGATTTCTTTCACTCCTGGCTTCCTGAGCACCTCCCTTGGGGAGAACCTGGGCTGCCCCTTCCCTGGGGTGTTTCAGACTGACCTCAATGTATTCTCGAGGTGGGCGCTCCCACTGAAAGGTCTCGCCTCCAGCGGCCTCTATCAAGTTAGCTGGCAGGTGGCCGGTTCTTGGCCTTTAACGAATCCACTCCGGTGTTGGTGGGGAGAAAGTACCTACAGTGGCTGAGGCTTAATATGTACAACTTCTCACGTTAATAGGACATTTGTATTCATGTTTGTTTGTCTTCATCCCACTTAATCCAGCTGGCATTCGTCAAGGACACATGACTGAAACACACAGTTAAGTGGCGAAGAATAAGCCAGAGGTCTTACGGAACCCACAGCTTAACACGGGGCCAAGACCAGACAGGGAGGTCTGTCTGGAGGGTGCAGGGGCGGCTCTGGCAGGTGTGCCTGGGAGCTGGGAGCCCGGAGAGATGTCTCAGCGCGTGCCTGCCCGGGAAGCTCGGGCCATCTGATAGCAAGACAAAGACGGCTGGGCGTGGCTCTCGGCTTCTGAAAAGCCACCAAGTAGCATTTTATTTAGTTGAGAACCTTGCATTTTCACTGCAGGAAGACACAGGGCGCAGTGCTGAGAAAGTCAGGGAGCCGTCTGCCTGCGTTGTGTGCCTGGGGTTCTCACACTGAGGCCTGTTTACCAGGTAGTAGACTGTGCAAACGTGTGGTGAACGACTGCCTGCGTATTTCATTTTTCATGACATCTTGTGCTCTCGTGAGCTCACCACGTTGTATGGGGCGTCTCAGATGAATAAAGATTGTGATGTGAATTTAAACATGGTGCTTCAGAGTGTTATATGCGTGTATGTGGGAGATAAATATTCTCACACAGACAGAGTTCTCTTCCATTCTTTAGAGGACATCAGGCTTCATTCACATGAGTAAACCTTGCCCGGGCCTACGTAGCACTTCACCAAATCCAGCCTTTTCTCTTTAGACCGGGCAGGACAGATCATCATAAGAGAGAAAACAAACCTGGCCTGGGAAGACCAGCTAATCACTAGCTGTGTGACCTTGTGCAGGACGTGACACTTCCCTGGGCATCCAATTACTCATGTAGAAAAGGGAATCATTATACAACCTGCATCAGAACTTGACTTGGAGGGTTCAGTGGATTGGTGCCTGCCTCGTCCTTCCATGTGCTACGTGGGAGTTGATGTCTCCTTTTCTGTCTCGAAGCCTCTTTAATGTCAGGGGTCCAAGTGATCTCAGCAGGTGTAGGCCCCCTGGGGAGCAGTGGCCTTGGCCTAGAACCCCACTTTATGCAACAAGGATCTAGCGTTGAGTTAAGGATGGACCCAGGTCCAGTTAGGTGCCTGTTGGGTGCCTGACCAATGGTGTAACCGGGGCGGGGGAAGGGGCAGGGGACTCTGCCTGCAACGTCCACGTGTACCTGCTCCTGTAGTTCCATTTCTTCATAGAGGACCATGGAATGAGGTGTGGACCTTGGGGCCTCCCCCCAGGTCACTTGTAGCCCTTTCCTTCTCTTTTTCAGACGTGAAGAGCCCCACCCCATACTACTATTCTATATTTATAGCCATGCTAAGGGAAGCCAGGAAGCCAGGCACAGATGGCTTTTCAAGATGGCATTCTGTGGCGAGGGCATACCATTCAGACATTCAAGTTCATCATGAATGGTGTGTATTGTCACAGAGAAAGGAATGTTAGCGATTGTTTCTCCATTTCTGCTCATGCGTATTAACACTGCGGGGAGCCTACACCCCAGTCCCCTTCCTGTTAAAACCATTAAGGCGGTTTCCAAAAAGGAAAACATCTTGGCTTCCAAAATGCATTAAGAATTTGCATCTGCTGGGGCTCAAATTCCACACTCCCTGCCCGTGAGTCTCTCTCTGGCCAGGAGGCTGGTCTTGGAATAACAGAGCTGGTGATATCTCTGTTAGAAAAGAGCTGCTCTGAATTCCCCTGCTTTCTTTTCACAGCCAGTGATGGGGATTACTGGCGCCTTCTGAACCCCGGAGAGTACATGGTCACGGCCAAGGCAGAAGGTTTCACCTCGTCCACCAAGAACTGCATAGTCGGCTATGACATGGGGGCCACACAGTGCGACTTCACGCTCAGCAAAACCAACCTGGCCAGGATCAGAGAGATCATGGAGAAGTTCGGGAAGCAGCCCGTCAGCCTGCCAGCCAGGCGGCTGAAGCTGTGGACGCGGAAAAGACGACAGCGCGGGTGACCTCCCAACTCTTGAGTCATGTCCTGGACCCCTGCAAATTAAACCACCCTGGTTGTAGCTCCATAGAGGACTCACTCCTCATTGTTTTCTCTGTAATTCAAGAAGGCCTGGGAGCATGTGTACGTTGCAAGGCTGGTCCCGAGGGGAGGCTTAGGATAGTTTCTTTGTTCCCATTTATCCAAATAACTTGGGCAGGGCAGCAGAGGAAGGATGGTGGGAGGATTCAGCAAGTCATCCTGGGAGTCTGAGAGAGAGAGAGGAGCTTGCCTGTTGAGGGCCTCCTGGCTGTACAGGAAGGGAAACTGGTGCTTCTCCTGTTTGCGTGACAGCAAGAGTTCCCCATGCATTTGCAATTTGCATGGCTAAAATGGCAGCATTCCCAGGGCTCTGCTGTCCCAAATGTTACCATTCGAGATGCTCATGGGCATTCTAAGAGAATCTACCCTCTCTGGCCCCAGGACATTCCAAGCTGCTGCAAATAAATCCTGCGCTCTGTTGACAATAGAGACATTACCAAGGGAACATCAGTCGGCCTCTTGAATCCGCTTAGTTTCCCTTTCAACAAAGGGTCACGCACATAAAGGGAGAGGAAGGCTGAAATAATTCAAGAGTGAGTGTGGGCAGCAGGCATGCTTTGGGGCTCATGGCGTGCAGTGGGATCCACAGAGAACCCCCCAAACTTCCCGCTGCTGTAGTAGCTCTGGGGGCTCCCTGGGTGGGGAGAGCAGGAGGTGCCCACCTCCCTAAGGAACCAGAGCAGTTAGCCTGGCTCTCCTCTCTGACCTGCTAGGACTTGAAAAGAGCTGGGAGGAGGCTGACTGTCAACCCTCTCTGTTCAATATCGTCCTCCGTTCCTGGAAACGAGCTCTCCTAAGCTGGCCGACATCACTCCGGGAATTATTTTTGGTGTTTGGGATGCCAGACCATCCAGATTAGACTCAATTTGATGAAAAGTTCTTAGAATTATCTGTGAGCATCGGTGTGAGAGGGGTTATTGAATTGCCACGCAAGAAAACAGTTCTTCTCACTTTTTATTAATGTTGCTGCCTCACTGACCTGGGAAGAATAGAAAAATAAAGAAAGCAAATGGTGAGCTCCTTCTACTGTGTGGTTTTCCTGGGTAGACTCGCAGCCACCCAAACGCCACGTCCCGCCTCCTCTGTCTGCGGTGGGTCACCCTAGAGAAGGTCGGTCACCCTGGAGAAGGTCGGTCACCCTGGAGAAGGTCAGTCACCCTGGAGAAGGCGCCGGCTTGGGGAGGGGCACCCTGCACCCCCATCAAGCTCCATAGTGATGCTGCCAGCGTTACGTTCCCTACCTCCTTCCCCAGGGGGGCCTGTGGTGGGCTGAAGTCGTCCTGACACTTGGGACCCACTAGTCATTCCTGGGTCTGCCAGTGAACATCTTTCCAGAAAAGATCCTCATGTCACTTTTTGACAGTCTACACTAGAGATCAGCAAACTTTTCTTATAAAGGATCAGATCATAAGTATTTTAGGCTTTACAGGCCGTAAAGACTCTGTCACCAGTACTCAACTCTGCTATTGCAGCACAAAAGCAGACCTACACCATACATAAGTGAATGGACATGGCTGTGTTCCAGTAAAACTTTATTAAAACACGTGGCAGGGAATCCCCTGGCGGTCCAGTGGTTAGTACTTGGCGCTTTCACTGCTGGGGCCCGGTTGGGGAACTAAGATCCCACAAGTCAGTCAGCTCGGCCAAAGACAAAAGCAAAAACACATGGCAGCTGGATTTGGGCCCCAGGCTGGGGTATAGTTAGCTGACCCCTGCTATAAACCAGCAGTGTCCAACAGAACTTTCTGCAGTGATGGAGAGGTTCAATTCTGTAGTATCTAACATAGTAGCCACTCACCACATGTGGCCATTGAGCACTTGAAATGTGACTCATGCAACTTGGGAAAAGCATTTCTAGTTACATAATTTTAATTCATATAAATTTAACTTTCAGTAGTCATATAGCTATTCGCCCTATAGCTCTCCATGAAGCCCACTGTAGGAAAACCTTCCTCTTGCAGCATTAGATGTGACAGGTGACAATATAAAGCCCTTGAAATGATCAGTCAGCCCTGCAGTTCAGAGCGGTTAACCATTCCAACGGCATCAGCAGACGGTAGATCGTCAGGTCCCGGCCACGTCCTACTGGGAGACCAGGTCCCCACACTTAGTACCAAGGTGATTGTCTCATTGCCACCGTCTAGCAATGGGGCTGTAGCCCTTGTAGCCCTTGGGGCTGCAGTATGCCATCTGCCGCGTTCAGCAATTCTTGGTCCTCTGCAAGGCCTGTCTTCAGACTTAGCCCATTAACAGGTGTCTCGGGCTTGCAGGATGGAGCTGTGGCTTCCAGACCTGGCACCACACTTTGGTGTGTGGTCTCGGCCAGGCAGCCTCTCTGGTCTCTTATCTGCTCCTGCAAAGTAAGCCCGTGGGCTCGATGGACTGTCAAGGCCTGTCTGGCTGTGGCGTCCCCTGATTTCTGCTGGAGAGGTGACCTTCCAGATCCCTAAGGCTCTGTGCTGTTGGAGCCGCACCTCTACTCAGCCCCTTCGGTGGGCTCCCCGTTGGCTCCATAATAATTCAGCGGCTCCTCCTCACTGGGCCTTCAAGCCCAGACCGTCTTCCTTCACCTTCTTCTTCTTTCGGAAGAAGAAGGGCTGCTCTGCAACTGGACTTCTCCCCTGCTTTTCAGCCAGAATTACCCCTCCCGGATCTTGCCTAGGGGTGGCCTCGGGCCTCTGCATCTCCTGTCTCTCCCCACAGCTGAAGACCTTCCTGCTCCTCTCAAGGCCTTTCTCAAATGCCACCTCCTGCAGGAAGCCTTCCTCCGTCTCACAACATGGATGCATTAGGACAGACCTGCAGGGCCCTTGGGGCCTCTCAGGGCCACTGCTCTCCATCCCTTTCCACTGGGGGTCATCTTACCTCTGGTGCTCCCCACTGCTGTTGTCCCAGAATCTCCCCAAGGGCAGGAACGACGTCGTCCCCCTCTGTCTCTGCCCCACAAGTCTGGCTCGGCTTCTTCCTCCCAGCGGGTGTTCAGTAAATACATGTGGAACTGAACTAGCCTTGTGCATGTGCTGCTTTGTTTATAAGAGTCCCTTATAGGTTAAGAAAATGTGACTTCAGAGATTAAAAATCCATAACTTGGATTTATTTAGTGTGTTTTTACTTCTTCGAGAGTCTTCACTTTTATAAGTAAGTCTAATACTTGACTGCGTAGAAGCATGTCTGAAAGATTTATAGAAGGTTTTGCTTTCCATCTGGATGTCTTTCTTTAGGGTAAAATCAACACAAAACTTCTGCTTCTGGCAGAGAATCCTCCGTCTATTTATCCTTATTCTCCCACTCAGGGCCCAGGTGGCCACTGCAGCCTTGCTCTTTTTAATGCCACCTGTGTTTTTGGTTAAAGGGCATTTAAGGAGCTGCTCAAATCAGAGTCCTTCAGGGATCACAGCTCAGTTTTGATGACTTTAACAGGAAACCCCAAGATTTATCCAGGCTTTGTGTAACAAAGATATTAAGAACAACTTTAAAACTACAATGTGGGTTTTTTTTTGAATTTTATTTTATTTATTTTTTTATACAGCAGGTTCTTATTAGTCATCAATTCTATACACATCAGTGTATACATGTCAATCCCAATCTCCCAATTCATCACACCACCACCCCTCCCCGCCGCAGCTTTCCCCCCTTGGTGTCCATACGTTTGTCCTCTGCATCTGTGTCTCTATTTCTGCCCTGCAAACCGGTTCATCTGTACCATTTTTCTAGGTTCCACGTACATGCGTTAATATACGGTATTTGTTTTTCTCTTTCTGACTTACTTCACTCTGTATGACAGTCTCTAGATCCATCCACGTCTCTACAAATGACCCAATTTCATTCCTTTTTATTACAATGTGTTGTTAATGTCTAAATCATGATGTAGTATAAAGGATGTTGTATTTACTTGGTATTTGGGTGGCTGGGCTGGAAAAGTATCACAGGTTGGCTGGTTCAGAGTTGGCCCTGGCGATCACCACCCTGCCTGGAGAAGCTCAAATTCCTATGACACTTCGTGTTGGCATCCCCATACCCAGCTCCAAGTTCCCAGTCAAGACATAAGGAGTCCAGAAAAAATTAGAAAAATGAAATCGGAGAGCTGGAGCCCATGGGATAGAGTCTTCCAGTGCCTTCTGGTATGTACAGAGGAGAATGACATGTCTTTAGAGCTGAGGGCACCTCAAGATCAATGAGTCCAAGGATGGAAACCAAGTTTCCTCTTGCAGGCCAATTCTCATTTATCGGTAGTAGTTGCTTGGAGCCTTGTGTTAAGAAAGATTCTGAGGCAAAGTCCTGGCTCCGTGGGAAAGAATGCTGCAGTTGATTAGCTGTGTCTGCTATGGGTATGGGAAGGGGTGACAGCAGTGATTCCTCATGTTTCCATCCCTTGAACTAGCCCAATCCCCCTGAGTTTAGAGATGGAAAAACCAAGGCCCATGGAGAGGCACAAAGTATCCAAAGTTGTGTCTCAGCCCATGGCAGAGGCAGGACTCTCAGAGCAACGCTCTTTCCACTGCCCTCCTGAAACACTGTAATTAGGTCCTGGAGCAGCCCTACAGTCTGTGCCTCTTGGCCTGACTTTCTTAGGAGCAAAGAAGGTGATGGAAGCCTTGGGAGTCGAGGTGCATTTGGGAAATCAGAGGAAGAAAGATGGTAACCCTTATTTGATCAGCTTGTCTGGGGGAACTGTTAGTGAGGAACTGATGGAATGTGCAATAAAGCCCTGAAGAAGCTATTGGGCCTGATTCTGGATGCTTTTTTGCCATCATAGCTCTCTGTCCACTTCAGACGACCTAACAGGTGGGTGCTGCCCTGACTCCTGGCCCCATTTTGATTTTCAGTTAACGATGCTCATCACAGGTGCAGCTCCGTGTCCTTCACAGCCTGGTCAGCTTTCTGAGGTCAGCATCACGCTGGCGTTTCTTCTTACCTAATCTACCGTGAGAGCAAACCTGACGGAGGAACGGGGACAATGGCTCCACTCATGCTCATTAGTGCCTTGTTAGTGGACTGTGTCTACATCCGGTCCATTTGTCAGCATCCGTGGGAGGACCTCTTTCTGGAGCCCCCTTCAAGCCTCTCTCACTCACCTCTGGCTCATTTTAGAGCAAAGTATTTAGGAGCCTGGTCCTTGGAGCCGGGAGATCTGGGTTGTAGTGCCAGCCCTGCCTCTTAGTCCCTGCACAACCTTGGGTAAATTATATAACCTCTGTGACTCAGTCTTCTCATCTGTAGAATGGGAATACAAGTAAGTCCCCTACATACGAACTTACAAGTTTCGAACTTCCAAAGATGCGAACATGCGTTCGCATGTCCAGTCACGTAAGTTAGTTCAAGTGTCTGGCGTATGCTCTCACGTGTGTGCATCCTCTACAAGTGGTTGTGCTTTTGTGTACTTTACTGTACTGTATAGAGTACAGTAGTACAGTATCTTTATTTCAAGCTAGATCTGCAAGAGGATGACTTCATTGAACTCCTTGCTGTGCAACGCGAGGAGCTTACTAATGAAGACCTGATGGAATTGGAGGCCCAGAGAAAGGATGAAGAGAGACAAGAGGAAGAAGAAGTAACTGAGGAACTGAAGAGATTCACGATGCAGGAAATGGCAAGGGGATTTTCTTTATTTGAGGAGACACTGTTAGTTTTTGAGGCACAGGACCTGAACGTAGAACGGTACACGAAGGTTGCAGCAGCTGTTCAGAATGCATCCAGTGCTACCGTGTCATCTATGACGAGAAAAAAGAGCTATTACCCAGACATCACTGGATCGTTTTTTCAAGAGGGTAGATAGAATTGAATCCAGCAAGGAACCGGAACCTGTGCCATCAACATCAGGCGTGAGTGACATTGCAGCTTGCCCTCTGTCTCCTATTGCTGACGATCTTTCAGCTCTACCATCTCCCATCTCCCCTCCCTCCTCCAGTCAGTAACTCCTCGATGCCAGCCCCTGGATGCCAGCTGTTGTACTGTACTACTGTCCTTTTCAAGATACTGTACTGTAAGATTAAAAATGTTGTCTTTATTTTTTGTGTTTGCTTTTTTATGTATTATTTGTGTGAAAAGTATCATAAACCTATTACAGTATAGTACTATATAGCCGATTGTGTTAGTTGGGTACCTAGGCTAACTTTGTTGGACTTACGAACCAATTGGACTTACGAATGCTCTCCTCGGAATAGAACTCGTTCATATGTAGGGGACTTCTGTAGTCACAGGACCTACCTCACATGTTTTTCGTGAGGATCCACGCTGGGGGACATTTAGGCTGGTACCCGGCACCCTGCAAGCACTAAGAGGCAGAGAAGAAGCTAAATATTTTTCTTCAGGCACTGTGTTCCCAGCAACGTGCTGTATAACTTTCAGTCCTCACGGTTGCTGATATCATTCGAGGTAAATATCATTATTTCTATTTTTCAAATGAGGAAACCGAGGCTTGGAGCATGCATCAATACGTGTAGCCAGACCATCTACTTTGATTTTTTTAGGTTAATTACTACGATGGAAGTGACCATTTTGATCTACACCCTAATTTGCTCTGGAAACCAGCATTAGCGCAGTGGGTGAGGGAAGTAAGAGCTGAGCTGAGGAGACAGACAACCTCGGAGCTACAGAAGTAGATCCCCGGGCTGTGAAGAATACTTAGTGCGCTGTGTTGGCTTTTAATGAATTTTCACTGAGAGTCAAGGCTTCCTGTGTGACTCTCCCTCGCCCCTCATTCCCTCTAGGCATGCGCTCTGACTGTCAGCCTCCCCAGGTGGGCCAAGGGGACACAGCAAAGGCCGTTGTCCTCTGGGTGTCCCCATCAGCCCTAGGAAGTCCAGAGACTCCAGAACATCAGGATCTGGTTCTGTGCCTTCGGCAGATTCAATCAGAACACACTGCACAGGGCCAGGGGGATTCTTCAGGGCAAGAAGAAGAGGGGGACTTTCGAACGCCATGGAGAAATTTTCCCTAGTGCCCCCAGGTCTGCGGAGGAAGGAAAGAGCCCATGGGTCACTGCATCTCCTGGGTGGAGTGGGGAGCAGTGGGATAGAGAGGGAGAGGGTGGAGCTTTGGGGGACGGGCTTAAGTGTGATCCCTGCTCTTACCATCTGAGTGGTGTTGAACAAGTTGCCTTATCTCTCCGAAATCTCACATCTCTAAAATGGGTTTAGTAGTCCCTGCCTCTTAGACTTGTTGTGGAGGTTCAGTCATTGTTAATGTATTTAAAATGTTTGGAACCTTCAGCAACAAAAAGATCTAGAAACAAAAATGGACTATTTTTAGAGAAAAGTGCAGCCACTTTAGAAAACAGTCTGGCAGGATTCTTAAAATGTTAAACATGGAGTTACCATATGATCCAGCATTCTACTCCTAGGTGCGTACTCAAGAGAGATGAAAATATGTCAACATAAAACTTGTGTGGGAATGTTCACAGCAGCATAATTCATAGTAGCCAAAAAGTGGAGACAAACCAAATGTCCATCAACTGCTAAATGAATAAATGAAATGTGATCTAGCCATACAGGGGAATGTTATTCAGCCATAAAAAGGAAAGAAATACTGATCCATGCTACAGCGTGAATGAACATGGAAAACATTATGCTGAGTGAAAAATGTTAGGCACAAAAGACCACATATTGTATGATTACATTTACGTGAACTCTCTGGAATAGGCAAATCCATAGAGACAAAGCAGATTCCTGGTTGCCCAGGGCTGCGGGGATCGGGAGATTGGGTGCAGGTAATAGCTGAGGGGTATGAAGTTTCTTTGGCGGGCAGTGAACATGTTCTAAAATTGATTGTGGTGATGGTTGGTTGCACATCTCTGAAAAACCATTGAATGGTACACTTTAACTGAGTGTATTGTATGGTATAGACTATATTCAATAAAGCTGTTTTCAAAAAAACATGGTCTTACCAGATTAAATAAGCAGCATTTTCAAATATGACATTCCGGTCAAGACCTTGGTTGCATAATTAATTTTTCCAATTATATTCTAGTAAAAAGGAGGCCAGTTTCCTAGTGAACCCATGCAGACAACCATAGAGCCATTCGGAATAGGGAGAAGAGTGAGAGTTTCTGAATTCAGCTATTAAAAACCAAGGCATTTAAGTCTTTAATCCATTTGGAGTTTATTTTTGTGTATGGTGTTAGGTAGTGTTCTAATGGTACTGATGAACCTAGTTGCAGGGCAGGAATAAAGAGGTAGACACAGAGAATGGACTTGAGGACTTGGGGTGGGAGGGGGAAGCTGGGGCGAAGTGAGAGTAGCATCGACATATATACACTACTGAATGTAAAATAGTTGGCTGGTGGGAAGCAGCCGCATAGCACAGGGAGATAGACTCGGTGCTTTGCAATGACCTAGAGGGGTGGGATAGAGAGGATGGGAAGGAGGCTCAAGAGGGAGGGGATGTGGGGACATGTGTATGCATATGGCTGATGGCTTTGTTCTGCAACAGAAACTAACACAGTACTGTGAAGCAATTATACTCCAATAAAGATCTATTTTAAAAAAAACCAAGGCAAATAAAATTCACTTTGTAAGTTTATTCTTCATTAGCTCCCTCGTGTTCTGGAATAAAATGACACTTCACTTCAGGACAGGTCTCAGGGGTCTGTGAGGATAGGACTCATTTAAAAATAATACTAAGATGCTATTAACATGCCATGCATTCATTGGTCTCTTCAAATGTGTCCATAAATAAGCATTTAAATAATTCTCAGTTTCAGACTCACAGACACAGAGAACAGACTCGTGGTTTCCAAGGGGGTAGGAAGGGTCGGGGAGGCATGGATTGGGAGTCTGGGGTGAGTAGATGCAAACTAGTATATAGAGGATGGATAAACAACAAGGTCCTACTGTATGGCACAGGGAACTATATTCAATATCCTGTGATAAACCGTAACGGAAAAGAATATGAAAGAGAATGTACATATACGTATAACTTAATCATTTTGCTGTACAGTAGAAATTAACACAACATTGTACATCAACTGTACTTCAATAAAACAAATTTTTAAAAATTCTCAGTTTCAATTTCCGATTCAGAAAACATTGATAGTTAAAACTCTAAAGTCAAAAGCGCTTTGGGGTCCTCTGTCACTTTTTTGAGGCTAAAGATACTCGGAGACAAAAAAAATTTGAGACGTTGCTTTAGGGCAAAACTACTCTTTTCTTTGAAAAATAGGAGCATGTACTCAGTTGTATTTCCCTTCACTGTTGCTTCTGGTATAGTCTTAACTGATTGTCGCAATTATAATTTTTAACCAAAGTAAGTAACTTCTCTTTCATCCAGCAAACAATGGGTTGGTTAATTGAGAACCAAGTCACACACCAGCATTTTAGCAACTAGCAGAGCTTGCGAATTGACAAAACAAATTTCTACAGCCACGTACCTCCCTTAAGGAACCTCTAAAAGTGGCAAAAATGTACACGTTCATTAATATGGCCCAATGAATGTAAAAATAAGAAGCAGAGGTCTATAGATGCAAAGCTGCTTAGTAATCAACGTTTCAGCATTCATCTTGCTTAGAAATGATCTAGGCATCCAATGATTATCCTTTAGTTAATGCAATTTAACGTCAGTCCAAGGGTTTAAATTACTTAAAAGCTTGGAAATTATCTTCAAGCTGACACACTATAAAACATAATTACTGTTGAAATATAGAGATTGTCAGAATAATGATTCAATTTAGTTGAACACAAATTTACATTTTTCAGAGCCTTAAACATTAACTAGGAATAATGTTAGCTTCTTCGATAAGTAAAAGGGAGTAAGTCTAAGAAAAAACACCTTTTCGAATAAAAGTCCCCTATTATACATAGCATTAATCAATTAGAGAAGACATAGTGATTTTTAGTAAATCAAAATTATTAAACTCGTCTCATTTGCCAAAGATTTGCCTTAATTGTATGGATTCCTAAAATGCTTCTATGTTAGCTTCGGCTAACATATTTAAAGTTTTAGAAGTTTAAGGTCCTTATTTTCTGATAATTATAGGAAATAATTTCTATAAGAGTTTATCACTATAAACCAATCAGATCCTTGCACCTTTAATTTCAGAGACTTTGTAATTTAACTTATTAACAGCCTCTGAAGATAGGAAAACATCAAATACACAATGAAAGGTAAAGTTCTTTCTGAGCTACAGATACACAAACATAGGTATCAATAGAGGACTTACGGCTTTAACGTTACCATCTTAGCCCCTGTTCGCAAAAACTCACAGGTCCAAAGAGCAAATTGCTGTTCTCTTTCCTGGTAGGCACACAATTCTTATTTGATCTGAGTTCAAAATATACAAATGGCCAAACAAAAGACTGTGTATAGGTGAGCTCTTACTTCTAACAGCCAGCAATCGTCTTTCTAGGTATGGGGCTGCCCTCTAGCTTTGGGGTTCATTTCGCTTGTATTTGCAGAGTCAGAATGGCCAGGGACACATGCTCCCCTGGGACATCCCCTGGGGCATCCCATGCTCCCCTGGGCATCCCCTCCACAGTGAGTGATGGATGTGAGTGTGCAAATACTCTGACCCCCTGATCCCTGAACAGGACACTTCTGAGTTGACCGTACACTCTCCCCAGAAGTCCAAGCGGGACAGGTCAAGGTCACCTTTGATGGGACTTGGCTTACATCGTGTCCTTACTTAGACTCCTTCATTCCTGATCCAAGGTTTCCACATGCTTACCTCATTTTCCAGGACTCACTTCCCAATAAATCCCTTCCACACAAATCCTCATCTCTAAGCTGCTTCTGGAGAACCCAACCTAAGGGTTTGCTTAATATCCCCTTCATGTTTAGTAACTGAACCCTGGGTATATTCAAGGGTCATTTTCAAGGGTTAATAATATGGACAGGAAAAGGCTACATTTCTAAATTGTCTTTGTGTGTAGGGGTGGCACCACGTTTATAAGCTCTGGATGATGAGATGTAAGTGAGAATTCCAGGATGTGAGATTAAAAGGAGAGCCTGCTTTTTTGTTCTTTCTCCTTCCTCCTTCTGTCAGCCTGGAACAGAGACATGAAGGCTGGCACTCCAGCAACCATTTAGGATATGGGCCTCGAAGATGGAAACCAAGCATTGAGGATGGCAGAGCTGGGGCCTGGAGATACCAAAGTGCCACCATATCAGTCCCCAGCTGTCTTCCTCTGGATGTTTCCCACCTACCTCGTTTCAGCCTCAGTTTTAGTTATACGCAGCAGATCTTTAGCCTAACTGATGCAAGCTTCAAATTCAGGTCTCTCTGATGCAAAAGTTAGCATCTCCAACCCATCAGCAACACTGAAGTCAGGAACATTTTTGCATATATTTTTCTAATTTAGTCTGCCTCGGAACTTTAGAAACCAAAAGCCAAAATGCTGAACGGTGACTAAAAAGAATAACCGTGTTGCTGGGGGTATTTTCAGCTCCTGTGTTCAGATGTTCCATTATGCACTGAGGTCCTGTGTGGACAACCTCACCAAATTGCCTGCTATTTCTAATGCTTCTCAAGCTGTCGCTGGGTACCACCTCCTAACTCAGCAGCCATTGTTAAGGATTCCGGAGTGGAAAAATGCTTCAGTACGCTGACCTTGATGGAGCCATGGACGCTGAACCCTTCTGAGTGGGAACTTTCAGCCTGGTGAATCCGTATCAGTGAACTTGGATAAGTTTGCCTTTGCAGAAAATAGAAGCATACTATTTCAAAACATTGCTTCATACTTTCTAGCTGATCAATAGATAAAGAATTTTTCAAAATACTTCTTTTGGTTAGCAGAAAGGTAAGGAATACCTAAGGGCATTTGCTTGCTTGTTCAGTTACTTCATCGGGGATTAAATGATCTGTGTTCTCCTAAAACCCTAGTAAAGCAATGTGTCCTGTTGTGAAGGGTTGGGTTTTGAGTCAGGTGGTAGAGGGGAGTGAAAAACTGAATACACAAATCGATGGCAGCCAGAGCATATATAAAAATAGGATTCTGACCCACAATCTGCAGCAACCAGCGCAAGACACCAGCCTGCGCTAAGTCGGACTTGCAGGAAGTCAGAATGCTACATCTTGTAATAATTCAGGAAGCCAAACAATAACCCTGGTAACAATCAACCTCAAATGGCCAGGACTTGATCAATAACTGACACCTTCCCTAATTTCTGTCCCTGCTTCCAAGTTGGAACTAACCAGAGACAGTTCAGTATGTCCTCTAACCAATCGCGTACGATGCTCAGCTTCTAATTAGTCCGCCTCCAGCCTCCCCAGGGCTACAGCCTCCAATCAGGGTGCACCTGGAGCCTTCCCTGTTTCCCCTAGAAAGCTTTCTGCTCCTCTGCCTGCCTTTGAATCTCTGCCAAAATGCAAAAGATAGTGGCTGCCTCCCTCCTATAACCACCTCGGAATAAATAGCCCCTGCTTGTTCTCACGTGGGGGGTCTTCACTGATTCCTCGGGAGAGAGCCTGGGCATTAGAAGGAGAGAGAGAAGGTTTGATTTCAGACTCTGTCACTCGCTGCCTTGTTGACTCCAAGCAAGTCACTTGATCCTGCACCGACTCAGGGTCCGCACCTCCGTAATGAGCCAGCAACGATGATCACGCAGGGTCCCTTCGGTGATCCGAAAGGAGGTGGTGAAACAAACATCCTGCCTGCGGCTGACTCGGATGGAACAGGCTCGCAGAAAATAAGGGGCATTTCTGCTTTATGAAAATCACTTCCTAGGAATCAATTCTATTAACTTTGGGTTTGTTTTTTTTTTTCTTCTTTTTAAGGGAATACTGGATAAAAAATTTTTTCATTTACACGACATTTTGTAGTTTACCAAGGACTTGCACAGCCATTATTTTATTTGTACCTCCCAGCAATACCCTGGGGGAAGTGCTTATCAGCTCCATTATGCAAATGAGGGAGTGAGGTCAGAGCACGTTAGGGTTAACCGGGGTGGTTGACCCGCTAGTCAGGGCTGTGCAGGGGAAGCTGTGCGAGGCTCTTACCCATCCTACGCCCTTGTAGTACGAAAAGGCAAACCAAAAATGTTTGCTTGGCTCGTGGGACTGTTTGTTTAGGATTTACAGCCTTTGGACAACGGTATGCGGACTCCAGCTCAGATCAGAGCTTCCCTCCGCCATGCTGTCAACTACTGGGCTTCCTCACATGCAGACCCTTGGTTCGGTTCTTAGGGCCTCTTTCTAGTTTATTCTCTGTGCCTGTTCTGCTGACACTCAGTGCTATCAATGCAACAGGGGTCATTCGGGATCAAGATGGGATGTGGGTGCTTTTGAGGGTTGTAAGGCCAGAGGTGCAGAAATACCCAGGTCCTTCCCTGTCAGTCACCTCCCCCCCTCCCTAGAGACTCCAAGAGGCTCCATGCAAGGGAGAGTGAAGGTGGAGCAGGAGTCAAGGCCAGTCTATAAAGAGCTGAGCCCATGAAGCTTTCTCTGGTCAAAAAACAATCCCTGACCCACCCCCAACGGTGATGTTGCACCCAGGAATTTCTCAAGGACTCATCCCCCTGTGCAATGAAAAGGGAATCCAAGTGAGGGCCTGCCCATCTCCAGGCGCTGGGCCTGCTTAGGTCTGAGTAAGGGCTCAAGAGGGAGAGAGAACGAGGGTTTCTGCCTCGAAGACGGTTCCCTACCCGGTGGGAAAACACAGATCAATGATTGTTGTGAGTTCTGGCCAGTCAAGTGCCAGCCCAGGGCGATATGGAAAGGGGAGGTTTGGGGTAGGCCTTGAGTTGGGTGAGATCAAAGTACCCACCGTACCTCCTGGGATTTTACAATGTAAAGGCATCCTATACAGAAATGAAACACAACCATTCCAGTGACCATGTGGAATGATCATACCTTCTCCCATGAAGGAAATCTTGTTTCCTGCCCTAAGCAGTGTATTGTGTATTCCCTTGAAATGAAGGTTTGTCGTAAGAGAAACTTTGTTGTCCAAAGCCTTTACTGAGGGTCTGCTGTGGTCCCATCCTGATAGGCACTGGGACTGCAGCCTCACGGTCAGAACACCGGCAGAAAGAGAGGCAAGCCAAAAAAAGAAAAAATGTACTTTGATGGCAGTTTTATTTTACTTTTTTAAAAGTAATTTTTATTGGAATATAGTTGCTTTACAATGTTGTGTTAGTTTCAGGTGTACAGCAAAGTGAATCAGCTATACATATACATATGTCCTCTCTTTTTTGGATTTCCTTCCTATTTAGGTCACCACAGTGCATTAAGTAGAGTTTCCTGTGCTATACAGTATGTTCTCATTAGTTGTCTATTTTTTTTTAAGTTTTTTTTTTATAAATTTATTTATTTATTTTTGGCTGCGTTGGGTCTTCGTTGCTGCACGCGGGCCCCCTCTAGTTGTGGCGAGTGGGGGCCACTCTTCATTGCAGTGCGCAGGCTTCTCATTGCGGTGGCCTCTCTTTGTTGTGGAGCGCGGGCCCCAGAGTGCGCGGGCTTCAGTAGTTGTGGCACACGGGCTCAGTGGTTGTGGCTTGCAGGCTCCAGAGCGCAGGCTCAGTAGTTGCGGCGCATGGGCCCAGTCGCTCCACGGCATGTGGGATCCTCCCGGACCAGGGCTCGAACCCATGTCCCCTGCATTGGCAGGCCGACTCCCAACCACTGCACCACCAGGGAAGTCCCTGTCTATTTTATAAAACATAGTATCAATAGTGTATATGTGGCAATCCCTATCTCCCAATTCCTACCCCCCCTTTCCCCCTTGGTATCCATACATTTGTTCTCTTTGTCTGTGTCTCTATTTTTGCTTTGCAAATAAGATCATCTATACCATTTTTCTAGATTCCACATATATGCATTAATATACTATATTTGTTTTTCTCTTTCTGACTTACTTCACTCTGTATGACACTCTCTAGGTCCATCCACATCTCTACAAATGACCCAGTTTCGTTCTTTTTTACGGCTGAGTAATATTCCATTGTATATATGTACCACATCTTCTTTATCCATTCATCTGTCAATGGACACTTCGGTTGCTTCCATGTCCTGGCTATTGTAAATAGAGCTGCAATGAACACTGTGGTACATGACGCTTTTTGAATTATGGTTTTCTCAGGGTATATGCCCAGTAGTGGGATTGCTGGGTCATATGGTAGTTCTATTTTTAGTTTTTTAAGGAACCTCCATACTGTTCTCCATAGTGGCTGTATCAATTTACATCCCCACCAACAGTGCAAGAGGGTTCCCTTTTCTCCACACCCTCTCCAGCATTTATTGTTTGTAGATTTTTTGATGATGGCCATTCTGACTGATGTGAGGTGATACCTCATTGTAGTTTTGATTTGCATTTCTCTAATGATTAGTGATGTTGAGCATCTTTTCATGTGTATGTTGGCCATCTGTATGGCTTCTTTGGAGAAATGTCTCTTTAGGTCTTCCGCCCATTTTCTGATTGGGTTGTTTGTTTTTTTGATATTGAGCTGCATGAGCTGCTTGTATATTTTGAAGATTAATCCTTTGTCAGTTGCTTCATTTGCAAATCTTTTCTCCCATTCTGAGGGTTGTCTTTTCATCTTATTTATGGTTGATAGCAGTTTTAGAGGCAGGTCAATTCTCTTTGCTGACTTGGGGTGGTGTAGGGCAGGAAAGGTGACCTTCAGCTGGATTTGGAAGATGAACTAGTCCACCCCACAGGCCGAGAGAGGAAGAGGAGGAACAGGCCTCTCCGGGGAGAGGGAACAGTTTGTACAACGGCACAGACAGACGCAAGGTGTTTTGCGTTTGAGGAGCTAGAAAAGGGTCCCCCGCTAGAGAGGGAAAGCAATCAGGTGAGGAGAGACAGATGATGGCAAAGAGGAAAGCAGAGCAGGATCGTGCCAGGCCTCACGTGCCGGATTCGGTTTCGAGCAGAACCCTGTGGGTGCTCCAGGCCCACGGAGAGCTCAGCAGAGGCCACAGATACAATTCCAAGAAATATAAGAGAGCGGGAGCATGGCTTCTTGCTGAGAAGTAATGGAAACATTTCAGAGAGTGGTTCCTTTTGTCTAAAAATGTGCATGTTAAAATCTTTTTTTTTAATAAATAGAGTGGAAACATTCTTTAGTTCTTAGGAAAGGAAGATAAATAGGCCTTTTTTTTAAAAAAAAATCAAGAAACTGCAGGACACACTTTAGGATTTAATTGTAAACCTGATTCTGGCGAATCTGGTGCCTTTGAAAGCATTTCTCAAGCATCAGCTTGCCTAGCGCTGTCCCCCAAGACAGCAGTGAAATGGGAAGATTGGTGTAATTATTCCATTTTACTGAGGGGCAAATGAGGCCTGGGAATTGTCAGTAACTTGCCTAAGCTCTTTGTATCGAGAGGCAGAAATTTTGAGGGAATAGCATTTAGTAAAAGGATAGATAATTAAAAGGTTTGCAAGACGGGAATTTGGAGCAGAAAAGGGTCCACAATGGGATATTTTGTCTAACTATATGCCTTGGTTTGGGGCTCCCTGAAAGTAATGTCTGAGTCAAGAACTTGGGTGCAGGGAGTTTATTAGGGGGTGATCCCAGGAAACAGGAGTGAGGAAGCCGGGTAAGTGATGCAGGAAGGAGAGGCCAAGATAAGGTTGCTGCTGTTGTCAATGGCGGTTCACGCCCCCAGCATCTTTGAGAAGCAGGTGGATGTCTCCCGCTGTTATCCACGTGACGGACAGGGAGCCGAAGCTGGTGTGAGGGCTGGTGGGCTCCTGGGTGTCAGAGAAGGGCCCGAGTGTGAGATGCAAGCAACACAGAGCCTTGAGGCGGACACTGCCCACAGGAAGTCAGTGTGAAGCTCAGATGACAGGTGGACCCAGGGGCACTGGTGCTGGTCGCCAAACGCACCTGCAACCCGGAGAAAGGCAACCCCGGGAAACTGACTCGTGCATGTGAGGGCTGAGTGGAGATGCTCTGAACTCACCACCTTGATGCCCTGCACTAGTGAAGACCCCAGTGATCTCTGCCCCCTCACCTCCCTGATACACTGTTGGTTACAAGGAATCCTGGACCACTGGTAACTGGAGGACAGCAAGTGAACTGAAGTTGGGCTGAACGTTTCTATTCATTGACTCATTTGCTTAACAGATTGACTGAAGCCTGCTGTTCCCTAAGCACTGTGCTGAGGCCAGGGGTACAGCAGGGGAGGAAATGTTACCAAATCAGGTCCAGCTGCTTGCCGCTCGAAAATCAAAGAGAGAGAGACAGAGAGAGAGAGACAGAGAGAGAGATGTTGGTAGAAAGTTGCGTTTATTATTTTTTTTTAATTTTATTTTGTTTGCATTGCCTTTCCATCTTTTTCTAATAAATTTATTTATTTTATATAGTTATTTATGGCTCACCGGGTCTTCAGTACTGTACGTGGGCTTTCTCTAGCTGTGGCGAGCGGGGGCTACTCTTCGTTGCAGTGAGCGGGCTTCTCATTGCGGTGGCTTCTCTTGTGCGAAGCACGGGCTCTAGGCACGTGGGCTTCAGTAGTTGTGGCACGTGGGCTCAGTAGTTGTGGCTTGCAAGCTCTAGAGTGCAGGCTCAGTAGTTGTTGCACACGGGCTTAGTTGCTCCGCGGCATGTGGGATCTTCTTGGACCAGGGCTCCAACCCATGTCCCTTGCATTGGCAGGCGGATTCTTAACCACTGCGCCACCAGGGAAGCCTGGAAAGTTGCTTTTAATTAGAATGCTGGCAATCTGGGGGAGATGGTGGACTTGGTGTCCCCCAAAAACCACCTCTGAAGATCTTGCTCGGCCATGACAGTTTTCAAAAGGAAAAAGGGAAGTAATCTCAGTTAATCATTGAGATGGGGGGTCAGAGTCGTGGCCAGGCCCCCACTGCATGCAGGCTTTTCGACTTGTCGTGATCTTTCTTTAGATGCTGTCTTGTTCACACAGTTTGTTCACGAGATGACTGAAGGGGAAGCTGGGGAAGAGACCTTGTCATCTGTTAATTACTTAGTCTTCATTTCTACTTCTTTGATCTATGGAAAGAACCAACAGATTAGGCAAGGTGTACTGTGTGATCAAAAGACGTGAGTGGTGTGCTAGGGCCGGAGATGAGTATAGCATGGGGCTGCCCGGTTTAAAGTTGGTGACAGGACAGAGGGGAGGCCCCTGTAGAGAGCTCTTTCCTGACGAGAGCTGCTTTCTGTTCTTATGGAAATGGCACTTTCCGGGTGTTCTTAGTGGTGCCCTAGTGGGTTTGCTGTGGCCTATAGACCATCCATGAGCTCACAGGTGCAGGAAATCAGGTGAGGTAATTCCTTGTCAAATGTACTGATGTGCTCAGCTAATTTGTAGGTTAAAGTCACCCAGGAAGGACAGGTGGAAAAAGGTCTACAGGATGTAAACATCTTGGTCCAAGTAAGTGGATTTCTGGAGGGAGAGAGGAGGCCAGTAAATCTCAAGCCTTCCTGAAGGGATAAGGGGGTGGTGAGATTAGGAGATGGGTGTCCTATAACTGCAGAGGAATAAGGTGTTCTGGGAAAAACATACACCCCACCCCTGTGAGGTCCAGCTAAGCTGGTGGTGTCAGGGAGGGGGAAATTTCCCTCTGCTGTACTAGGTCCTCCTGGCGGGTCTAATAATTAAATTGCCATGAGATGGATTAACAGGAGAAAATCACACCAAAGTTTAATAACACATGTACGTGGGAGAGGCCCAGGAAAGCTAAGTCACCGAAATGGCTGAAACCCTCACCTTGGATATCATCTTCAGCTAAAAACAAAAGAGAATGTTGGGAGTAGTCATTTGTGACTTCAAAAAGGAGGAAGGCAATACACCTGGAGACAGAAAAGCAAATATTTGGTGAATAAATGTTTGCCGGCCCTGCAGAGACAATGGACACAGAGTGAACGCTGATCTCTAGGCCGTGTTCTTCCACCACACTCAGCCCGTGTTCTTTGCAGACATCTCTGGTGATTGCTCTATTCTGGACACAGGACCTCTGGTGCTTCCAAGCCAATCCTTCCTTTCCACTCGTTAGATAGGACTAAAGTCAAGGCCATGACTCATCAAGGCTGCCATGGATTTTCCCCATCTATCCCACCCATTTTCAGGCCATGTCTCTTTGAACTGAGCTGATTAAATCCATTAGCTTTAGCCAAAAAACAAAAACAAAAAACCCAGGTGCTGTTACATTTTAAAAGCTTGTCTTCAGGCAGGAGTCTCTTGCACTCTTAAGAGTCTTCACGAAAAAACCCCTCTACTTCCCCTTTGTGCTAGTGGGAAGAAAACATAAGTCATCATTTTCTCAGGAGCGGAGCCTATGCTACCATTTATTAATTGGTTATACTTTTGGGGGCTAAGCATGACATTTTTCTGTACATTGGAAATGGATTCAAAGATGTGACAATTGTCCCAGCTGATGCCTGTCAGACGTACAGAGGATTTGTCCAGCATGGTTTAACCAACCAAAGGCTATAATTAGCTAAGTCTTAGTCCTTGCCTGTTTACGTATCTTTACAATATACGTAAACAGGCAAGTATCCCATGCGTCATGTAACGTTTATATCCTCATATCCTTATGAAAAAGAAATGTACCTTCTGTGGGAAGAAAAATGTGGTCGACAGTAGCTGTGTCCCGCAAAGAAACTGTGTGTTCTCCTGGGGATGCGTCAATCTACTGAAAAATTAACGCTATCAGCTTACACATTTAACTTACTGACTGTCAATCATCCCACTCAGCATAAATGCCAGAGGCTGATTTACATTCTTGTTCCTGACGTGAGTTCTGGATGTAAGATTTATCAGGCAATAGAAAATAACTGTAGGCAAGAGAAATGGGTGTTTCTTCTAGGGGTGTCCTTTAGTTGTCACCACTTGCCAATTTCCAGCCTCCACACGACGAGGAGTTGCCCTCCTGAACCCCAAAGCTCCTGGAGAACTAGGTATTAGTGCAAGGCCAGGTCAGAGAGTCATTTCTACAAATCCCCACACACTCCCTGAAAGGCGAATCCCTTGCCCATCTTAGCAGGGTTCCTGGGGCCAGGCAGCAGTTTGTGAGAGGAGACACCATCTTTCTCTTCTTCAAGCTGAGACTCAGGCACAGGGGCATAAAAAGGGTGTGCCAGCCCAGGAATGGCATCCTTCATGCCCTGCCCCTGGGGACAACCTGCATCACTTAGCCATCTGCGGAAATGCAGCCCTCCCATTTTCTGATTATAGGCTGTTTCACAGGGTCATGGGGCTTCCTTTCCTTAAGATTGTTTAAAGAAAGACTTGAATTAGGACTTCCCAATCTCCATCTTCGATTTGAAGTCCTTCTTTAGGAAGAGTGGTCTCTGAGCCAGCCCCAGACCCTCTTCCGCGTGGTCTGGGGTTAATCGGGCCCACGCAGGCCTACCTTCTCAAGCCCGAGAGTGTGGCTACACCAGCCCGTGCGGGGGGTAGGGTGGGGTGGAGGAGACAGGCCTAGAGGGAGGCTGGGGGGACCCTCAAGGGAGAAGGAGGTTCGGGCGGAGGCAGGGCCTTGCTGTAACATCTGCCACCCTTCTCCTACCAGCAGAAAGGCAGTGGTCACTCCTCACAGGACCTGTGTGCCCTAACTGGCTGGCTTTCCAGGCCCGGCGGTGACTTGTGAGAGGAGGTGCCGTCTTGCTTTCATTCAATCTGAGATGCAGGACAGGGGTAGCGGCTGGGTGTGCCAGGCCAGGAACAGGGCATCTGTAGCGTGTACTCCCAGCCCGGAATTACCGGGCACCACACCAAGAGGTGGCCCAGAGTTACTAGCTCTGCTAGATTTTCAAGAAAAGACAGAAATTGGGATTTTTATGGGAGTTATATGTTGGTCACTAATTCAAATAAAAATAATGGCTGGGGTTTGGGGGCACGAGTTTGTAACTTCTGATTTGACCTAGCTCTGCTAAAGTTTCCTTTCCTTTCCTTTACTCTTTCCCACCCCACCTCCAAACAACCAGTGCATAGAACCTCTAAGATCCTATCGATAACTCTGGAAAACAAGGAGTATCTTTATTTGAACTTTTAGAGTCTGATTCAATCTCTTCAAAGCATTTAACTCAATTACAGCTTAAGCCAGTCCCCAAAACTGGCTGTCAGTGGGAAACATGAGCTCTAAGAAGAGGTGAGGTCACCAAGATCACATTTTGGGTGATTTTTTATTAACCTTTTGGGGGAACAAGTAATATTGTCTCTAAGCAATTCAAATAAAGGAACTTCTGTCTTCTAAACTTGTTTGTAACTGCCACTGTCTACCAGTCCTCCAAAGAAAAAGCTGTATTCTATATTTCTTGGGATTTTTTTCATTTTATGTCCTAGAAAACTCAATAAGATGCTACATGTTGCTTCTGCCTAATTCTCCTCTCCTGGCAGGGATGCAGGAAGGAAAAGTGGTCCCCTGGGGCCAGGAAAGGGAGTAGGAGAGAGGCCCCTCACAGAGTTGTGGTTCTTGGCACCAAAAATGACTCTGAGGGAAAGGGACAGAGATGGGGATGGCTGCTCAAAATGGCCTGGCAAAGTAGAAGGACTTGGGATATTGGGGGTTGAAGTGAGGTGCAAGCGGGGGAGGGGAAGTAGCATTGGTTAAGGGGTGGAGGAGAGGAGAGAACTAACAGCTGGGAGTGGTCTGAGTGTAAGTGGAGATCCTGTGTAGGAAAGGGGTTTGATTTGTTCCTTGACTTTGCTTCTCAAGGGTAGCTCCATTTGAAGGGGGGTACGTAGGGTCATCCTCATGATAGAAGTCAGGGCTCTTTCAATTGCAAGTGATAGAAAAACAACTGAAATGGGCTTAAGATATGAAGGAATTCATTGACTAATGCAACTGAAACTTCAAGGAGTAAGTGGACATCAGGCATAGTTGGATCTGGGTGCAGATGATGTCATGGGAAATCTTTCTTCATACCTTGTCTCTGATTTTCTCTGAAGTTGCTTCATGGTGGGAGGGTTCTCAACATATTTTGTCAGGGATAAGCCTTAGCAGTACCAGATGATCCTACCAGCTCGACACCAGGAGAGGAGAGCTCCTTCCCCTAATAATTCCAAGAAATCTTTTTGGATTGACAGTGGTTCTTCCAATTTGGGTTGTGCCTAGGAAAAACACACTGTTTTCCTTTACCCTCACACTGAATACTTCTGACTTTAGATGTGGGGTTTTTTCCCCATGCCAGCCAATTCTCTGACACCAGCTAGGTGTCCTACAATTCAGTTCAGTTCTGACACTATCTACCTGCAGTTAAGGCTCAGTCCACATAACTGCCCACACTTCAGAGGCCAGTCACAAGTCCCAGGTTGTCCTCTGCACTTCTGACTGACTGGCTATAAATTGGGGTTCCCACGGCCTCCTCCTTCTGTTTGATAATTTGCTAGAATAGCTCACAGAACTCAGGGAAACATTTAGTTATGTTCACCAGTTTATTACATCACAAAATACATGATAAAGGATACAGATAAACAACCAGATAAAGAGATACATAAGGAGAGGTCTGGAAGGGTCCTGTCCCTGAGGAGTTGGGGTGCCCCCCCCCTTCTAGCACGTGGATGTGCTCGCTGACCCGGAAGCTCTCTGAACCCCATGCTTTAGGGATCTTTATGGAGGCTTCATCACGTAGGCATGATCAATTATTAACTCCACTTCCAGCCCCTCTCCCCTCTGTGGAGAATGGGGGGGGGGGCCTGAAAGTCCCAAGCTTCTAATCATGGCTTCATCTTTCCGGTGAGCAGTCCCCATGCAGAAGCCCACCCAGAGTCACCTCATAAAAACGAAAGGTGCTCCTTTCACCCAGGAAGTTCCAAGGGATTTAGGAACTCTGGGTCAGGAACCAGGGTCATAGACCAAATATTAGCAGGAACGGAGAGCAAAGACACACACATATAAATATAAATATATATTCTTATTATTTCACAGGGGGGCATGCCCATCTCTGACCCAATGTCTTTGGCACAGGGGATGCAGTGCTCCGAGTGGCTGGGCCTGGGTCACATGTCCCCCTCCAGGGCTGGGGGGAGGGGGTCACGCCCATTTTAAGAACATGGTTGGAGAACGGGGGAGAGGGCGGCTCTACAAAGGGCAGTCGGGTTGTTCCCGGAAGAAGAGGATGGCTGGACTGCAGAAGCAGCCTATCAGCCCTGAGAAGACAGGGGTTCTTGCAGCCTTGTGCACGGCTGTAACCCTGGTGCCCGCGGAACGTGTGTCCACTCTGTTGACCGTGCACTTGCCTGGGAGCAGGAACCCGTGATCTGGTCTTTGCAACATCAAGTTCTTATAGGTGATCTTGATAAAACCATCTTACATCATAGGGCCTCTGTGTTCCCTTTGAGCACTAAGATTGTCTTTGAGTCTGATTCATAAGATTCCACAAGCCCCATGAGGAAATGTGTCTCCCTGACGGGTGTACCCCGTGCCTGTGCTGTATGGGGGATGGTTGGGGGGAATACACGTATAAGTCCCCAAGTTAACTACACTCTGTGAATTGGAATAGCCCCCATGTTGGGTCTACAGGAACAGCGTCTGTAGACAGGTACCCCCCACCACCACCTTTTCTCCCTGCTAGCCCCACTTATGATCTGGGGAAGTCCCTTTCCCCTCTGACATTTAAGGGCTCTGGAGGACATGCTGTTTTGGGACAAGAGGGAAACAGGGCCTTGGGGACAACTGGATGTGAAGGGAACAAGCTCAGATGACACATTTCTTCGGTTTTAGTCTTGCTTACTACTCCAATTCACAGATGCACCTTATTAGCTTGTATTTTCCAAATCCCCTCAATCTATTGATGAGCCTTTGCATGGCCAGTGGAATGCCCTTCCTGACTGAGAAAATGGGAGGAAGAGAAGAAACTCTTGAACCTGTAATAGCACATTTCTGCCATCAAAACTCAGGCTATGGGCTTTCTTTATTTTTTTTAAATTAATTAATTAATTAATTAATTAATTTATGGCTGCTTTGGGTCTTCGTTTCTGTGCGAGGGCTTTCTCTAGTTGCGGCAAGTGGGGGACACTCTTCATCGCGGTGCGCGGGCCTCTCACTATCGCGGCCTCTCTTGTTGCGGAGCACAGGCTCCAGACGCGCAGGCTCAGTAATTGTGGCTCACGGGCCCAGTTGCTCCGTGGCATGTGGGATCTTCCCAGACCAGGGCTCAAACCCGTGTCCCCTGCATTGGCAGGCAGATTCTCAACCACTGCGCCACCACGGAAGCCCTGGGCTTTCTTTTTTAATGAAGAATTTCTGTATAAAACTGTACTTTGCAATGTCAAGATGACTTTAACTCTGGATTGGGGTACAGAAGGGCCTGAACATGGATGTCATTTGAGGGTCTTGTGAAGGATAAAAGCACAGTCCTGAGTGGTAATGTAGGTCGTCCTGTTAACCTGCCGATTTCTCTTCTCATCTCCTGACCCTGAACCTGACCAAGGGTAGATTCAGTTTTAGAAACTGGAGACATGACTTTGCACAATCCCCATGGAAATGTCTTGGCAGTGTTACGGAATTCCTGGAGTCAGTTATTCTAGGGCAGGGAGATCTGGCATTACCTGTGCTTTGGAACCAGGAAGAGCCTGGGGCTCAGGTAGTTTTGGGGTGACCACAAGACAGTCCGGGTGCCACGTTTGTTTTCAGCCAAAAGCCACGGTCCAGGAAGACTGAAGAGAGGCTACCAGCTGGACCAGAGTTCCTAGGAGCAAATGGACCTAACTTGGGGTCCCTGAGCAGGAGAGTCTGACTGTTGCCGAGCACCCAGAGGACCCCCACCCCCTGCCGTGCGCTCAGCTGGCTTGAAATGACTGCATGCGAGAGCCAGCCCATAGCTAAAAGTCCCCATAACACACTCCGTTATCTCACTCCAGCAGCTCAGGTGCAGGCAGTCCGACCAAAGGCCTAGGGACTCTTTGCTGTGCCCCCAAGTTCCTGCTTCCCTTTTCCTGCAGAAACCCCTCCACCAACCTTCAGCCACCCCTCACTGTATCCTCCACTCCTGCCTTCCTACCTACTGTGGTCTCTTCACATGAAACTACCTCCTTTTTCTATGTTAATCATGAACCCCATCTCCCACCCCCCGGGAGAATTTGGTTTATACCAGTGACTTTTATCCATTTTATGACAGAAACCTCCCTGAGGTACAGTGGAATGGTTGAGTTTGAATTTAGATTTGCCACTTAGTAAGTCTAAGACCCTAACCTCTATGAGCTGAAATTTTTCATCTTTTAAATGGGGATCATAATACCAACATTTCCAGACTGCTAAAAGATGAAATATAATAATTTTTAGAAAGTGCTTGACACATACAAAATGCTTAGTAATGACTGTGAATTCTTTTACAAGAGAAAGATATCTATGGAAAATTCATCTATATTGTGTATGTTGTAATACTGATTAAAATATTGGTGTCTATAAAAGCAGCGGTGCTCTTAAATGATGGCACCCCTTCACCTCCTATTATACTTGTGTTTATCCACAGTCCCTCCTGACACTTCCAGACTAAGCGAATTGTTGTTAACTTTTCTTTCCCTTCTACCAGCTTCTTCTGTGAGTACCCATCTGCCTCCTCTTTTTCCCTTCAAAATCTCCTTTGATGCTTATTTTAACCTTGGTTCACATGTGCAGGAGCTGTGTGGAGAGCAGTGTGGTGAGCACATGCTAAGGTGTGTTTTATTTTTCTTGGACTGCATCCCTGTGGGGCTGAGCCTGGCAGACTTAGAAGATGATCCGAGAGAAGTTGCCTTCAGTGTGGACTTTGCAAGCACGATGAGACGAAGCTTTGTTCTGAGGAATGAGAAGTAAAGTGAAGGAGATGGAGAGGGGCTGGTTCTTCCTAACGCCAGTCCAGTGAGCCTTGCTGTTGGTGTCGTTAGGGAGTCCGCAAACTTTATCCATCCAAGTCATACTTGACAGTTCTCATGGACCCAGCTTGGAGATTTGGCCCCCTCTGCAAGCCAACACGGAGGGGTCCTTGAGCACCTGTGAGGGAAGGACCACCTTTGAAGTCTTGGCTGGAAACCATTTTTCTAAAATAGACCTCACCATTTCCTCCCAAGAGGCTGAAGGAATGATCATTTCATAGACTTCGAGGATGCAGTGTTGAGCCTATGGATGGAGTTGTTCTGAGTATTTAAGTTGTTGAGATTTTTTTCTAAACATGCCTGTCTTTGTTCTTCTCTTTTTGGATTTCGAAAATGTGTCAGAGAGTTTCACCGTCTCTGAGTTACTGGAAAGTGCTTTAAAGGGTTGCCCCCATTTCTAAAGGGAAAATTGCGGCATGGTACATTGCAAGGAAATACTAGAGGATAAGCATTTGAGAGTATGCAATCTGGAATGATTCACAATCTGGTGCAAAGTCTGATCCTCGTGTTCTAGGTGAGTGACCTCAGGCAAATCACTTCACCTTTGTGAGACTCAGCATACTCATCCATAAAATGAAATAAAAACAGCTTCAACCTTTTTATTCTCTTAAAATGTCTTCTGAACAGGAGTTTTTAGTTTTATGAAGTTCAGTTTCTCCATTTGTTATTTTGTGGATCATACTTTTGATTTTGTATCTAAGAAATATTGGTCTAACCTGAGCTCACAAATATTTTTTCCTCTATGATCTTCTACAAGTCTTATGGTTTTAGGCTTTATATTAGGATTATATATATCAAAAAAGATATAGGGAGGGCAAATCAGACATGAAAATGAAATCAACATCTTAGTCATTAGGGAAATGCAAATTGAAACCACAGTGAGATACCATGACATATGTAAGAGAATGACTAAAATTTAGAAAACCAGCCATGCTAAATGTTGGTAAGGATGTGGTGGACCTAGAATTCTCACATCCTACTAGTGCGAATGTAAAATGGAAATAGTTTGGTATATTTTCTTAAGTTAAACTTAGACCTACTAAGTAATCCATCAATTCCACTCACAGGTATTTACTCAAGAGAAACAAAAGCACATATTATACAAAGACATGTACATGAATGTTCACAGCAGCTTTGTTTGTAATAAAACTGGAAACAACCTAAATATCCATCAACAAATGAATGGATTAAAACACTGTGATACATCCATACCATGGAATACTATCCAGTAATAAAAGGGAATGAACTATTGTTAACATACAACAACCTGGGTGGACGTCAAGGTCATTATGTGAGTGAAAAAAAAACCAAGCTCAAAAAGTTACATACTGCATGATTTTGTTTATATGCTAATCATGAAATGACAAGCAGAGATTTGATAAGTGCTTGCACACCGGGCTCGTCCCTTTGGACCACTTGCTTGTGGAGCTGATTTGACACACTGTGAAGCCCAAACATGCACAGAGGCTGTGATGGGAGCAGAGACCCTCTGGTCAGCAGCCCCGGCTGAACTCCCAGCCCACAGCCAGCATCGACTGCCATCTTGGATGTTCCAGCCCAGAAGAGCCCACAGATGGGTACAGCCCACACATCATCACATGGCACAGAAGAACATCCCAGATGATCCCAGTCAAGCCACAAAATCACTAGAGATAATAACATAGCAGTTGCTTTAAGCCACTAAGTTTTGGGGTGGCTTGTAATACAGTGATAGACAACACAAATAGGTGCCTAGCAGTTCCAAAACTACATGCTCACAGGGCCAAATATCCATCCATGAACTGGTATGACCATGGCCAAGGAAGGTGCTGGCCAGCCAGACCTGGGTTGTACATCCAGCCCTGGAGCTGGGATGCAGTCAACTCTCAAACAGTGCCACCCAGACAGAGTGGGGAAGAGCCTTTCCCAAAGGAAGACCAAAGTGCAGTTACCAGAAGAAGGGCAATGGTGCAGGGCAGAGCAGACCCAAGCAACAGCCCGCTACAACTAGACTGCAGGGACCCCAGCAGAGGGAGGGAACCAGTGGATTTGGGACTCCGATGGTGTTTATGTAACTGTAGTGAGATTAATCTTTGTGCAGATTACAGGAGATAATTTTAGGTAAAGCGTTACACGCAGTGCCTGACAGATAGTAAGTGCTCAACTTTTATAGCTCTTATTATTTCATTTCTATTATTATTATTAAACAGTAGCTATATCATATTAGTTGATATTTCTTCCTCTGCAGACATCAGCCTGTATTTGGTCCTGGCACAGACTATATTCACACAGAAGTACATTTGGCTCTATTTGAAGGACTGTCCCTGGTCTAGGTGGGCCCAGTATTTAGAGGCAGAGAAGTGCAGCGCTTGTCTATTTGAAAGGCATTGTCTTATTAACTCTTAGCCGCAGGGACTGGGCCCTGCTGTGGTTGCTCATTTAGGAGACAAATAACTCAGCCTGGCCTAGTCCTGTCTGTTTTCAAGGTTTCCATGGAGACTGGGATGGAGACAGAAGTAGCTTTGGAAGCCTCAACACCTTCCCTACAGACAGGAGACCAGCGGTCCTGGGGTATCTTCTGTGTTGAGGGGTGTGTGTGTGTGTGTGTGTGTATGTACGGATGCTTATATGTTAGAGACGTGAAATTCTATATCCACATGTGCACAGGTGGTCCCCTCTTAGGAGAGACATGTACTCCTGGAAATCACAATGAAAAGTCACCAGGCATGCCCTGGATGATGTAGAAGAAATCTCCAAGACAGCTCGCCGCAAATCTTATTCATGGGGCCTCACGGCCGAAGGCTTGCTGGGCTACTTGGCGGCTGGCATGTGTTAGCCTTTAAGGTCAGAGGTTACACTGCATCATAGTTTCAGTTATGTGACGGTGAATAGCTTGGGCAAGCATTTGGTCTGCTCCAGAACCGAAGGTAGGAGCTATGACTTTGGCCTCTTGGAGCCTGAACGTATGTGTTTTGGGAGCGGAGATGAGAATGAGAAGGCATCTGCGCGTCCCTGGCACACACGCTCCGTCTAGGAACCTGTGTCTGTTTCTTCACTGCAGACTGTTTACCAAGCACCTCTTGTTTGCTGGGCACTGCTCCACACGCTTCACCTTTTCCTCATGAAGCTCACAGTCTACATGGAGAGGCTGACAAGGAAACCAGGAATCAGAGCAAACAGGCTGCTGAGGGCTGTACCCCCAGAGAATAGAGCCGCCTCCCTTCCCCGGGGCCGGGAAAGTCTTGTGCATTTTGGAGAGACCTGTTTAGCTCCCTTTTTCCCTTCAAACAGGCAGGGAACGAACGGAACAGGGTATGTATCTTTTCGCAGGCCCTACCCCTCCTCAGAGTTGATGGCCACGTGATCCATGATCCTAGCCTGGCCTTTCTCCTCCCATCTGTGGTTTGGCAGCTGAAGCCCATAATGCCCCCAGTCCTTTTCCCAGCCTGGATTGGGGCTGTTTCCTGATACTTGTAGCCTCTAAAAATCAACTAGTCCAGGAGGTGACTTGTGATCTGGTTCCTGAATGAGGTGGCACTTGTCAGTTGGCGGAATGGGGGAGAGCCCTTCAGATCAGGAGAGAGAGTGTGTGAGGAGGAGAAGCGGGTGAGATGGCACAGCCAGGATCAGCCCCGAGTCGACTTGGCAAGGTTGGCCCCGGGGGGCTGGGCACATGGCTTAGAACTGGATTGTGGCGGCTTTGTCATCAGCCACATAAAAATTATTCACCCGGGTGCCTTTCAAGTCAGCAGATGTGAATGATCTTTGAGTGATTTTAAAAGACCACCCCGAAGTCCAGGTGTTATTATTGGATCACGCACTCAGTGTTGAGAGTGGGGCCTGTGGGCAGGACTCCGGTCTTAGACCCCTTCCCTCTTCTAACTCTACTCCTCTCACTGCATCGACGACTCCAGAATTTGTGTCTGTGCCCAGACCTCTCCCCTGAACTCAGACTGTCCACCCCTCTGCCTACCGGACAGTCCCACTTAGAAGTTGCCTGGGCAGCTCGGACTCAGCCAGCTGAGCCCCTGATCTCTCCTCACCCCACTGACTCTCCTACAGTTTTCCCCACATCAGGCTGGGGGAGATTCCGTCGTTCTGGTTGCTCTGGCTAAAAGTCCTGGAGTTGTTCAACCTGATTCCCTCTTTCTCTCGCACCCCAACCAATTCCCCAGTTCACCCCACTGGTGCTTCTTTTCCAAATATTTCCAGGTATGATGGACGAATATCACCTCGCTTCTAGCCGTGCTTGCTACAGACTGCTCTCCCAGCTTCTGCCCCGCTTCCAGCCATTTCTCAACCCAACAGCCAGAGTGATTCTTTTAAAACCTAAGTCATAACATATCATTCTTCTGCCCCAAGCCCTCTGGTGGCTCCCACCTCACACGGAGTAAAGGTTGATATATTTACCATGATCCACAGAGTCTTCACGGTCTGGCCTCCTCTTACCGTCCTGCCTTCCTGCCCTCACACCACTTGCCCTCTCACTCTTCTACTCCAGCCTTAGAGATGCCAGACCCCCCCCCCACCTCAGGGCCTTTGCACATGCTGTTCCCTTATATATTAGCAATACCCACTGCCTCATCATCTTCAAGTTTTTGCTTAAATGTCATCTTCTCAGTGAAGTCTTTCCCAAACACCTGTTGAAACATGTGCCCTCCCCCAAGAAATCTTGAGTCCCTTTCCTGCTTTAGTTTTTTCTTATAATCTCCTATGTAAGTTCTGTTTATCTAAGCAACAGTCAGACAAAACAGCAAATGAAAAGCAGGCCTACAGTGATTTTGAATAATGAAATTCTCAAGTCCAGAATATACGGTAAGTATGCTGAATATTGTTGAAGAAGTGTAGAGGGAATTGTAAACCTAAGTAAGGTGCACAAGACTATAAAAGGTGACCAGGAGCAAGTGTAAGTTTTGGACATTGAAACTATAGTGACAGAAATTAAGAAGACAACAAAGAGGCTCAAGACCAGGATCGATGTAGCAGAAGAGGGAGTTAGAAACTGGAAGATAGATCTAAAGAAATTACTCAGAAACCATCACAGAGACAAAATGAGATGAAAATATGAAGGAGAAGTTAGGAGGAATGGAAGGTAAAGTATGACGGGTCAACACGTATTTGAAGTTCTAGAAGAGGTAATGGAGAGATTGGGGAAAAGTCACTACTCAGTGAGATAATTGCTAAGCATTTTCCACAAATAATGGGGGGATTCCTCAGATCAGTAAGCCCTTCAAAACTAAGCTGGTTAACTAAAAGGAATCCACATCTAGATACATCTACTTAAGCAGCAGAAGACCAAAGTCAAATAGAATGGCTTAGAGCAGCCTGAGAAAACAGACAAATTACTTACAAAATGAAAACTATTATATGGGGAACAGATTTCTCAATAACAACAATGGAAACCAAAAGACAGTGGAATACCGTCTTCAGATAAATGAACGAAAATAATTGTTAGCTTTGTATGGCCAGTGAAACTACCTTTCAAGAATAAGAGTGAAATAAATACGTTTAGATAAATAAAAACAGGAAGTTTACCTCCAGGGCTGGGATGAGGGTGAGGCAAGTGAGTTGCCAGGGGGCATTGGAATTTAAGGAGGTGCTCGCTTTCAGGGCTGTGACGGTTTAGAATTAGCACCTCAGAGTGAGTGTTTCCTTAAAATTTACACCGTAGGTGCCTCACCCTAGTCCTGCCCCTGATACCACCAGAAGATGCCCACTGAGGAACTTCTAATTGATATATTTCAAGAAGAAGGGAAATAATCCCAGGAGGAAGATATAAGGTATAAAAAAGAAATGATGAGTTCTTGAAATAGAAAATGTCTAGATAAGCCTAGATATTTTGAATGTTTTAAAAAATAAATGTGTAATATGTGGACTTAAAAGAAAAAGATGGAGCTAGACAGCTAGACAGCCAGATGACAGTAGCAGCTGAGCTAGGAGGGAGGGGATTGTGGTTAAAGCAGTCCACGATTCTTACATTGTTCAGGAAGGTTGTGATTAACCCAAGACATGGGCTTGTTGGAATTTCTTTGACAACCACCCAACACCCTGCGTCCTGCTGGACTGTCCTGGCTCTTGGCACACTTGGCCTTGAGTTCTAGCCTCATGTAAACTTGGTTATTCTCACACCAGAGTCCAGTGGGCTCTCCACCAAAGAGCCACATGAGCCTCAACTTCAAATCCTTCTCGGGGTCTTCAGGACAAGCATGTACCCAGAAAATATGTGTTAAAAATTTCAAACTCACTAGCTTTTTTTCTCTTGTGTGTGTGTATGTGCGGTCAAAATTAACAAAATTATTCATTCTGCTACACTAAAAGCTAATCCATTAACTGTTTACTACTGAAATTCCAGTGCCCACCAGCACATAGTAGAAACTCAAAAGATATTTCTTGAATGGTTTTATAACCATTTTTGATGGAGGTGTACATCGTATGGTTGTTACTCTCTGGATTTTTCACTTCTCCATTCTATAGATATTTGACAAGCACCCGTTAACTCCAAGTATCATCCTAAGTACTGGAGCGATAAGCAAGGGTGAGCAACACATGGCCATGACCCCGTCCTTGCAAGCGTTGCTGTCTGGAGCTGTGACCTTCAAACATTTCCAGCACAGGCATACTAAGAAATGCATTTTACTTTGTGAACCAGCACACACAGGCCACACAGTAATAAATGTTTAATGCATCTTTAGCACACATGATGGGCTCTGATAGTTTCTACTTTATGCATTTTTCTTCAAGAAGAATGCCTGTCACCACCCACTAAATTGATGTTATGACCCATGACGGCTGTGGTTTGAAAAGCATTGATCCAGTGCAGAAGTTCTGCATCTTTCCTCTGCCATGCATTCCTCAGAATCATGTTTTTCAATGCCCAAAAAAACGGACATCAGGTTACAATAGAAACTTATTAGATTGACATGCAATTATAAACATATTCGAGAAAACAAATGTGATACAGTAATATGTGTGCTTCATTATTAACACAGTAAATGCAAGATCTGGCTAGTGACACACTGGCTGGAATTTTGAAGTAGGGATGAACAAAAATGCTATTTTGAGAATTCTGCTACGACTGTGGTGAGACGTGGAAATATCTGTGATCACCGTTGGTGACAAAGCCACAGGTGCTGAGACCACCACTCTGGAGTGTCACCTACATTCATAATTGAAGGAATGCTGAATTTGAGATGTTAGTGAAAACAAAGGAGCATTTATTTCCCCATTCAAGTTCATAGAACCCAAGGGGCCCCTGGACCCCCAGATGGAAATCCCTGGTCTAGTGGAGCCACACTTTATCTCAGTGATCTGGGTCTTATTGGTCAGTTGGAGAGATGTTGATCCTCATCTCAGGTAGGTCTATGACCACAGTTTTTAAGGGTGTTGCTCACTGTGGACATACCAGTTTAAGAGTCGTAAGAGCTGCAGAAAGCTAAAGACAGCAAAGGCACTGGCAAGGAGTGGGCAGGCAGGAATCCCAGGGATCCCCCATCCCACCCCCTGCACCCTCCATCCCATCTAAAGCAAGTGACTTGCAGTGCAGACCGATCCTGCAGTCTGATTCACTTCGGGTTGGGGGTATTCTGTTGGGTCAAAGAGCGTCATCAGAGGTGGCCATGTGGGTGTCTCGGGGACCCTCACTTCCCTTGTGGCAGTAGAGGTGTGGCCCTCGAGGATCATCTGCTCACGTAGCTGACAGGTTAACATGAGAAGAAGGGAGGAAAAACCCAGCAAGCTCGGAGGACCGATTTAGTCTTGTTAATACACTGGAAGAGCGGAGTGTGGGAGAGAGCATTTTATCAGCTCCCCGACTGTTTGTCGTTGTAAAGGCGCCTGCTTGCTAACACGCCTGGAGAAGTCCTCTGAGACTACACTGTTGGATTCATAATAAGATGGTTCCTTCTATCTTACAGGCCATGTGGGGGAATTCCGAAGAAACTCAAAATCATCCTCTGAGAAAGTAGAGTTACATCTTCTTCCAATTTTTCGTGTCTTATTTGAGGGGCTGTGGGAGGACCCCCACGTCCTCCTTCCATTTTCTGATATTTTAGTAAATGGATACGACACTCCGTCACTGGTCTGGCTGGAGCAGGAGACCAGCAGCTTGCATCATTTAGGAGGTGAGATGGTTAGTTTTATGCATCAGTCAGATATTTAACCAAACGCTAATCTAGGTGTTGCAGGGAAGTAGATGTGGTTCACATCTACAATCAGATGACTGCAAATAAAGGAGATAATTGCCCTCAATAATGGCAGGGAGTGCTCATACAATCAGTGGGAGGACTTAAGAGCCAAAATTGAAGTTTCCCGGAGAAGAAGAAATTCTCTCTCAAGACTGTGACATCAACTCCTGCCTGAGTTTCCGGCCTACCAGCCCTATGAATCTCAGACTTGCTAGCCCCCGTGATCACATGAGCTAATTTCTTAAAATAAATCTCTTAATACATTTGGTTTCATTTCCTTGGAGAACCCTGACTAATACAGGATGCGTTTAAAAATTTTTTTGTCTTAAATAAATGAAAGGCAAGAATCTGAAAGCAAAGTGACTTAAACACAGCACATGCACGCACACCATGCTCTGAGAGGTTGGAAGAAGAGGTCTGTGGGCCAGGGAGGAGCTGGGAAACAGGGACACTAGCCTTTCTTTTTTATTTTTAAAATTTTATTTAGTGTGCAAAGGGGAGCAGCCACTTCTCCATCGGTTGAGGCCCTTCCTCGTCTCCCGCTTTTAGCTCTGTCTTCTGTGCTCCAACCTCCACCTCCATCTTGCTCCTGAAACCATACCTGATCCAGTCCCTGCAGACCCCTCACTCCCCCAGCCTGGGTTATTGAGATGGCCTCATCTTACTTGTCCTTTTGGACACACTGCCTCTCTTTCTAGAAACTTCTCCACTTCTTGGTTTTGTTCTCACTGTCCCTTTCTCTGCATCTTCTCTTCGTCTCCATCCTTCTCTCCCTCTACCTGCCCCAGAAAAGGTCACCGAACACCCAGTTGCTGGGTGATCTCTTTGCTCAGATAGTTTGAACCACCTCCTAAATCTTGGTGCTTCCCCAACTTTGTCTCCATCCTAGAACTCTCCCTCCTTCTTCAAAATCATCCAACTAACCGTACACTGGACTTCCCCACCGGAGTGCCCCACGGCATCTCAGACTCAACATATTTCCAAGGGATCCATCATTCCTATCCCCATTCTCTTGATCTCAGTTGGTAGAATTTCCATCCAGAGCTAGTATCTCCTCTAATAACAAGTCAGTCATTCTTGTGCATGCCTGATTTCCTTAAGCGCAATCTACATGCTTTGACTTTATTCAAGTGATGCAATTGGATTCCTCTGAGGCATAATCATTATTCCAGGTACATGATTTCTGTAATGGGATAATTGGCTGCCTCTGCCCCTAAAGAACACCTGAAATAAGTAATATGTGCACCTGTGTTTTTAATCAAAGTGAGACATAATAACCAGGGGCAGTCGGGAGGCACAGTAAATGTGTCAGTGGTGCTTCTGGTAAGTTCATGGTGGTGAGTAGATGGACCGCATCCTTGTGAGCGAATGAGAGGGCCAGACCGGTGGAGAACAGAACTCGGAGGGGCTTCAGGCCTTGACAAGGACATGATCTTCGTCCTGAGTACAGTGAGAAACCACTGGAAGGTTCGGGAGGGGGTTGTGGGATGATCAGATTGATGTTTTAGATGGTCACTCTGAGCCGGGTGTGGGACAGGAGTAGATGAGGCCAGGATGGAGCCCAGACTCCTGATTCTGATTCAGTTGATCTTGGGGGGAGGGGGAGGCATCAGTGAGATGTAAAATTCCCCCACGTGGTTCCAGTATGGAGCCAGGGTCCTGCAGGTCAAGCTCCGGAAGTGTGGCCCCCAACCCACGACTGCATCCCCAGAGTTTCTCACTCTCACGCCAGTTCACACCCAGCGTCCAGCACCAGTTTATGGCTCCAGCACCTTCGGCTCCAGGAAGTTGAAAGCAGCCCTTCAGGTATGCTGGGTCTACAGTGGGAAGTGTCACCGTGCGATATTTCTGTTGTGGGTGTTCTTTTACACCTGTGAACTGGACAGTTTGGCTTTTTGTTTATTTCAACTTCAGTGAAGTGACAACCACTTAAGAATGTGCTCATCAAGGTGTCTGGGCTCCATGGACTATTTGCTCCCCAAATTCTATCCCTGTTTCACTCGAGGTCCAAGTGGAGTATTAGAATCACAGTTCAAAGCAAACAAAATTGATGATGTGAGAGATAACCATACTGAAGATCTAGAAGAAGATAATGTGAAATTCTCTTCTGCATTGGGTATGATTTTTAATGAAAGTGATCAGGCATTGAGAGACCTACGGTATCAGAAACATGCCTTCAATATGCTTCGCAGTAAGGGCTTGGCTGCCACAGAGATACAGCAGACACAAGGAATGCAGCATGTACAGACAAGTCTGACTCAACGGATTTGCCAGTGGCTGGTGTTGCTATTTGTTTCTACAGTGAAGGCTTGTGTGCCTGGCTCTGGCCTGTGCGCAGCCTCCTAGACCACATGCCTGCCTGGCTTCTTCAGGAGATCATGCTTGTAGACAGTGATTTGAAAGGAGAACTAGATGAATATGTCCAAAACTACCTCCTTGGAAAAATTAAAGTAATAAAAAATACAAAGCGTGGGAGATTGATTTGAGGAAGAACAATCAGAGCAGCTGTGATGTGGCCGGGTCCTTGCTGGCCGTCATCCAGGAGGCCTAGCGGACGGTAGGATGCCTGGTGACCAGCACCATCAGTGCTGACCCTCGCCTGCAGCTCCTCCCCTGTGTTGTGAGGGGGCTTCAACTGGGGGCTGCATTTCAGATGGGGTCGTGCTCCCTTTTCCAAGCTCAGAGGACTGGAGGGAGATACTACACCAATAAAGTCACCTACAATTGCTGGAGGATTGTTTGCCGTGAAGAGAAACTATTTCATTGAACTTGGACAGTGTGACCGTGGCATGGATATCTGGGGAGGAGAGAATTTCGAAATATCATTTCGGATTTGGATGGGTGGAGGTAAACTCTTCATCATCCCTTGCTCTAGAGTTGGACACATTTTTGGAAAAAGGCGACCGTATGGTTCTCCTGAAGGCTAGGATATCATGACCCGTGTGATGAGACTGGTTCATGTTTAGTTGGATGAATATAAGGAGCAGTATTTTTCCGTGAGACCTGATCTGGGGTCCAAAAGCTTTGGAAATATCAATAAGCATGTTGAATAGAGGAAGGAGTTGGGTTGTAAATCATTTAAGTGATATTTGGATAACATTTACCAAGAGATGCAGATACCTGAGCCCAATGCCAAACCCTAGCAATCCATTTTTGTAGAAAGAAGGTCAAAATGCCCCAAGTCCTTCAATGGGAAAGGCTCTGTCACCTCCAGATCAATAAGTGTCTGGTGGCCCAGGGCTGCCCAAGTCAGAAGAGAGGCCTAGGAGTGCTTAAGGGTTGTGGCTACGGCGACCCTAATCAACACTGAATTTATAATGAAGAGCATGAATTGGTTTTAAATAATCTCCCTTGCCTGGATATGTCAGAAACTCATTCATCAAGTGCTCATGAAGTGTAATGGTTCAGGAGGAGCCCAGCAATAGAATTTTGGGAAGAATAATTGGCTGTGCCAGGTGTCAGTTGGACAGTGCCTAAGAGTGGTCGATCTACTGAGTCACAAAGGCTATGTTGCTATGGCAACCTGTGATGGCACCTCCTCACAACGGTGGCATTTGGAGAGTTAAGATGGACGCCATGGCTGGAATGGTGTTTCATCACACTTGTCCTCCTATGGAGATGCCTGAGAAGATTAGCAAAGGTGAGACAGCAGATATACTAGAGACTGGAGCACCAAGTGACCATCAGAAGGTGAAGAAGTATGTTTCACCAAGACATTAAGGTCACTTCTGAGCTGCCGTTAAGGAATTTTTTGCTTATGACAGAAAACAAGAATACAATTTTAACTCTATTAAAGAGTCAAGTTTGTAGAGAAGGGCAAAACCCAGGAAACTGACATGCCTATTCAAATCTATTTACACTTCTTTTTAACCCATTTTAATAATGGAATGGCATTTATCTGATCAGAAACTTGTTATGATTTCCTTTCTTAGAAGATTTCATAGGAGATTGTTAATTTTTTCCCACTTCTATTATCATGTTCTAAATAGATAATTTTAAACAGATTGCATCCACATTACTTTCAACTCCAGAAGGCATCGTTCATAAGATTATATTTAAGAGGCAGTTAACTATTATTAAGTATTTTGATGAATTATGGTACTATTTACATTTAAAGGATCCTTTTTATTATTAAAAAATAATAATAATATGGAGCTGGGGTGAAACTTCCTGCACTATACTAAGTCCTCCAAACTCGAGACCCCGTTGTGGCCCCGCAAGAAAGATTCACGCAGCCTAAGCTTCATCAGCCCAACAGCCACAGAGAACTCACTCCTCACGGGGCAGCCTGCTTCTCCTTCAGGCGGCTCTGATGGCTGGAAAATTCTTCCTTATTTCAAAGACCAAATCTTCTCCACTGGTTCAGCCTTGCCCTCTGCACAGAGTAAACATTCCATTTCTTTTAACAGGCCCACCCATGAGCTGGTTTCAGGGACTTCTGTTTCCTTCCCTTTTATCTTCCTTTTCTTTAATATATAATGCAGGCACATGGGAGGAGAAAGTGTAAAAGTGAGATGAAGGGCAAATCAAACCTTATCTGCCATACCTCCAGTCTCTGGAATCCTCCCCCCAGAGATAATCACGTTACCACTTCCTATCTTTTCAAGAGAAATTATGCATTTGCAAAGTATACGCATTCTTTTAGACAATAATATTACATACACTATTCTGCACCTTGCTTTTCTTAAACCTAGTAATAAATTTTGGAGATGATTCCACGTCAGTATTTAAAGCCGCACCTGATTCTTTTAAAAGCAACATAGGCAGTTTAATAAACCACATTTCATTAAACTAGTCCCCTGTTGATGGACACTAGGTAGTTTCCAATCTTTTGCTACTACAAACAAAGCAATCATGAATATCCTTGCATTGCATACACCTCTTTGTACAGGTATCTGTGTGATAGATTTAGAGCAATGCAATTGCTAGATTGAAAGATACATGCATTTAAATTTTTAATACACATTGCCAAATTGCCATCCAATGAAGTGGTACCAGTTTGCTCTCCACCAGCAAAGTATGAGAGTTCCTGCTCTCACGCTTAGGAGATGAACCAGTTTGTAATGCCCTCCTGGAATTGTTTTGCCCTGAACTGAACCCACTGTTTCTGTGTGACCAGTGACCTCAGTGAATGTAAAACATCCTCTCTCTCATTCCAGTTACTCTACTTCTTTAAAAACAAACAAACAAACAGAACCTCAACACTGAAGCTGCCATTGTGACCAGGGCCACATCACTGACATTTAGTCATTAAGCTCTGTTCCACAGTGTGCCTGCTAAACCAGGTTTCTCCCTTTTTGTGCCTGGGCTTTGGGATTTTTGTAAGCAAGTTGCAGAAGTTTCCATTTATCTGTGTATTCGTTTCCTTTTGCTGCTGTGACAAGTTACACAAATTGGGCGCCTTAAAGCAACACAGATTTATTATCTTCCAGCTCTATTGTTCTGAAGTGCAAAACGAGTCTCAATGGGCTAAAATCAAGATATCAGGTCTGCGTTCCTTCTGGATGCTCTAGGGGAGAATCCACTTACGTTTTCCAGCTTCCAGAGACCGCCTGCATCCCTGAGCTCCTTCTTCCACCTCAAAGCCGGCAGCACGGCATCTTCAGTCTCTCTCTGGCTCTGAGAGAGCCCCCCTTCGATCGTCACATCTCCTTCCTTGACTGCCCTGTTTCTGTCTTCCTTCTTTTATTTTTCTTTTTTTTTTTAAATGTAATTTTTTTTTAAATTTATTAATTAATCTATTTATTTTTGGCTGTGTTGGGTTTGCGTTTCTGTGCGAGGGCTTTCTCTCTAGTTGCGGCAAGTGGGGGCCACTCTTCATCGCGGTGCGCGGGCGTTTCACTGTCACAGCCTCCCTTGTTGTGGGGCACAGTCTCCAGACGCGCAGGCTCAGTAGTTGTGGCTCACGGGCCTAGTTGCTCCGCGGCATGTGGGATCTTTCCAGACCAGGGCTCGAACCCGTGTCCCCTGCATTGGCAGGCAGATTCTCAACCACTGTGCCACCAGGGAAACCCCTGTCTTCCTTCTTTTAAGGACCCTGTGATTACATTAAGCCCACTTAGGTAATCCAGGATAATATTCGTGTCTTAAGATCCCTAACTCAATTTTATCTGCAAAGTCCATTTTGCCACTTAAGGTAACATATTCACAGGCTCTGGGGATTATCTTCAGGGAGCCATTATTCTGCAGACCCCAATCTGCATTAAATATCATCTTGTGGGGCTTCCCTGGTGGCGCAGTGGTTGAGAATTTGCCTGCCAATGCAGGGGACACGGGTTCGAGCCCTGGTCTGGGAAGGTCCCACATGCCGCGGAGCGACTAGGCCCGTGAGCCACAATTACTGAGCCTGCGCGTCTGGAGCCTGTGCTCCGCAACAAGAGAAGCCGCGATAGTGAGAGGCCCGCGCACCGCGATGAAGAGTGGCCCCCACTTGCCACAACTAGAGAAAGCCCTCGCACAGAAACGAAGACCCAACACAGCCAAAAATAAAATAAATTAATTAATTAATTAAAATACTTATTAAAATATATATATATATAAATATCATCTTGTTAAGGCTAATTGCTTCAAAGGCTGCTTGGACATAAATGTGCTTTCAGGGAGGGTCTGGGTATATTCACTTCTACAAGGATTTTTTTTTTTTTTTTTGGAGTGTAATTGCTTTACAATCTTGTGTTAGTTTCTGCTGTACAACAAAGTGAATCAGCTATATGTATACATATATCTTCTCCCTCTTGGACCTCCCTCCACCCCCATCCCCCCCCATCTAGGTCATCACAGAGCACTGAGCTGAGCTCCCTGTGCTATACAGCAGGTTCCCACTAACTATCTATTTTACACTAAGTACCAACCAGTACATAATGTTGAGCTGGGCATCCTTGGGGCTAGAGTGAAGAACTACAAAAAAACTAACAGGTGGATCTGCACTTTACAGTTTATAAAGAGCATTTACATCCATTATGCATTTCCCGTTTCCCACTGTCAGGTAAGGAATCGGCCTGGAGCCTCAGAGCAGGTACAGGTCAGCGAGATTCTTCCGACTCCAAAGCTGTGGCTCTTTCCACGGCACCAGCTGCACCAAAGTTGTGCTACCAGCCCACACGGAGTCTCCAATAAAAGTCCTTGAGAATTCTTTTCCTCTGTGGGTTTCCAGAGCTGCCCGTTCCCATAAGCTACCCATTTGGGTTGGAGTAAAAGTTCCCTTTTACCAGTTTACAGAGCTTGTTCTCACACCTTAGCCACCCAGAACTCACGGCAGCCTCGTCAGCTGAGCTGGGCGGGCCTGGGACAGGGTCGCCACATCCTTGATGGCACCAGGGAGACGGAGACCCAAAATTATGGGGACTACTGCCAAAGTCACAGGAGACTCAAACCCTGAGCCACACTGTCTCTTCCGGAGAGGCTGCCCTGAAAAGCTAGCAATTCCAAACCCCCCGAATGGTCTGACCTTCACTCCAGAGGACATTACGGATTTCTTAGAAATTGGAGGCTGAGTAGGGAACTAACGTACATGGAGTACTTACTGCGTGCCAGCACTTTCCAGAGACAGCTCATTTAATCCTTCTAACAGTTTGGGTGTTATTATCACCATTTTAATGATGGCGGCTCTGAGAGGTTAATGGTCACAGAGATGGCAATGAATGGATTCCGTACCAGGTCATTCTGATTCCAAAGCCCATGACTTTTCCTCTTGCCCGTGCTGGAGAATGAGCTGAGCAGGATTCCAGGTTAAAAAAAAATCTAGCACCTGCTTTGTGAGAGTACAGAGCCCTCAAATGCGCTGGTTAGGTTAGCAGCTGGCTGGATGAAAGTGAGTGCAGCGGGCGGGAGAGGCTGGGAGGGAAAGTGCAGGCCAACTGTCCCCTGGCTGGTGTCCAGTGACCTGCAGCCCTGGGAGCAGATGCCAGAACCCTCCCCGGCCAAGAGGGAGAGGAGGTCCAGGGAGTGCGGTCAGGGGTTGGGGGGAAATGTCAGAGCCAATTACCAGGTAAAGCCACCAAACAAACACTAGCTAGAGAGCTAGAGGCTTGTCCAGAAATGTTCTCAGGGCTTGCTTTGATTACCATTTGTCTGAGTTGAGCTTCATTTCCATATTTCCTTCAGCTTAGACCCCATCTGCTGCTCTGTTTGCCTGAGCCCACCGCTAGAGACACAGGCATGCAATTATCCAACTCCTACGCATTTTTCTTGTTCTCTTTCTCTTTGAGTTTAATTTCCATCAGAGGCTCTGCCTTGAGCTTGCTTAAAAACCTGCAATTATGAGGAGGCAGCTAATGAGACCAGGAGCAAACTTCGGCACTGTGCAGCTATTTTTTTTAATGAGATAAGCAGGGAAAATGTCAAACAGAGGGATTTCTATGCTGCTCCCATGACTGAAAGGGTCCCCAGCATTGCAAATAAACATGCTGCAATTAGCAAATGTCAGGGGCCAGGGGGTGGGTTTCGTCCCTGGGGTCCTTGGGCTTCTCGACCTTGCCTGAGATGTGTGACTGGATCTTGTCTGGCTGAAGATCCACTGTCCAGTGCTCCCAGGTCCAGAGTCCCTTTTGGTCACGGTCAACAGAGATGCGCCCTGGAAAAGCCACTGAATGTGGCGACAGAACTCTGACCTCCGCTACCGCACGGCTGCCTTTCCGAGAGCGGTTTGTTTTCTTCCCCAAGCACATTATGGGGTAATGACTGGGACTGTGGAAATTGCAAACAGCGTGTGTCATAATGAATATTTTGACTTGGAATACAGCATTCTCAGCAACTCCCAGTGTCTGCGGAAACTCAAGAGGCGGCAGAAAAATCTATCGTGAAAGTGCCACTCACGCAGCGTAGCTAATAATGGGAAGTCAGGAGCATTTATTTAGTGCCTGCTGTGTACCTGTCTCTGGGCTGAGCACTTGGGGTACAGAAATGAGTAAGATGCAGCCTCTGTCCTTCTTTGGATCTAATGGAGAGAATCGGAGAGTTAAAATGATGCTGTACCCAATGAAGTCCCCCTCCCCCCACCTCCCTGCACCCAACCCCTCAGGTCTAGATTTACCCAACGAAAAGGAAGGGTTGGCTCGAGGCTTAAGGTTTTTCTTGAAGCAACACCTATTTGAGGTCCGTTCTTCCTCCCCAAGAGGAGAACACTCTCCTTGCCCTCTTCCCTCCCGTCTGCCCGTGGCTAGAGCCCAGGGCGGGGGTCAGAGGTCTCACCCCAGCCCCTTCCAGGGCACACTTGGGAATGGCTCAGTGCCATGGTCCCCGAGCCTGGCCACACACCGGAGCTGCCTGGGTTGCTCAGTGACAGTGCAGACGTCGGGCCCTTCGACAGAGGTTCTGATGTGTGGCTTTGGGACTGGTCCCCGGAGTCGTGTTTGGAACGATCGCTCCAGGTGATTCTGGTGCCTGGTCAAGGCTTGGGAACCGCTAACCTAGGACCAAAGTACCGTTTTGTCACTTCCAGCCGCTGGTGTTGGCAGGAGCCTTCTCCCTTCTCTGGAACACATCTCTCTCCTCTATAAAAGTACGCTTGATGATCTCTGAGGCCCACCCTGCCTCTGACCACCTGTGTGTCCACAGACGGGCTACCCGGGCGCTGCCCACGATGCTGTCCTTCCTTCACACCCCGACGTCTCAGGGGAGAAGAGAGCCAGCGAACCTGGACCTGACGCGGGTCTCAGCCCCTCCCCCTGCTTCCTGGGGGCCCAAGCCGGGTCTCCTCCCCTCTCTGGGCCTCAGCTGTGGGTAAATCTGTGAGGAATTTCAGCAGATAGCCACCACTTTGTGTTTCTTTGCCTCGGGGAATTTTTCAGGGCAGAAATCAAAGCACCTTGAAGGCAAAGCCAAGAGCCCTGGGTGAAAGCTACCTTCGAGGCAGTGAGAGTCAGCGGGGCGGCTGTGGGGTGGGATCTGGGGATGGACCCTGCCCTGCCGTCACTGCGCAGCCCGCTGGGGGCGCCGGAGCTGCATGAGGGGCGGGAGGGAGGGTCCGCCCTGCGTCCAGCCTGCCTCCAGGAGAGTCCGGACAGGATCTCACGCCGCCCCTAACTGCCAACCCATCCTTCCTCCAGCTCTTGCCAGTTTCTGTGGGAGCCGGGCTCTCCAGACTGGGGGAACCCACGAGACGCCCCTCCTTGCACCACATTTCTGAGAAGCTATTTAAAGGAGGAGCGAGGTTAAACCAGCCCATCACGAAACTTCAAGATAGACCCTCCCCACCCCTTGTTGGCCACCCCCCACCATTTACATCCAGCTCCGGGAGCTCTCAGTACCCCCTTCCCCCGTCCTCCCTGTGCTCCAGGCTCCCTTCTCAGCTTCCTGTGGGTGAGGGGATAATCTCAGGGTTAACTGAAAGGAGGCTGTCAAAAGCTGCTTTCACATCAAGGTGTGAATGACAAAATCACACACTAAACTAGGGATTCTCAAACTGCGTTCCACAGACCGAATTTAGTCCATGAATTTGGTGGACAATGTGGTCCTCATTTTCACTAAAAAGTTTAGCATTAACTTCAATTATGAATGAGGAGTAGAACATAGGGGTGTTAGCCTATAACTCTGTCACCAGTGGAGATCACAGGTAACTTCACATCACTTTACAGTTGATACAGATACTCGAAGTCTTATTTAGGCTCATCTTTTGAAATGATGGTAAATTCTGAGATTGTCACTATTCCTTGTTATTTAATGTGTTGATAATAAAGCACATATATCACTATACTGCAAACATATATGTAAAAAATATTTTGGCAACTACATTTTTAATACGATTGTTTTCTTTCAAAATCTTATGTATTCATTCTTTTAAAGAATGATATGTAGAGGGGCCCATAGGGTTCACGGGCTGCCCACAAGTCCATGGCACATAAAAGTTTAAAGACTCCACCTCTAAATTTATCTTAAGATGAATTTCATCCTACTAGGAAAATTTTGAGCAGTATGGAAAAGTGAAGAATTTTCGATAATGGTGAGAGAAGATAATTTTGAGAATCTGTCAAGATTTCCAGGAGCTAGAAGAGATCTTAGAGATATATAGCTTTACTTGTTAAATCAACCTTATTCAGCTTCAATTTACATACAGTAAAATGCACCCATTGTTTTACGTGTGCCCATTGTTTAAAAATCGTGGCTAAAAACAAATAACATAAGCATTACCATCTTAACCATATTAAGTGCACAGTTCAGCCATGTTAATTATATTCACGTTGTTATGTAAAATGCACCCCTTAGACGTGTGCAGTTTGACGAGCTCTGACAATGTACTCGAGTAACCAGTCACAACTACAATTAAATACACAGTGTTTCTATCACTCCCAAAACATTCCTTTGTGTCTCTTTATAATGTCCACTACCCCAAACCCAAGTAACCATTGATCTACTTTTTGTCACTATAGGCTAATTTTGTCTTTTTTTTTTTTTTTTAGAGTATAATTGCTTTACAATGTTGTGTTAGTTTCTGCTGTACAACAAAGTGAATCAGCTATATGTATACATATATCCCCTCCCTCTTGGACCTCCCTCCACCCCCATCCCACCCATCTAGGTTGTCACGGATCACTGAGCTGTGCTCCCTGTGCTATACAGCAGGTTCCCACTAGCTCTCTATTTTACACATGGTAGTGTATATATGTCAATCCTAATCTCCCAATTCATCCCACCCTCCACTTCCTCCCCCACCCCATGTCCACATGTCCGTTTTCTACGTCTGTGTCTCTATTCCTGCCCTGCAAATAGGTTCATCGGTACCATTTTTCTAGATTTCTCATATATGTGTTAATATATGATACTTGCTTTTCTCTTTCTGACTTACTTCACTCTGTATGACAGACTCTAGGTCCATCCACATCTCTACAAATGACCCAGTTTTGTTCCTTTTTATGGCTGAGTAATATTCCATTATATATATATATAAGAATGTTTTACATTCTTCCCAATACTTGGTATTCTCAGTCTTTAATTCCAGCCATTCCCTGTGTGCTGGCATCTCATCATGGCTTTAATTTGCACTGTCCTGACGGCTAATAATGTTGAACACCTTTTTGTGTGTGTGGGTCATGAGCGAATGTTCTTTGGAGGAGTCTGTCTAAATCTTTTGCCTCTTTTTATCGGGTTGTCTTCTTATTTAGTTTGGATACAATTCTTTTGCTACACACATGCATTGCAAATGTTTTCCCCATTCTGTAGCTCATCTTCATTTTTCTTCATGGTGTTTTCAAGAGTAGTGTGTTAAAATTTTGATGTGGACCATTCATCAGTTTTTTATTTTATGGTCATGCCTTTTGCGTTCTATCAAAGACATCTTTGCCTGCCCCAGAGCTGCAAAGATTTTCTCCTGTGTTTTCTTCTGGGAGTTTTATTAATATATTTTTAGTCTTTACATTCGGGTTGGTGATACATTTCAAGGTCGGCTTGGTGCACCGGATGATGTATGGGTCAAGGTTTATTATTTCTCTCTGCACGTGAATATCCAGATCTTCGAGCACCATTTGATGAAGAGGCCATCCTTTCCCTGCTGACTTTCCTTAGCACCTTTGTTGGAATCAGTTGACCATATCTGTGTGGATCTATCTCTGGACTCTCAATTCTTTTCCACTGACATATGTCTAAACTTACACCATAACTTTATTTTTAAAGATGAGAAATTTAGAGCTGAGAGAGTAAAAAGCCTTGCACAAGGTCAAACCAAATAAGTTGGAGGCCAGGATGAAATGTGACTCTTGTAAATATTCATTTTTTTCATTTCCATGGGCATTATCAGCACTGCCCACAGTGGCATTCACAGACCATTGTGAGAAAAAGCCACCATGTGCTAAATATTCATTTTTAACTCTTGTTGGAAGTCAGCAAAGAGGGACGCAGTAAATAGCAGCGTGGATATTGATGCTGGGAAACAATGCTTCCCTGGACACTGCTTCCCAGCCTTACTATGGGGTCCCTGAAGAAGTGAGAGGCAGTGGGAGTGAGAGAGGTGGAGCTGGCTCTTCATGGAACAGCTCGTGTGACCTCACACGAGCTGCTCCATCCCTATGGGTTGAATCCACACAGTCTGGATTCTCTAGAGAAACAGAACCACGCACATATCTTTGTATGTGTATAAGGGAACATCATAAGGAATTGGCTCATGCAATTATGGAGGTTGAAAAGCCCCCACGATGTGCTGTCTGCAAGTAGGAAGGACGGTGGTGTAATTCAGTCCAAGTCCAGAGTCCTGAGAACCAGGGGAACTGAGGGCAGGAGAAGGTTGATGTCTCAGCTCAAGCAATCAGGCAGGAAGGGGCAAGTTCCTCCTTCCTCCTTTTTGATCTGTTCAGGCCCTCAGGAATTGGATGACGCCGCCCACATTGGGGAGGGTAAACCAGTTTAGTGAGCCCACCTATTCAAATGTTAACTTCATCCAGAAACACTCTCACAGACACACCCAGAAATAATGTTTAGCCAAATATCTGGCATCCCATGATCCACTCAAGTTGACACATGACATGAACCATCGCAGTTCCTCAGCTGTAAGATGGGTGTGAGAATAATACGAGCCTCACAGGAGTATTGGGGGATTGAATGAGGTGATGCTTTGGAAGTATTTAGTGGCGCATCTGGAACACAGTGGGCACTCAGGAGACTGACTCTTCATACCCTTAGGCTGCATGAGGGTCTTTTCTCCGGGGGCTGACCCTGGAGATGTCCCCTGGTAGCAGAGGGAGCCCCTGTTGGCCTGGGCATCCCATTCCCAGGTACAGCCTCCGCTTTCTTCCCTGTTCTCCTGGGGGCTGGGCTGTGACCTACCCGCCAGCTCCCCTGAGGACGCTCCAGCCCTCCTCCACGCAGCTGGGGGTCAGCTCAGCCCGATCAGAGCAGTGGCCTGGACCCCACCCAAGAGGGTGTCTCCAGAGCCCACCCCAGGCACACGCAGGGTAGTGATGCGTCATGCATCATGGTCATTCTCGAGGCCTCGGTAGGCCCAGTGAGGTGGGGACAGGGACTGTGGGTCCTGAGGGGGTGCTGGGGAGGCCAAGCACCACACAGCACCTGCTGCAGCATGTCTGGGTCTCCCTGCTAAAATCCCTGGACTGAGCGTCAAGCTTGAGACTGCCGTGCAAATCTGCTCAGAAATGGATAAAGCTGCAGTGTTGTGGGCACGGGGGAAGTGGGGTAAGATAAAGGGGCCCCGGCCTAGCCCCCCTCACCCACGATGTCTCCCTCACGCCTGCCTTTCCTAGGAATTCCTCCCAGGTGGGTCCAAGATCCCCTTTCACAGGGACAGGATGCTATCTGGGAAGATAAGTCCAATAGTAGCCTCCAATGTTGACTGAACTGTTAATCCTGTGTCAGGCACCATTCTAAGCACTTAGAACACGACGATTCCACAGGACTGCAAGGCAGGTATTGCTGTTGTCACTAGTTTACGTATGAAGAAACAGAGGCACAGAGAGGTTAAGTCATCTGTCCTAGGTCACACAGTAAATTAGTGCAAAGCTGGTATTTCATCACATGTGCTCTGGCTCTTAGACGTTGCTTGAATGAAGATGTTAATTTTACAAGTTAATTCTTCGGTTAGGTAGGAGGTTACATTCTAAAGAAGCAGCAGCTGGGGCACAGTGGACCCCAGGACAAACGTAATGTTGGAACTTTGATTGAGAGTTTCTAAATGTGAGTTTCTGTGCTGCTTGCCTAAGATCATAGGACACTTGAGGTCTAATGTCTGATGTTGGGAAGTAATTTCTTCCTCCATGCCTCAGTTTCCCCAACTGTAAAAAGACAGGTTTTGCTGAATCATCCCTAAGTTTTGGAGACATCTTCATGGATTTAGTGAAAACAGGAGTTTAACATCAGCCACCTGGTTCAAACCTCCATGCTCCACTTACTAGCTGTGTGATCCTGGGCTGGATATTTAACCTCTCTGAGCTCAGTCTCTGCAGCTGCTAAATGAGACAGCCACCTCTGGAACTCTTCAATGAGGAACTGTGGCTGAGTCCATTCGGGCTGCTATAACAAAAATGCCATAGACTGGATGGCTTACAAATGACAGAAACTTATTTCTCATAGTTCTGGAGGCTGGGAAGTCCAAGATCAAGGCACCTGCAGATTCAGTGTCTGGTGAGAGCCTGCTTCTCTGGTTCATAGACGCTGTCTTCTCGCTGTGTCCCTCAGTGCCTGACGGACAAGGGAGCTCCCAGGGCCTCTTTCATAAAGGCACTAATCCCATTCATGAGGGCTCCAGCCTCATGACCTCCTAACACCATCAGACTGAGGATTAGGTTTCAACATATGAATCCTGGGGGGACATGCACATGCAGTATGTGGCAGGTCCCTAGCACAGGGCCCAACACACTGCAGCAGTCAACGAATACGGGACTTCTTCCCTTCTGAGGCCCTTCCTGCTCTCTCTCTGGGATTTGAGCAGCCAATTAGTCATCCAGCAAAGCCTAAGGAACTGGGTCAAAAGTGGCAAAGGTTGCCTGGTATTTAGGAGGGTGGTGCCAGTCAGTCCCTGGGCAGGTGTGTATGGGAGGGGTGACTGCTGAGGGGCCTGGGTAGTAAAGAAATGGTCCCAAAGGATGAACACCTAACCCTAGGAGGCTGTGTGACAGTCAGGAGTGTCTGGGGCAGTGGGAGCAGAAGAGAAAAGGAGGTACAAAATAGGAAGATACATAGAAAGATAGAAAGAAATATAAACTTACGTCCCACCATGAAATTATAAAACCACCATTTCCGACAATTAACTTGTGCCTAATAAAAATGTGTTCACACCAGGTCAGCAAAGTGTGGATGAGATTTTATAACAGGAGGCTTTGTTGAACAGAATCCCAATACATATTTTTCCCTGTATTAACCATCAATTCTCTCATAAAAATTTATTACAACATTTGCTATGTGGTCACTAAACACAAGCCATTGTAAACAGAGCAGGCGACATTGGCCTTGGATTCATCAGTCCTGAGCCCCATTGCAATAGTAAACAGCTGTTGGCAAGTGTATCACATGAAAGGTAACAGTGCCACATGGGGAGGGCTTCTGGTAATGTGTGTGTGTGTGTGTGTGTGTGTGTGTGTGTGTGTGTGTGTTTTTAAATAGAGCTGTACTTCTGTTTAATAAATTAGGAGAAAATAAAGTAAAAACTACGATGTAAACAAACACTAGAGGATGGTAACATTTTGCTTCCTTTGTTTTATGCTTCGTATGCAGCTGTTGGTGAACATTCGCCCATAAGGGCACACAGAGGGAAGCAGAGTCACGGGGGCACACGGTGACAGGTGCACTTGCTCCAACATAAAGTCACAGATGTCCCACCCATTTTCCTGTAGGTCTGACTTTAGGAACAGAACATTGTACAGGAGCCAGGCATTTGCAGATCCCTCTGTCCCCCGGGAATGAAATATCTTTAGTTTTTCTAAATCCCGGCTTCCAAAGGTATTTTTGAAGTATCCAAATATAAAGTACATTTCCATGTGGAATGCTGAACTAGCTGGCACATGCCTTAGGTTTCCTTAGTGCAGACTCCCTTCTGTTCTCCGGATGTCCAAGCTATGGACAGTGTAAGTCCCCGCAGCCCACTTTGCACAAACCCCCCAAATAATGAAATCTGTGAAAACTGAAAGAATGCAAAGAATTAAACTTGGGTGCGCTCATTACTTGGAGCTTCTGGGGTTCAAAGGGTAGCACCTAACCGGTCTCACTTCAGGGAGATGGTGGTTCTCCCATTGGACACAGAGCCGGATGAAGCTCTGTGTAGATGGCCGTGCTCCATTAGGGAGGATGGATAAGGGTGGCTGAAATTGTCTGCTGGCATCCGCTCAACACAACACCATAGCAGAGGGACAGATTTATGTCTTCCGAGGAGCTGCCTCACTACAATGGACAATGCACATCCAAATGGCAAAGGTTTGAATTCCTTCTCCCGAGCTAGCCTAAGAAAATAGAGACTAGCCTATCCCTGTGTTTATAAAAATGTCCCATGTGGTAAAGAGGGTAAGGCAAGGCACCTCTTTTATTTGTCACTGGACTTTCAGGGTTCCCCCTGGGGAAATCCTGATAGGGTTGGTGAGACACCGCACTCCTTAAATGTCCCTCAAATGTTCCAGAAGAGATTATGTTTGCAAACTTGCTATAAAAACAGGATTGCTGAGGTTTGGAATGATTTCAACTTGACGGGGACTTGGCATTCAAATACAGCATGGGGTTTGGTTACTAATAATTCAAGCAAAGATTTGGTATTAAATGGCTTGAACGCCGGGCCATGGTGGACAGAGCCCTTGGGGGCTGGGTGTTTGGTATTTTAGCCAGGCAGGAGCTGTCTCTCCGATCTGGTCATTGGGAAATTGACCGGCTCAGGTCAACCAATCAGTTGTGTGCCACTGCGATGGTGTCTGATGCTCCCCAAACACGTTTCCTATGAGTAGTCTGGGGTATTGCCGAGGCTTTGATGACTCTAATCTGACTCTCAAAATTCAGAGTGGGATTCCTGTCTCCAAATACAGATTTCAGACTCTTCAAAACGTGAACTTTAGGTTCTATTTAACACGTGCAACCACTCTTCCACGCCAGGGAGTAATTAAGATACTGACTATAGAATCACCAGAACTGCAAGAGAAAGGCCGCAGGAAACACCCTGAGTCAGTGTTCCTAAGAGCACACGCATTCCACAAGGGGCACGCAGAGTCTTTGGAGTCAACAACCTGAACTATTTTAAAAGTCCTTAAATGTGGGTATACGTGATAAACTGTCGCACTGCTAAGATTGAGTAGATGCATAATGTTGGACCCTCAATGCTCAATGCATATTTACACGACGCACTGCATGAGTAAGCTGTACGAGCCCCGGAGATGGGAGTGAAGCAGGGGTGGCTGAATTGTTACTTGGGACAAGGGTAACATTTGCAAACACATGGCTGTTTCTGCTGTGGGTTCTTCCAGTTGTCTCCGGGGTATGGGCCATGCGACGAGGACCCTGTGTTACTATGGCATGTGTACACTCCCTACTGAAGACATACCTTTATTCCCACTCAGGTGTATTATCAGGGGATATGCCCTGGCCGAATGAGGTTGGTTTATTAAGAGTGAATCATGCCCCCTTCCCGCTCACTGTATAATGTAGATGCCCCACAAATTAAATGCAACGCTTTTAGTGCCTGTCTCCCACCCTCCCTCCCTTCCTTCCTCCCTTCCTTCCATTTTCTTTCTTTTCTTTCTTCCCTCTTTGTCAATAGCTAAATATATGTGGATTTCCCCCCACGTTTTCTCTTTCTAAAAGAGCTCTAATTTTGAAACTCCCAAGTTCAAGACTTCGTTGCTCTCCCCAGGACCACAGATCACGTCCACTCTGTCTCAGGAGTCATGTCACCTCCCAGGTGCCCAACCTATCCTATTCCCGGACACACGCTAAGCTCCCGCCCCATTAGACTCCTCACTGGGCATGTTGTTCACACCTCCTTCATGCCTCGTCATAGGCGCTTCCCTACTGCAGGTTCAGGCCCAACGTTACCACCCCTAGGAAACCTTCCAGAACGCTCCTCCCCTACCCGCCAAGTGCATCAGCCCTCCTCCTGCACCCCCAACACTGTGCACACTGCTCCAGGGCAGCCCCGCCCTCCGCTTTGTAATCTCTGGTCTCCCCCGGAGTCTGACACAGCCCAGGGCCGGGCACACAGAAGGCGCGCTGTAAATGTCAGAGGAGTGACAGGTGGGTATTGCGACAGCGTTGGGCTGGAGCCTGCAGCCTGCCGTGCCCGCTGTCCAGCCTCTCCAGGACCCCGCTTCCCCGGATCTCCGCAGACCCTGCTTCCTCACCGTGGTGTCTGGGTCAGGCTGAGGGAAGCCTCGTGCCCTAGCCACTTCCCTCTCCCGATGCAGACTGCCTGGGAAGGTGGGCAGTTCCACACCTGGGGCCTCCTCTCTCCTAGAGAGCCAGCTCCCAGCAACGTCCAGCTCCTGCTCCTTCGACCCGTATTGTGCAAGGAGGCGTGCGGAGGCCTTTGACTTTGTGGCCGCATCTGCACTGGCATTCCTTTGACCGGGCCAGGGCTTTGGCCACCAGCAGAGCCAAGGCAGCTGGCCGGGGGTCAGGCTAGCTCACTGCAGGCTAAAAGGCCACTTGGTCTTGAAAGAAAGTGGGAGCCTGCTGAGAAGGTGGGGGGACTTACAAACCTCATTGCTCTCAGCCAGGCTTCTCCTCTGAACCCGCGACGAGCAAACCGTGGTGGCTACCTTTCCCCATCCTCTCCCCGCCCTCTCCCCGCCCTTTCCCCACCCTCTCCCCGCTACCACCAGGTCAGCACAGGCTTCTCCATGCTAACCTCTTGGCATCTGTGTGAAGGGGAAAGGTCAGCTTCAGTGCCAGGCACTGCTGTGTTGTACTTATGCTCGTGAAGGCTACTGGCCCAGAGTCTTGGGAAAATTCTTTGGACGATGAGTCCGCAAACATCTGCAACGTTTAGCTAGTTTGATTCTCTGTAGGTGAAAAGGACTCGTGGACCTAAATTCTGGGACAGAGGTTGCTGCTGAGAATCTTCCCCTCGAATACCCCGAGAAGCACATGCAGAGAAAGAGAAGACCAGGGGTGGCCGTGATGGGAGGGGCCCGAGGCCCAGCTGGCCGGTGTGGGTGTCAGCTCAGGAGCTGAGAGCACGGGGTTCTCTGCTGATGACGGAAAGTCACCTGCTTCTCCTTGAACTGCCCAGAGTCGGGTGAAGCTGGGGACTTCCCATCAGTACCAGCCCACCCTTCTGGAGACCTATTTTGTGCTGCCCCTCAAATTTCTCTACATGCTGCCCGAGGACCTACAGATTTTGCCCGATCTGTAAAACGGAGAGAGTAATAGTACTGACATCATAGGATTATTATGAGGATTCGTGGAAACGCTACCCCCAAACTCTCAGCGTGGTGTCTGGTGTCTAGTCTTCACTCAGGACACACCGGCTCTTAGGTTGTCATTATTACGAGCTGCTCGTGGGGGACCCAGCAGGGTCAGCCATGCTGGATGAAGCGGGGAACCGACAAAGGACCCACAGCCAAGGGTGGTCATCCAGTACTGTCTCTCTCTGGCCCTGCCTCGGCTGGCTCGGCCCCCCGGGTCTGAAGCTGGTCGGAAGGGGGCAGGGGTGAGGACTCTGGTTAGTAGCGAAGGGTCTAGAAGCCATCGACTCCCCCAGCCAGGCTGCCCGGACAGAGTCTGTGTCGGGACCCAAGCAAGCATCCCTCCGGGGCCCTCTGAGCGCCAGGCTCCCTTTTCTCTAACACAGTGTCGAGCCAGTGAGTGCTGCCACCCTGCCAACACCCAACACATCTCGTGCCTACCAGCCGGGAGCCCCGCGGAGAGGAAGGAGGCTGTTTTGCAAAGGCCTTCAGAGGTAGGCTGGGCAGCTTCTCCTGTTCCACCAGAGTCTCGTGAAAACAGGTTTTAAAAATTTCATGGCGTGATCAATTTTGTCCCTCTGAGAACAAAATGACTCAGCCCTTGAGTAAGCTGGAGATTGAACTATTCAGCATGTTAGGGAACCATAGAAGACAATTGAAACCTAGATATTTAGAAAGACCCAGTTTTCCATAGAGTTTATCCAGGTGTCTAAGATCATTTTTCCTCAGGGAGGACTTTGAAGTCCACCTGCAACAGTCACCTGGGCCCTGATGTCTGAAAATGCAGAATCCTAGGCCTTGCCAGACCTCCTTAAACGGATCTCCGGGGAAGGGGCTCAGGAATCTGAATTTTAAACAACGTCTCTTGGTGATTCTTGTGGATAGTAAAGTTCAGGGGCCAATGGCTTCATTGCAGATGCTGTTGACCTTCCAGAAAGGTAGTGGGAGCCTCAGATATATCCAGGACTTCTCTCTCCCCTGTGGTGCAAGTGCTCCAAAGGATACGAGCAGATGTGAGGAATTTCTGGCACCTGATAAAATATCCTCATTGAAATCATAGGCAAATTGGTTGATGCTGAATTTGGGTAAATTCTAAAAATGCACAGCCTGCGGTCCCCCCCGAGGGTCACACTGCAGCCCTGCAAAGGCATCATCTACCTGCACCAAAGTATGTAAAAGGACAGCAGCCAGGACCTGGACTTAGCCTGTTCTTTCCATCTTCTCTCAGAAAGAAGGGCATCACGAAAAAGAAAACTAGCTTCACAAACATGAGGAGAGAGGTTTATTGCTCATGGTGGCAGAAGTCTGAGCTGAGTCCTAGAAGGAATGTACAGTTGGTGTGAGATGAGTCAAGGCAACTTCCCCTCCCCCACCAGCCGACTTCATGGCAGAAAATAGGCAGGCTCTTAGGGAAGCATCTTTGGGAGGCCAGCGGACCATGAGACACACAAACCCCAAATGCCACAACACTTCTCCCTCAGTGGCTCCCAGGGCCCTGAAATCCCCTCTAAGAAGCAGCATAAAGAAAAGCTAGAGTTGCAGAGTGACTGAAAAAGCCATCACAGATGGGGTTTAAACCTACAAGTTCAGATCAGGTAGGGCTAGAAACTGAGCCCTGGATGTGGGTTTAGGAATTTGAGAGCCTCTCCACTGAGGCTTTATTCTCCATCTTCTTAAATTGCTCTCACACCGAGCCCAACTGTCTACCCAAGTTCGGGCCTTCAATATCAAGCCTTATTCTAGACTGACGTCAAGGAAGTTATCCCAGGCCCTTGACATAGATGCTGATCTGGACATTTCTAAGTGTTCTACCTGAGAAATCCACATTACCATGTTACGTTTGATAAATTACCAAATGAGGTAGATAATTCTCTTGGGAATAAAGAAGCTGGGGAGAATTTTATGGACTGTATATAAACATTTAGCTAAAGGTAATTCTAGCAGAGTTGGTTGACGCTGATCGCCAACGCAGCGATTTTCTTCTCACTTCTCCTAGGGTTTTGATGCCTGTGTTCAAATAATAATGAAAATACCCAGCCGACTGGCATATCTGGGGGGTTGTCACCATGATGCCAATACAACTGGTTTTATTGGTTTTTTGGCAGTCCTAAGGTTCAGTGTAATTTATGAAATGCATCTTTTCAAGACATGTGGCATTGTAGGTGACAGATCTTATTTTTTCACTAAAGAAGAGGTGAAAGGGATAGAGTTGCTTCCGGGAGTATAACTTGTTTCCTCCACAGAACGAGCAGGAAGAGGAGATGACAGTTATTCCTCCAAACTGACATTGATGAAAACGTATTTGTTTGCTTGAACTTGACTGTCTATTGACCTCATCCACTGGACCACTACGCCTCTGCTGCCCAAGGAGTATTTGTGTGAAGGGGAGATGGTCAGGCTCAATTGTACATATTTTCCTGGCTCTGTGCTTGTCCTCGACCTCATTGGTTCTTTTGATGTTGTGACAATGAAGGGTGAACAGCTGCCTGACGCTAGGAAAGAGCCACAAAAAAGAATGTCTGTTGTGATTCAAACTTGAGTGGCCAAACGCGCTCTGAATCAGAGCAGTTTTGTTTCAGTAACACACAAAGTTCTGTCTGGGCAGCGATGTGCTGGTAGATGTTTAGCAATGAGCTCTCAGTGGAGAAAAAGGCCCGATTTGTAGCCTTTACTGACTTTCTTGGTATAAATATGCCCATCACAGCTGATTTCAAGCTACCGAGCTTATGTCCCAGAACACAGAATTGGGAAGGGGTGTGTGCCATTGGCTCCTCCAAGCAGGTGTGAGCACACCTCCAGCTGCAGCGGGAAGGTGGCAAGGCTTCAAAGGCTGTGTCTGTCTCCATGGAAACTTAGAAACTAGACAAGAGTAGGCCAGGCTCAGTGATTTGTTTTCTAAATGAGGAGCTAAGGTTAATAGAACGCCATCTTTTCAAACATGCACACACTTCTCCGTTTTTCAATACTGGGGCCACTGGCAGTGAAAAGCTTCAGGCTCTTCCTGGTTGGTCCCTATTGAAATGGGTCCTCCCTTCTATGTTTCCAAAGTTAGGCTTTGCAGAGCAGGACGGAGACAATGACCCCTCTGAGTCCTGTGCACCCATCCTTTCCACCCTGGAGGAATCACATAGAGTGGAGGATGGAGAAATAACTGCTCTCAGCATCCACACAATATTTGAAATGGTAAAAGAAAAAAAAAAGTGGATGGGCAGAAAGCATTTAATTTAATTCAAGGTCCACTCACCTTGGTTTTTATTCAATCAAGATGGGGGCTGCTAGTGAATTGGCATATGTTTTAGAGTTACGGTTTTCAATAAGAATTTCCCTCTCCCATCATGGGCACAGGACACTTTCTGGATCACCTTGGGAAGCCTCTACTGTCTGTTGATGACTTCCAGAAACTAGGATATTGAACCCTTAGGGTAATGGAACCCAGTGCCTTAAAATCAAGGCTAAAACCCTGCTCGGGTCAGTTCTTGTGCAATCACCTAAGAGAACGCGCTGGACAAGATGTGTGAGACAAGGTGAAACGCTTCCTGCAAATTCAGGTCACAGACCGGCGTGGGGGACACCAGCCACTGTCCTCCTGCCTCTCCTTTGCTCCAACAGTTATATGACATGTGAATCAGAAGAAGGCGACTTCGGGTCAGACTCCAAAGAACATTATTACATGTAGTAGTAACTGCTTATTTAAACCAGCTTCATGCTAAGATTGTCTACACACACAAATGTTAGCTGTGGGGCGGAGGGGGAGGGAAGAGAGGGATACAAGTTGAATCCAGTAGAGCCATTTCTAAGACAACTGGTCAGCAACGGTTGGGCAACGCTAGTCGGCAGACGTTTTCCCCTTGGACGTGGGGGCCCCAGGGTCCCAGCTGAGTGCAATTCACTTAGTTCCAGCTGAATAATATTTGGGCTAAAGCAGCCACCACTACGTGTGGAGAAGGGTGGCCACGCCAGATGTGGGGCTAAATGGCCACTGCCAGCCCCACTCTCAGCACGACTGATGCCCCATGGAGGTCACCACTTTTCTTCAGCATGGAGCCCAGCATCCAGGGGTTAGTGAGCAGTGGACGCCATGCTTCCCCACCTGCCACCAGCACTGTGTGTCCTTGACCATGACCGGACCGGGTGTGACTCCCAGGGAGTCTCTGGTGAGTCTAGGAGCTCAAAGGAGCTTCTCAAAAAGAAAAGCCAGAGCACAGCATGTCCCTCGGTCATCCTTTGGTGATAAACAGGGACAGTTCAACATCTGCCCTCGAGGAACCAGGAAGCAGGCTTCAGAGCGCCCCCCCTCCCCCGCCGCGAAGCCAGGGAACCGGAATCCCTGGGCTTGGCAGATGGTGGCGGCTGGTGGAGTCGGCCCAGGCGCCCCAAGCCCTCCCGCCCCGTCTTCTCACCAGCCGTCTCATTCCAAGCTCTCCAGCAGGAGCAGCGCCCTTCACTCAGAGACCGGCAGAATGTTCTGGCTGTGGGAGTCGCCGGTGAGGCCGGAGGAGCGGAGGGGACGCCTGTGAAGGACCCTGCTCAGAATGTCCTTGCAGCTCTCGCGGTACTGGTGTCGCAGCAAGGAGTACACGAACGGGTCAGATGCGGCCTTGCTGTAGGCCAAGCACTTGGACAGCACCCCCCAGTGGGAGCTGATGGGCACCGCGGAGGACAGCTCCAGCAGCCTGCGGACAGAGACGGGAGGGCGTTCGTTAGGAGAGCGCAGCTGGCCGCATCCCAGGCTCCAGCCTGAGCCCCTGACCCCAGCTTCCCGGCCACGCTTCAGTTTCTCTGAGGCTTCCTCCTCCCGTGACAATGACAACGGTAATTTACAACCGTAACTATGGTGGCCGTTCTCCAGGCACTTCTTCTGGTCCAGGTGCTGGGCTAAGGACGCACTTTACACGTGATTTCGTGGAACCCTGGGAGACGAGACATCTCCATTTTACATGTGAGGAAACAGACGTCCAAGGAGGTTAAGTACTGATAGTTTGCCAGTCACCTGTAAAGGCAGGGATTTGGACCCAGGCACCCAAGCTGATCTAAGAATTGCACTGATAGCTAATTGCACCCTGGCCATTTGCTCCGGCTGTGCTGCTGACCTGCTGTGTGACCCTGGGCACGTTGTTTCCCTTCTCGGGGCCTGGGAGTCTTCTATGAAAAAGGGGGAGTTGAATAAGATCATCTCTATGATCACTGCAACTAGGGCAGACTGATTCTTGGCTTCAAATCCTAGCTCTGCCTTCCAAGGGAGCTTGCCTGGGAGGAAGGGCTGAGCTTAATTTTGCAAATATTCAGCAAAGCTCAAAGTATGGCTTGCATCAGGAAAGAATCTGCTGGTGGGAAAAGCTTCTTCCCAGGGTTGGGGTTCTGGTGGCCCCTGGCTATAGCAGCAGTCAGGGTACCCTAAAGTGACCCTCATTCTTTGGGAGAAGGTCAAAGGGCACAGTTCTGAGAGTCCTCCAGGTATCCATCGAACAGCTCCATTCAATGGTGCTAAGGCCAGGCTGTGAGGTAGTAAAAGCCCTCCTCTGTGTAAACGGAATTCTCCCAAATCAAGCCACTTATTCTTTTCTCCCAAGTGTGTTCAGCACCCCTGGCCATACTTGGACGTTACCCAGCATTAATATAAGGTAGAAAAGGCCACAGAGCTGAGAGAGAACTTAGAGTTTATAAATTACCCTCTCCCCACCCACTGTCAAATGAGGAAATCGAGGCCCAGACAGGGGAGGGGGTTGCCCAACATCACACAGCAAGTCAGTGGTAGAGGAAACTCCAGCATCTGTGCTCAGACTGGGATCTGGCACCAGTATTCTACCTGGCGGGGGGAGGGCATGGAGGTTGGCAAGATGGAAGGCAGCGGTGGCTCTCAGCTTGGAGGGCTGCCCAGGTGAGAACCCAGGTACAGAGAGGACTGAGCTGGGGCTGTGACTCTGGGCTGCCAACTTCAGTGATTTTCCTGAAGGCTTCTTTGGGCTGAGGTTGTGAGGACCAGCCCAGGAAAGGAAGGAGGAGGAAGCTGGTGGGGTGAGATCCCCCACTGCGATGACCCCCTTTTCGAATAGATCCTTAATGAATCCATTCCGAGGCCCTTCTATTAGGCGTCCCATTTCCAGCACCGCTATCCACCCTTGCCCTCCAACTCCGAGGGGGTATGCCGCCATGGTTTTGCTCCTCCCCTTGGGAGCCCGAATGGGGAAATGGAGCTGTTGGCATTTGAGAAATCTGTACTTTTAAGAAATCTATTTTGGGAAGTGATGAATTTAAGGGAACAAAAACCTCCGAGTTTAGAATTCACACCTAATAATAACAATGAAACAGCTGAATACCAACACATTGTTGCTATGGGATGCCAAATTACTTTTCCAGAATGTCTAGTCTTCTATACATTGCTAAATTCAGTCTGAGCATTTTGGCTCTCCCAGGAGGATTTATTAAGAGTCAAATATCATCAAACCATCCAGCAAGATCAAAATGATTATTTGCAGGTTCTGTAGATTTCACAGAGTAAAACTATTTGGGACAATTTAAAACTTCACCATTTAGATAATTAAGAGGTAAAATCTGTTGCATTTGCTTCTCAGAGATTTTATGTGAAATCTGAACTTGCCTGGCTCAGTAATAATAATTCCCAGTTAAGTATCTCCTTTGGGCCAAATACGTGATGTGCACAATCTCTAACCTTACAATTATTCTCTGCATCGTTAGTCCCATTTTACAGACGAAGAAATCAAGGCTCAGAGAGATTGAGCAGCAAGCTGGCATCTCCTCCACGGGGAAACCCATTTCCATCTAACTGCAGCCCATGTCTTGCCTAGGTGCCATGATGGGATTCAAATCTCCACATTGCAGATGGGACGGGATGCGTTCTGGGGTCCCTTCCAGCCCCGAGAATCCCCTTTCCATGAAGTGGTTATGGGCTACCCAGCACTTCTGTCACTTGCCCCGTCCACAGTGTACACGACTTCTGCTTTGAAAAGCCCGCATCTGGCCTCCATCAAGGCCTCCAGGCAAAGAGATGCTTTGGATCAGTCTGGGCCTGGGCACTGCTCCCGAGTGGCCCCCGGGCCAGGCTGAAGCTAGCATGCTCCCTTCCGTGACCGGATGTGGCTGGCTGACCCGCCTTTTTATTTTCCTGGGCACGTGGACCCCTCTGCCATGTGCCTGCTGTGGCCGGCTTTGTTCTGTTCCAGCTCTGACAGTTCCAAGTCCCCACTTGTTTAAGGGGACTGGGCAGGGGCAGGGACTTCCATATTGCTACAACTGCTTCTTTCTAATGCTAGATTTGGGCAGGGGATGATCACGTGGTCCCCTCCAGATGACCTTTTAGAAAGGGAACACTCCAGCCCATCTTCTCATGCCAGGTCCAGCTCTGCTCACCTCCTCCAAACACCCTCCCCTCCAAGAAAGGGCCATTATTTTCCTGATCAGTCACAGTTTCCACGGGAGCAGGGTCACTGCGTGCTACTAGGTGCCTGCCATGCCCTGCCTCTTCTCTCCCTGCTACGAACCATGGTGGATTATTGAACTCCCCTCTCCTGCCCCTGCCCCCAGCTCTACCCCAAGAGCCCTGCATTTAGGGGTTATTGGGCTCAGGTGTTAATTAAGTGGGACTTTGTTTCCTTTCGCTATAGCTCCCTGTTGTAGGTTGAACTATGTCTCCCCAAATTCATGTGTTGAGGTCCTAACCCCCAGCACCTCAGAATGTGATCTCATTTGGAAATAGGGTAGTTACAGATGTAATTAGTTAAGGTGAGGTCCTAATGGAGAAGGGTGGGCCCCTAATCCAATGTGACCGTGCCCTTATAAAAGGGGGGAGTTTGGACACAGATGCACGCCAAGAGAATGCCACAAAAGGATGAAGGCAGAGATGGGGTGATGCTTCTAGAAGCCAAGGAACACTAAAGATTGCAAGTTCACCATCAGAAACTCAGAGGGAGGCCTGGAACAGACTCTCCTTCACAGCCTCAGAAGGAACCACCCTGCCAACACCTTGATCTTGGACTTCCAGCCTCCAGAACTGAGGCCATACATTTCTATTGTTTAAGCCACTTAGTGGAAGCTAGTTACGGCAGCAGTGCTGGGAAACAGATCCACATCCGCTAAGGAACCCCGTGGGGATGCAGGGGGGTGTTAGGCAGGATTTGGTTGTTTGTGGGTCCCTGGTCATAACACCAACATGGCACCAAGCCCCACGGAGTTCCTGGAGCCCGTGGGCACTACGGGTCAACCCTGGGTCTGCAGAGGTAGCAGCCCCTGGAGCAGGGCACTGCCCCCTCCCCGCCCTCCGGAAAGCAGAGTTTTTCCCACAACCAGCGCTCCCTGCCCCCTGCCCTCACCTTCCATTAAGCACCAAGGTGACTTTCCATGCACCGCCTGAGGTGTGTGCCGGAAAAACCTCGGCCATCAGGCTCCGTTCAGGGGGAAACATTTATGCTTCCGTGCTCACAATGCACAAATGCCTGCCCCAGACAGCCTGACACGGCTCCCCCGAGGATCCCCTGGGCTGAGAGGTCAGGCGGAGGGTTGATGGGGGGTAGGACAAGGGGAGGGGAAGCCAGGGCAGGAGTCTGCTTTCTTAAGCATCTCAGGTGACTCTGAGGCAGGTTGTTCAGAGACGCGCTGTGAGCACCTAGGGACGTCTGGTCAGAGCCTGGCTGGGGTGGGAGGTGTGAAATGCTGCCGGCTGTGGCCTGGGACCATATCGGAAGCCGAGCACAGAGATGGGTATTTTTCTGACTCAGGGTGACACAGAACAGATACCCACCCTCTCCCCCCACCCCAAGTCCTATGTGTCTGGCCCACCTCTGCACCCCGTAGCTCTGTATTTATTTGTTCGGGGGGGCTCCTCCAGGGAGCCATGTCCTTTCTCTCAGCACAGGGTCACGGGAAGTCTCTGCTGGCTGTCACAGCAGAGGGCTGACAGGCCAGGAAGCCGGCCCCCTGGCCCCTCACCCACAGGGACCTCTCACCCGCCCCTGCCAGCCTGGCCCTCCTGGTCCCAGGAGGAGGATGGGGCACACTTGCCAGAACTCTCGGGCATTCTCTGAACCCCCAGAGAAACCAATGTCTCAATTCTGCTCGACAGTGGACTCTCCAAAGAAACTAAATTCTGGGGATGAGAACAAGACCCGTAATACCAGTAGCCCCAGACCCAGCTCCTCCTCTGTGTCCCCAGAGGCTCAGTGCTTTGGCAGCCGCTTGACAAACATTGTCTCAAGCACCTCCCACCCGCCCCCTTCGACAGTGTTGCTTGCTCTTCACACTACAGAGGAGGAACCCAGGCAAAGTGACGGGCCAAGGCCGCATGGCCTGGACGTGGAAGAGCCAGGATTTGAACCCTGGACTGTGGGCACCAGAGACCACAGGCCTTCCTGGTGCCAGGCTGCCCCTCCCAGCTCCTTGACTCGGTGCCAGGGGGCAGTCAAGGCCTTTACTGTCAACCCTTGAATCTAAAGTGGTAAATCCACACCCCTCTTTACACCCCCTGTGCGTCCATCATCTGTCCCCACTGCCACACACACACACACACACACACACACACACACACACACATGCTGTGCACCAAATGCAACGTGGGCCACAGAATATCTTTTGGGAAGCAAGCCCAATGTCTTCCCAAGAAGACTTCTGGAGAATCCGGTCTGCATATGTGAAGACATGTAAGTAATAAGCTGGAGCTTTAAATGTTCATGAGACATTAGCAGGGAAAAGGCATTTTATTAATAGAATATTAACACCGGACAGACACCTGCATATTAAACCCCTCTGACATAATTCTGTGACTCTGAAAAGCCACAATAATGGTGCTGTCTGATCCACAAATGCCTCAAAGCCCCACTCCGATGATCTGGGACAACCATAATTATTTGTAAGCCTGTACTGCTGCAGAGATAATAGCCTCACACATGCTTCTAGACGTGTACGTTTTAATTCAGAAAAATGTAATTAGAGCTTTTGGATGCCAATCTCTTGCAAATCCTCAGACCATACTCAAACACTCTGGAAAGATCCAGATGTGACCCACTAGGGCTTTGAGGACCTGGGAACCGGTGTGAGTGTGTGAATAGAAGGTAGTGACTCCTATTAAGAGTGAGGGTGGAGGTTTCCAAAGTGTCCCTCTGTCATCTGACAGGCCACAAAGTGCAGGTGCAAGGGGCTCTTTGGCTGGTTGGTGCAGTTGGGGGAACTGTCTTTCTGAGAGGTTCTGGCTTCATGGTCAGCGCTAGGCCACCGAGTCTGACGATGGCTCCAGCTGCCAGCATTGATGGCCTCTGAGCCCCGCTCCAGGTCCACACAAGTTGCTGTCAGCCAGGTGGGAGGTCAGAGGTGACTCCATGCGAACCCACCGCTGCTTCTGGTGAAAGAACTCACTCACCTACCTGCCTTTACCCACAGGAATCTGGATACTATGTCTGGGTTCATGCCAAGATGCCTGGGCATAGGAAGTTGGATCAAAAGCCTGCGGATAAGCATTTCTACATTTTCAGTGCCCGGTCCCCAGGCTTTGGAGATGTAACATGCCCACAGGGCTAAATTATTGCCAATAGGCCTGGCACTGACCTTTAACCCTTGGCTCTGCCAGTCACTACTCTTATGGCCTTGGGCCACTCATCTCACCTCGCTGACCCTCAGTAAGATGAGGGCTCTAGCACTCACCTTGCAGGACAACTGTACTAGATGCAATCAGGTATGCACTGGTACCTCCTGGGTGCATTACAAGGGTCGAATAAGTGATAGGTATGGTTATAAAGACTCCGCGTTCTCCAGTAAGGGAAGCCTGAGAATCTACTGGAAGACTTGAATGGTTCTTGACCCAAGAATGATGCTTCCCAGTCTGCGAAGGTTATCAGGCAGATGTGAATAGACTGGGAATAAAGAGAAGGGACCTCCTCCCTGCCAGCCGGACCTTCCTGATCAACTTAGAGGGAGGGCGGGTGTCACAGCACAAGCCCCTTCTCTCGCTCAACGTTCTGATTCTGCCAGCCCCCAGCATTCCCCACGGTTGGCCTGACATGAACCCACATGCTTGTGCACGTCTCCACCTATAAGGCTCCAACGGGGGGAGTAGCAAGGCGGGCTGCTTGGATAGAGGTTGTCACTGTGGAGCCTCGGGAAATAGCGTTTTCTGCACTGACAGCTCAGTGAGGGGTTTAAGTGACACTTGAACACCTTGACCTTATCATCACAGAAGCTGCAGCTTCCTGGTTCTGAGGGGGTCATGGCACAAAGTGCCCTCCTATATCCTCTGGGGGGGAACCCCCAGGCCCTCAGAGAAGCAGAACAGTGCAGGGCAAGGGGCCCCATGCGTGGGCTTCGGCTCCAGGCAGACCCAGGCTGGAACCCTGGCTGAGTCACTCACTGGATTGGCTTCAGAATCCCTATCAACACTGCGCTGGCTTGCCCCATGCAGTGGATCCCAGGTGGCCTGCAATCAACTCGCCCTCCCTGGATGAGACTGCTAAGGAAACCTCCACTTCCATAACCCACAGCTCTAGGTTCTCCATAAGGAATCAATTCCTGCAAGAAGTTAAATTCTCAACTACATTTCCAGAGCAGAGTCTGACTTCAGCTTCTTCTGAGACTGGGGTGGTTGTGTCTACACTCGGAAACCAGCCTGAGAAGAACAGCAGGAGAATCAATTGCCGCCCAAAGTGCGCATGGTCCCGATTCCAGTGCCGGTGATAGTAGGATATACCAGGGTGAATGCCTTGCATGGGTTATTTTATGGATTCCTTACTAGATGTTGATTTCTCCCCACAATCAATGTGTGGTTCTCAGCCCGGACTCAGCGTAAGATGCGAGAGTTTGGGTCAGGCTCCTTGGAGGTGGGTGTCAGAGCAAATCCTGCCTCACCCCCACCCCAGCCCACCCTGTTTGGCAGTTTCACTGCCCTGGTGGTGGAAGTGTAGCTCTGATGTGATCCTGGCCGTGCCCAGCACACACCTGGAGCCCAGAGGGCTCCCCTGCATGTGAAGAGCAAGTTCACAGGTGTCCATCTCCCGGGGGTGTGCCTGGGGGCCTAGCTACCACAGAGACTAGGCATCTCATCAGAATCTCTTCTCCCCCCGGTCACGGAAGGGTGGGTACGGGGGTGTGGTTCCCAGAGGGGCGTGATTTCAAGAGGATTAACCACAAGGATCTGTCCGCCGCAACACCGCAAAGGTGTTGGGACCTGATATCCCCTCATTCAGACCCTCCGAGGACTCCTGCCTCAGTGCACCTGACCCCGCAGAGGAAGACACTGATTTGGCCACTGCTTATAAGCTCCAGCATCGAGCAGGGCGCTGGACAGGGGAGGAGGGAGGGAGGGACTTCTGAGCACTGTTGCAGAGCGGCCGGAAGGGCGATCCTGGGAACCAATGGGTTCCTGGTCAGAAAAGGATGATACGGGCAGCTAGAGGTCAAGGGAAAAAAGGAGCTGGGAGCAAGGGCATCGGCACACCTAGACCCCAGATTCCCTGACTACAGGCCAGCCCTGTCCAACAGAAAGCGAAGGTGAGCCACAGGTGGGAAAAGAAACCAGTGAAATTAATTTTAATTACAAATCTTATTTAACCCAATATATCCAAAATTTCACCATTTCACTATGGAATCAATGTAAAAAGTTTTAATTATATATATATATATATATACATATATATATATATGTATATATATATATATATACATATATATATATACACACACACACACAGTCATGCTAAGCCTGGGAAACCCAGTGTGCATGTTACACCTACAGCACATGTCAGTTTGGACAAGCCATGTTCAAGTGCTTCAGAGGGACCTGTGGCTGGTGGCTCCCGCGCAGGGCTCTAGACCTGGCTCATGCTGTCCCTTCTGCTGGGATTGCCCCCCTGCAGAGCCAAGCCCACTTCGCTCGCTCTTGCCTCAGAAGCCTGGGACGCTTCCCTATCAGATGCTATGACATGGTATTCGGCGTCCTGGCTGGACGTGGCGGGCCTAGACCAGGGGCTCTCACCCGGGGGTGATTCTGGTCCCCAGGCTGCCTAGATTTTCTAGTTGTCCAAACTGGGGAGCAGGAGGGAAGAGGTGCTGCTGGCGGGTAGTGGGTAGACGACAGAGATGCTGCCAATATCCTATGACGCACAGGACGGTCTCCCATAGAGAATGTTGGGAGCGCTGAGGTCTAGCGGGCAGTTCTAGACTGCTCTGCCTGGGGCAGACCCATGAAGAGACCTGCAGCCAGTCCTATGTCCTATGTTTAAAGTGGAATGCAGGCCCCCTGGCTTTCCCCCGGAGGGAGTGGCATGCACAGAAAAGACAGTGACAGACACTCCGGGGTTGTGGTGTCTGGAGAATGGGGGCTGCTCTGGGGAACCCCAGCTCACTGTCTGCAAATTGGCAGGGCCTCTGTTAGTAGAGGACAGACATTCTCCTGGGCTGCAGAAAGCAGGATGGGGGGCATAGGTGGAGCTCTGGGGGCCCAGGCTTCAGTTCAGTATGAGTAGGGCCAGGGAAAGAGGGGGGGACCTGGGCACATTGAGCTCCTCCTCTCTGGAGCGCGACTCTGGGGGACGTTGAGGCAGGGCGTCCCTTCCATGTCCCTGCCAACTGAGGATGCTGGGGGATGCAGGGGGATGGGCTGTGCGCTCTCTCTTTCACACAGAGGCGCGCGCATGCACACAAAACCCTGCACAGACCCTACTTCCCAGGCTCCGCATCCACCTCCTAATAGAACATCAAAGTCCTTTTTATTATCACCTTCCCAAACAGCTAAGCCATTTTGGATACAAATTTGTGTGGGTATTTTCCCCTCCAGTGAGCAAAACTGAGTGGGTGATACTTTTTTTTTTTTTTTTTGCTGGCCTCAACGTGTGAGGAAAATTCTGTAGCTGGAGCAGGTTGGCTTCTGGAACGTACAGCCCTGAGGCCAGCGCACTGCAACCTTGGCTGGCAAGGGGGGTTGGGATTGGGAGAGAACGTGACAAGCTCACAACGCCTGGACTAACCGTGGCAGATCCCTGGAGCCGTGGGACAGGCGGGCCCCCCTGGCTGGGCATGAAGCACGCTCCCTGGTCCCTGTGCAGGTGGCACGTGGCACTGGCTCTGCAGGGTGTCTGGGCTGAGGATGCCGAGCTGGGCTTTCCTGCACTCAGTGGGCAGTAAGAACCCAATCCCTGCAGGGTGCTATCCCCTGTCTTTTCTCTCCTGTCCTGTCCTTTCGGGTCTCCTGGGGTGGGGGCTGAGGGTTAGAATGATGTGATTTGGAGATCAAGTGGGAGAGAGTCTCACTGCCTTTCGGTCCGTAGTCTAATCCAAAAGAATTTGAGGCTGAAGAGAAAAAGTGTGTGCCCTTCTCACTAAACCTGTCAAGTTCACTCTCATGCCCTGATCCAGCCTCTGGAAGACATGTGGCCAAGCAAGGCTGGCCACGGCTAAAGGCCACGCAGGCCCTGCTTCGCTCTCCAGAGCCCCGTGCCCGCCCCACTTGCCCCAAGCCCGTGTCCCGCTCGCCAGGCTCACCTGGTGATCACATAGGGTGCGAAGCACACGAGGAAGGTGCCTATGAAGGTGCTGATCTTCCTGGTGGCGCGTTGCCTCCGCCTCTTCTGCTCCTCTAGACAGCGTTCCCGCACACTGCGCGTGAGAGAGGGAGAAGTGGAGTCGTGGCCAGGTGAGTCATGGGGGGGCCCGCCAGGTCACAGCGAGTTACTGTTTGTACACGCAGGCAGTGGCCGCCAGTGTAGGAACTTGGCCATGCAGCCAGAAAGACCTGAGCTCAAGTCTGAGCTGTAGGCACGTGACCTTGGGCACCTTGTGTGACATCGCTAAGCCTCAGGGTCGTCATCTGTAAAACGTGGATAGTAATATAATAAGATGCCGCAAAGGGCTGCTTTGAGAATTAAATGCATGAAGCACATGAAGCAATTAGCACAGTACCCAAAGCAAGTGCAAATATAAACTCATTATTAGTACTCGTATCCTTCACTGATCACGTGCTATGGGCCAGCCCGAGTCCACACTCCGTAAGTAATATCTCTAATTTTTATCTTCACCACAATTGAACCTGCCAGGTGGATTTTACCTACCCTGTTTTACAATGAAGACCATGAGAACAGGGAGGCCCAATGATTTGCTCAGCTGGTAAGTGGAGGCGGGATTTGAACCCGTGTCCATGTGACTGAAAGCTGGTCCTCTCCAGCTGGGGTGGCCTGGGCTCTGTGTGCAGTGTGGCCCAGGGCTTCCTTTCCTCCACACCTTCAGCCCTGTTTCTTCCATCCCAAAGCCTCAGCCCTGCCCGGAGCTACAGGTAACGCATTATGAGGTGACTGAAGCAGAAGTCACCTGATTTGTTCAGAGACGAAGCTCGGTGAAGCTACGGGACCGCCAGGTCCCCGGAGAATCGGGGCCACGGCTCCGCGGATGGTCACCTACGCCTCTAACCACACCCTGCTCCTGGCTCCGCTCTGTTCCCGGCCTTCCGAGAACTGACACCTCACGCCACCTGGGAGCAATGGTTCTTGCAGCCCTTTTCCTGCAGCCGCGGGGAAATGCACAAGCAACCGCCGGTCTGTCTATTTCCACAGCCAAGGCGCATGCACGTAAAGGCGAGCCCAGCCGTAAGGCTTCACGTGCTCCAGACCATGGGGCCCAACGTGGGCATGTGTTTCTACTGTTTACTTTTAAAAGAAATCATATGATTCCAAAACTGGACGGGGAGGAAGACTGTGGACAGAGTTGCCCAGGAGTGAAGATAACTTGGCAGAGACAGGCTTGGGCTTCAGTGACCTGGCGCCGCAATGAGGTCAGTCTGTTCAGCAGAAGCGAGGAGTGGAGAGAATATTCCTGAGCCAGGTTCGCGAGCAGCATGAACGCCAGGGCAGCCTCCCCTTCCTTCCACAAGAACTGTCATTTTAATACTTAATCGAGACTCTTCTTTATCCGATTTCTGATCACAGAGGGGCAATGCTATGTTAGTTTGGATTGAAGGCCCCTGAAATTCTTGCAGGATGTTTTTTTCCCTTGACTTGTGTCTTTCCAGGAATTTAGAGAGTTGGGAACTGGAGTCTGGCCCAGTAAAGACAGATTTCATACTGGCTGAACTTGTCTTACTCATGACTAACATTATGAATTAATTTCTAATAGCTAATATTAATAACTCACATTTCTTGAGTCTTTAATATGTGCCATCTTAGATACTGTGATGGGGGTTCATATGCGTTTGTTGCTTGATACTCACATCTCTATAAGCAAAGGACTGATACAATTGTAATCTTCATGTTTTCAGATAAGGAGGGAGATTGAGGCACAGAGGAGTTAAGTAACTTGCTCAAGATCACACAGCGATCTGGTGAGCGGTGGCAGTAGGGTGACCAACTTGTCCCGGATAACCAGCACTGTCCAAGTTTTAGCACTAAAAGTCCTGCAGCCTGGATGGTTTACACAGGACCGTCCCGGTTTTAAAAACAGAAGGTCCTGCGTCTGAGTATCCCCCCTCCATCTCGGGCAACCCAGGATGGCTGGTCTCCCTAAGTGATGGCAGTAGCTGAACCCAGGCCATCTGACTCTGGAGCCTTGAGTGTCATCTGTCAATTCACTGGGGTCATTACACATCCCTGGGGAGGCACTGGGGCATCACCTCATTCAGAAAATCTGAAAAATACAAGCCGAGGGGGCGGGGACAGAGGGGCGACTTTGCCTAAAGCCACACAGCAAGAATCAGTCTTAAGTCTCCTCCCTTTCCATTTACATTGGGTGTCTGCAGTGTCCTCTCCCAAAGTCCTGTGGCTCTTGTGACATATGCAGAACACAGGTGGCATGGAGAGAAGGCATAAGTACCCACCCTGGAGGTCTGGGTTCAGTGAGGTGACCAACTCATCTTGGTTTGCCTGAGACTGTTTTGGTTTTCAAACTCAAAGTCCCACATCCTGGGAGCCCTTGCAGTCCCAGGCAAATCAGGACAATGGTCAACCTAGCAGCGTGTTTGGCACATTCTCCATGACACAGGACTGCTTGTTTAATATTAAAATACTTCCCCCAAAACTCTCAGTGCAATCGATGTAGGAATTGCTGGAGATTTGGGGTATGAGCTGGGTGTCCTGAGCCATCACAGTACACTCACCCCACGAGAGGAGTACAGCATTCTGGGCATCTCCTCGAAAATGAGCACCAAAGTCATCGTAAATGAATCAAGGGGACACGAGAGAAACTGGTGGTGCACTGGGGCCGGGCCCTCCTCCAGTCTGTGACCCTGACCATGTTATCCATTTCTCAGACATTTAGAATAACCCTGACGAGTGAACAAGTGCTGGCTATGTGTCCTAGTCCCAGCTGTGCCCTCATAGCTGTGTGGCCTCAAGAAAGTCGCTCAACCTCTCTGAATTTGGTTCCTCACTTATCTGCAGAAGATTTCATAGTTATGGCTATAACCAGAGCTACCATTTATCAGGGACTGAAGTGACTCACCAGCTGCCAAGCTCTTAAGGAGTGAGGAGCTTCCTCTGCCCTCCCCGGCCCCTGCCCTCGAGGAGGGACTTGGGTTCCTCCTGAGGGTCTGAGGACTCAGCTGTCTCCCCAGGAGAAGCAGTCCCCCACCCTGCCACACCAGACAATCCTGCCCCAAAGCCCTGAGGAATATTTAAAGACAGATGTTGGTTAAAGCTTTGAAGGTCTTCAGAAGGATAAACAGAAACATTTCAGTGACTCTACAGGAATAAAACGGACACTTTAGAGGCTAGAATAATCAATGTCACTCTTCTACACTGTAAAATCCTATAGGGAATTAATTTTATTTGTTCCTGCAAAGCTTTGTACCGGAGAGAAGGATTCAATAGCAAGCATTCTGCACGCACATTCCTCCTTTGGGTTCCCACAGTACAAAGCTCAACATCTTACACCCAGAAAACACCTAATGAGTGTACGTCTTTGAATTAATGAACAGCCCTTAAAAACATCTTAGGAAAATTAAGACTCAATCATTTTTAAGTGACCTTCTCAAAAGAGATGATAGTAGAGATCTGCCCTAGAATAGATTTCTTAAAGTGAGACTTAAAAATCTTGAGCTTTTCAGGCAAAGCAAGACTCGTCAGTGGATGTCAGGCCATGCGCACTTCCATGGCCTGGAGTCCTGTCTGGTTGATAGTGAAGTGGTAAGCAGGCGAGCAGTGCCAGAGCCAGACCTCTGGGTTCAAACCCAGGCTTCCCCACTTACTTGTTGTGTGGCCTTAGGCAAGTTACCCAGCCTCTCTGTGCCTCAGCTTCCTCATCTCTAAAATGAGGACAATACGAGTGCCTATCTGGTAGGGTTCTGTTGAGATTAACTGAGTTAACACCCAGAAAGTACCTAGGAGAGTGCCTGACTCAGAGTAAGCACTTAAGTGCGGATCCTAATTATCATTCATTCGGCATATATTTATAAAACAACAACTATGTTCCAGCACTACCTTGAACCCCCAAACCACTGGGATCCCTCCCATGGCAAAAATTCTCTTGCTGCATTTACAAGGGGAGCTGGGAGAAAGAAAGAGAGAGAAAGAGAGAGAGAGAGAGAGGGAGAGAGAGGGAGCACTGCGACCAGGGAATGTGCCAGACAAGGTCTGAGCTTGAGTCTGGGCTCTCGTGCTGGTTCTGTGACCCTCTCTGGGTCTCCAGGGTGCGACGGATGTTATTCCCTAACTTCGATGGCGCCTGGCATGCTGTGGGAGCACAGCGGGTGTGTGGGATGGGTGCTGTGCCTGGCTAACATCCACGTGGGCCTGGCCATGTGTCTGCTCTGGGGCAGGCTGGCTAGGCTCTACAGTCCTGTGTAGTACGAAAGATGCTCTCACCCACCCAACCCAGCTCACAGATGGGGAAACTGAGGCTCAAAGAAGACAGGGACTTGCCCACCCGGAGAGCGGGCTGCAGGCAGGGCTAGCACCAGTTCCTGACACCCAGTCTGGAACCGTGTGGCTGCATCCCTGAACTCCTGCAAAGGAAGAGAATGGACCCAACTTCTGTGCTCAGTGCCCCCCACCCCCGTTTCCAGGTGAGACCAGGGAGGCGGCAGCAAGAGGACAGCAGGGCAGTCTCCCAGGCTCCGAGGGGAGCAGTGCGGCTCTCTGGCTTATCATTAGTATTGTTTAAGCCCCGTATGGGAGCAACTCACCAGCTCCGAAAACGACAGCATAATAAAATCACTTTGCACTTGCTGTCATTTATTTCCCGCTGTAGCTTTGCAAAACTGAGCTCCTTGAACCCTTGCAGCCCTATAAGCAGTCATTGTATGTATTTGCAGAAGAGGACACGGAGGGCCAAAAAGGTTTATACCATGCCCAGGGTTGCAAAGTAAGTTCAAGACAGACCAGGACTCATTCCAGGTCTCCTGACGCCAAAATCTGGGGTGTCCCCCCATTGGGTCACTGAGCCATGGGCACGCTGCGTCTAGCTACGCTAACGCCCAGATATTCCCGGGCCTGGTGGTGGCAGCTGGAGTCCTTGGACTCCCCAGCAGAATCTGCAGTGCAGAGGGTGAGAGGCCCAAAGCTCTCCTGCCCGGGTTCGTTTGCCCAGAGTGCAAGCACTGTACCAGTGTGGGGCGATCCCAGGGCCGTGACAAGACACGGAGTTTCCTTGAGCCAAAAGGAGATGCGCCCTCCAGCACTGCGACATGTAGGGCCAAAGACATGGTCCCCAGGAGGCTTCCGTAATAGAGCAGAGGGATGGATGATACTGGGAATGTCTGAAAAGTCAGTAAATGAGGCGATTGTGGCTACAAGACGGTGGGTCTGGGTCCTGACTGATCCCCAGAGGATGGTAGCCAGTCCAGAGCCGCGCTCAGAGTACTCACAGAGACATCCAGATCTGCTTTCTGGAGTTTTGGAGAATGAAACAAAAGGCAAAGGCAGGAGCTGACCGATTGGTGGCGAAGAGCCTTGAGTTTGGGGTTAGGACTGATGTGAATAGTCTTGCCCTGTGACCTGGCCAGAGGGGCCCTGTCCTGGGTCCTGGATACTGAGGGACCCACACCTCCCCACGAAATGAAGACTTCATAGGGCCAAGGGGATGTGCCCACCCAGAATCCACATCCTCCATTCTAGACCAAGCTCTAGGTACATGGGACACGGAATTCTTTGCCCAGATGCCCTGATCCTGCTTCCGGAAAGTGCACAGGCATCTTCCCTGGGCCCGTCGTCCTGAGGATGGGCTGTGCCACCTGTGTGCTTGGCTTGAGACCAGAGGGGAGACATCTGTGAGCAACATGTGGAGGCATAGCCTGCAGTGCCCACTTTGTGTGAGGAGGCCCCTTTCCATGCTGGGGTGTCGGGGCGGGGGGGGAGGTCGGCTGTGGCATGGGGCCAGCTCAGCTCCCCCTGCCATGTACTAAGGCTGAACTCCAAGGAGCCCGAGAACTCTAAATTTGAACCCAGCCTTGCCAAGTGTTATAAATGTATATTTCTCAAGGTAGGAGGATAGAACATATTTCATTTAACAGTTTGTAAGCTGAATTTAGAAATCCTAACTATTCATGTGGATGGTTTGTGAAACTCCATTTGCACTATCGCCCCATCCGTAAACCTTAGGAGCAGACCTAGGTGTGAGTCTTGGGTGAAGCCACAGTCCAGATCTGTTAAATATGGCAAGCATCCCCCTTCCTTGGGGCTCCCAACTTCCTCATCTGCAAAGTCAAGGGCACAGTGAGAGCCCTTCCATCTACTATGGCACAATTCTGACACCCTCTGTCTCGGCACTCAGCCAGCCCCCTGTAGCCCTTGATCACAAGAATGAGTATGCTTCGCCAACAGTCTAGTCTGAAGTCATTAACCTGTGCTGGCGAGTGGCGCCCTCAGCTGGACGGGGAGAGAAGGGCGGCAGCACCGATGTCCGGGCTCCCCTTCTACGTCTCTGGTCGCACCAGGGAGAGGATCTGGTTATAATTGGTCTGGAGTTGTGGTTTGGGAGAACTGAACCAAGCACACTAGCGGTTGGAGACCAGGTGGGTGATAAATATTAGGAATTCCCAGCTCCTTTATGATTGTAGTAACTCGAGAAACCACCCCAGAAAGGCAGGAGTGGGGGACGTCTCTCAGGGTCCCTGATTTAATTTAGAGCAGAGAGTCCCTGACCTTTTGGGGGTGGTAAAGCAGAGGTCCAGCCTGTCACTCACTGCGTTTAACCCTCTGCAGGAGGAGCTGGCATCACTAGGGAGCTTCCTGACAAATGCCACCCTGGGCCTCAGGGAACTCAAAATCAAGTCCCAGGAGGCCATCAGTGTGGTGGCTGTTAAGTGAATCTTCCAGTGAGCAAAGTCACCTCCACCTGCCACCCTGGCTGCCCGGATAAGGAAGCCTGGCTTCTGCTGATCTGGGACTGGACCCCACCCCCCCAGCTCCCAGCACCAACTGGCCAGGAAATTTCCTGAAGCCTTAGTGCCTAAGGCTCGGGGGACCTAGGGGCAGCGCCCCCGAGTTAGCTCTGCAGTTTCTCATTTGTGGGAAGGAAGAGTTTGGAGACGCCAAGAAAGAAGCCTGTGAATCCGCTATCAGGGAGCTGGTGCCCTCCCGTGCGGCCCACCACCCATGCTCTCACTCTGGGAACCGACCCCACAGAGAAAGGCAGGTTGTGGTCACTGACGGGGCGGTGCTGTCCCATCTGCCCACTATTCCGTAACCTCAGGCCAGCCCTCAGCCAGCGGGGCCTGTCTGAACTGGCCGAGGGCAATCCTCCCACCGGAAGCCCTTCCTTTCCCCAGCGTAGGCCGGCATTGCTCCTTGGCCCTGCAGGGCCCTGTCCGTGGCTCCGGGAAGAGGGTCTCCTCAGAGCAGCCTGGGCTCAGAAGCAGTCAAATTTCCCCGGAGGGAAGTGGAGGAGAGAAGAGAGGACCGGAGGGCAGCCGAGCAACCGCCTCTTTTCCTGACACCCCTGGGAGCTCTCTCTGTAGTGTCTGGCCTGGAGTCCGTGGCAGACCGGCAAGATTGGAGCCGACCCTACATCCTAAATGGGCTGAAAAGGAGCCACTGCCCTCCTGTTCTGGAAGTTGGAGGGAGAGCGGAGACGGGGTTTATACTGGTCTAGATAAGAACTGATTCCTTTCCCAGCTCATTCCCTCCTCCACTGTTAGACTCACGGCAAGTGGGCTTACTGTAGAAATTGTCCAAGTTCCGAGAGTTAAACAACATTGTCTACAGCTTCTAGAGCAGTCCCCGTGCACGTCCTAGGGACGATGCAGCTTCTAAAGTGAGGTCCTCCCGCCCCAAGGTGATAGGAAGGGGAAGAGCTCTGCGATCCTTAAATGGCATTGAACCATGCACGGCCACATGCAGCGAGTCAGTGCATGCCTTTGTGTCAGCGTGCAGGAGTGCCCACCTGTGACATGGAGTGATCTGTTACCCAGGCAGTTGATATATGAACACATAGGACTGTGTGTGTGAGGCTCACGCAATTTCATACATGGTTCGTATGCCCTGGTGTCATTTACATGTACATATTGTACATGATTCTGGGAGGAAGATTCTGTGACTGGAAGCTTTGGTCCAGCATGTAATCTGGAAGGGCCATCCTGAGGGGAACAACGGGCACACGCATACATGTCCTGTGTTCAGACGCAGTGAAGTTCAAGGTCTTCTCTTTGTATTGCTCGTGGGCAGAAAAAAACCCACAACTGAAGGAGCTCTTGGTCACACTGACCCTCTGGTCTGTCCCCCTCAGCCACAAGCTTCTCCCTGGCCGGGGACGCATCTGCACGACAGGGGCCGAGCTCCCTCCCTGCCGCTGGCCTCCTCCACACTGGTACCTTCTGCCTGCCTCACGTTTCATGCCATCTTGACACCAAAACCCCCCTTCTAGCGTCTGGGGCACCAGGATATAAAACAGCAGCGTCTACTGCAGGGACACCAGCAGCCATTCCCCTTGTTGCGTTCCTCTTCTCTGGGGGAAAGCCAAGGTGAGCTCAGGACACCTCAGCTAAGAGTCCCCCCCTTCTCTCCCCAGAGGCTCCGAAGGATGGCAGGACTTCCCAGGGGCAGGGGCAGGGGCGGGGGGCTACGTGAACCTGACCTGCCCGCCCCGAGCTGTCTTCCTGAGAAACAGAGGCTGGGTGAATATGGAAGGGTGGGCAGGTTTTGTCACCGGAGCCTCAGGATGACGCTCTCCCTCTGCAGGGGTTCCCAGGCTTCAAGTCCAGGAGACACGGGACAGGGCTGTCTGGGAAGAGTAGGAAGGGCACCCCCGTCCCCTCAGAGCCCTTCAGATGCTCCTTTGAGGACCCACAGAGGCAGGCGCAGCCCGAGGACTCTCACACACACAGGAGCAGGAGACAGCGGCAGTGCCGCACGCCAGAGGAAGGAAAGACCCAGCAGAGCAGCGTGTTCCTGTCTGAAAAGCTCTTCAGGAGCGCCCTAAGCATCCAGGCCACGCTCTCAGGGCCTGATTAGAACCATTCAAAGCAGTGAACAGAGATGACTGCCTTTCCCTATGCTATTTAAAGTGAAAACTACAAACATAAAATAAGTATAAGAAGTCCAGCAAAGTTCGGCTCCTCTGTGGTTTCTACCGTGATGCTTCAAAAATGTATCTATTTGTTTCACCCACGTTTTTTGGTGGTCCTGCTTTGCTGATGCGCTAAGCACCTGTCTTGAGACAGGCAACGTTGGCCCTTCCCCCCGACCTCAGTTTTCCAAAAAGGACATGGAGGCTCGGTGTAAAAGGTGCTTGCCCAAAGCCACACAGCAGAGCCTGGGGGAGACAAGGAGCCCCTTCCTCCCACAAAGACACCCCTCCCCCACCGAGTCCCCGCAGCCCTTCCCAGAGCGCTCACCTGGGGCTGCCCTCACCTGGGGTGGATGTCCACGAGGAGCACGAGCGTCTGCATGGTGATCACGTCGATGCGTTTGCAGTGGAAGCGGGCCACCTTGAGCACCTTGAAGTATGTGCAGCAGAGCACGACGAAGGAGAGCAGGAAGCTGAGCGCGTGGAAGGCACCCGTGAAGACGGCGAAGCGCAGCCGCTCGTCCGGCCTCCGGCTGCATAGCGTGCAGGACGCGTACAGCTGGTGGAAGCCGAGCCAGGACAGGACGACCGCGGCGGCGGGGAAGGCGAGCGCGTGCAGCCACGTGTAGGCCACCATAAGCGCGGCGTCGCGGAGGCGCATCTTGGCGCGGTAGCTCAGCGGGAAGACCACGGCCACCCAGCGGTCGATGCTGAGCGCGGCCATGCTGAGCATGGAGTTGGCAGCCAGGAAGGTGTCGAGGAAGGCGGCCAGGCGGCACAGGCGGTCACCGGCCGGCTGCCGCTGCGCCACGACGCCGGCCAGCGTGAGCGGCATGTTGACCACGGTGCACAGCAGGTTGCCGCACGTGAGGTTCAGGGTGAAGAGCGCCGGCGCCTGGCGGCGGATGTCGGCGCTGTGCAGGAGGCAGAGCAGCACCAGCGCGTTGGACAGCAGCGAGACGCCCATCGTGCCCACCAGCAGACCCGCCAGGCCCGCGTCCCACGAGTTCATGGTGCGCGCCCGCCGCCGGCCCTCAGGGCCCGCAACCCGGCGCCGCCATGGCGCACCCGCCGCCCGCTCAGCCCCTCGGCGGCGCCGCCGCCCCGCGCCCCCCAGTCCCCGCCGCCATGGCTCCCCGGAGGGCGCGCGGCCACCCCGGAGCCCCGCGCCACCTCCCGGGCCGGCACCTGCGCGCGCGGCTCAGCCCTGGAGCCCGCGCCACCTCCCGGGCCAGCGCCGGTGCGTCGCCGAACCGAGAGCTTAGAGCGCCCTCGGATCCCGGATTGCGGGCGGGCGCCTGCTGCCCGGCTCTGCCTCGCTCCGCCTGCCCTCACCCCTTCCCTCCGCGCTCCGGCTCCGCTCCGCGCGCTCTCCTACAGCCTTGCTTTCTCTTCCTCCCCTCTCTCTGCTCGCTCCCCCTTTTATGCTCTCCCCTACACTTTCCCTCTCCCTCTCTCCCTTCCTCTCTCTCCCCTCTGCTGTGCTTCTCTCTCTCCCACTGCTGTTCTGTCCGTCTGTCTCTCCCACTCCCAATTTTCTCCTCCCCTCTTGTTCTTCCTTCTCCTCTTCTCTCTCTCTCTCCAGAATCTGGCTGCTTCTATCACAGAATTCCCGCTGATGCGCGCGGGTGCGCGCACACACACTCGGAAAGAACCAGCCCTGAAGCCTCCGGTGCAGGGTGATTGGCTCTTTGTAGCTTCCTGTCCCCCACCCCCACCCCCGAATCCTTCCTTACGTGTGTCAAAGACAGGCTGAGTCAAGAAAGTCTGCCTGAGAAAAGGGAGGGATGTCTGGGCACCTTCATGCCTCAGGGCCACCCGTCCCAGCCCAAGCGCCAGCCTGGCCAGGCCTGGGAGGTCCTACCCCACGTGTCCTGGCTGAGCCTCCCAGGGCTGATGCTTCTCCCTCTCTGGGCGGAGCTGGGGGAGCTCAGGTAAGCTGCATTTGCTGAGAGGGGAAGGAACGCTCATCTCTCCAACTTCCGTGGTCAAGGCCCCGGCCCCAGCTATCTCCAAGGCCTCCCCAGGGCAGCTGCTACACTCCTGGGGGCGCTTGGTTTACGGTGCCCTCTTCCCATCACCTTTCAGCTGGGACCTCAACAGCATCCTCAAGCTGAGACACACCGTGACACCCCCTAGGTGCTCCCTCAGCCAGGAGAGGCCTTTATCTGACCCTGAGCGCTCACAGGCGGACAGGCCTGCCTCTGCACGGCCAGTCTCCGCAGAGCCCTGGTGTGGCGGATACTCAGCGTTCCCGGCCTGGCTTCCAGTGTGGCCGTCTGTCAGCCCACACACCGCCCGCTCCGGGTCTGGAGAGGCAGCAAGTTCCAGTTTGTGAGGGACCTAAATGATATACCGTGCAGGAACTCTTTGGAAAAAGGGGAGGAGGGTGGCTTGGTGAAGACCGCAGGAACTCTGGGCGGGCAGGGTCCCAGCTCCCCCTCAGGAGATGTCGCAGGGACTGTGGCCCTTCTGTCCTTCTATCAAGATCCCACGGGGAAGGTGTGTGGATCAGGGCTCCCCTTCCCACCCTGCGATTGAACATTTACCGACACACCACTGACTTCACAGGATCCCGGCAAGTTACTGAACCTCGAGGAGCCTCAGGGTCCTTCTGTACCTTTCAGAGTTCTGGGGAGAAATAGCTAAGGTACTGTGTGTGGAGCTTTGCCCACCAGAGGAGGAAACGGAACAGAAAGCCAGCAATCTCCTCAGCTCTTGGCCTGTCATGTGGCCTACAGACTTCAAGGTTGGATATATCTTCATTAGATACTTGGCGTTGCGTCAGAGTGAGATATTCACCTACACGTCTCCCCTGCTCCCAAAGAATTTGTCCCCACAAATAGCCCCTGGCGAGAGTCTGGTGACCAGGTAACTGTTTGTGGAATAAATGACTGAGTTAACACGTTTCTATGAGCATCATTGGATCCACGATTCTCATACTTCAGTATTTATCAGGATCACCTGATAAATTGGGGTCCTGGCTAAAGAGTTAGATTCTTGGGCCATACTTCTGGGGGCTGGGACTCTGCATTCTCAGTGAGTTCTTGAGGCAATTCTGATGAGGGTGGTCCATGACCACGTCCCGAAGAGCAAACTCTATGAGAAGCTGTCAGGTGGAGTGGCTGGAGGCCAGCTCATCACGTGGGTGTATCCTCCAACCGCGGCCTGCTGCTCTGGCCTGGAGACTCTTGCCGGAAGGTCATCAGTGTGTGTAGGAAGCACAGTGTGAAGTGTTAACTAATCTCTTACAGCACATTAGAGTTTATAAAACACGTCCAAACATTATTGCACTTCATTTCATCCCTGTCACAATGACAAGGAAAAAAGCTTCTCATTCACATTTTCGATATGAGGCTACTGAGGGTCAAAGAGGTTAAGTGACAGAATTGGTTAGGGGTGAAGCCAGCACCTCTAGCACCATCGATTGGCCCCTTCTGCATACTCCTGAGGTCCTCAGTCACTTTCTCAAGCAGGTATCTTTGGTCTGGAACTTGAAGGTTTCTCAACTTTGCAACATTAGAATGATGGTAACCAGGTAACCAGGTTTAACAGTAATAAATCAATGAACACACACACGTGCATACACACACACACTCACATCATTTGCTTTCTGATTCCTTAAAGGCAGCACTGAAAGGTTTACATGGCAGAAAGACAGAATATTTTAACTCAGTTTCCTAAAGAATAGAAACTCATTTTCTTCTGGTTGTGAGCAATATTTCCTGCTCCCAGTGGGGGTCTGGGAGGGTTGACCTCCTTAGGACCAGGTCCTCAGCCCCCAGGCTGGGCCTCACTGAGCACAGGTTCTGACACACCTCCAGACAAGCAATGAGGTAGCACTCACCAAGGAAGCAAGATGCTTGTCCCTGTCCAGACCTTGACACAGGGTCCCCATTGCTCCTTGTAAAATGAGGCCCCCATGACCAGGGAGCTGAGTATCCAGGGCCTGGAGTGTGCCCACCAGGGGACCACACTGTGGCCAGATCTGCATGTCATGCTTCTCTGAGCTGGAGAGAAGTGATGGGATATTCATGACAGTGTTAACGTGAGTCATGAAGTGCTGTAACTGGGCCCTGAGGGAGGGCTCAAAAACAGGACTGAGTCTCATCCCTTTAGATGGTTTAATACAGTTCCACATAGAGGCAGGCACATACACACGTCATTGGGAATTCTTACCTCAACCCTTCAACGTAGACATCATGATTCCGTCTTGATGAGTGAAGGAGCTGAGACCCAGAAAGTTCCTTAATTTGCTCCAGGTCACTCCAAGTTGGCCTCAATAAATAGGAAAGCATGAGCTGATTAAGAAGGTAGAGTCATCATGTGAATTGGAATCCACATCTATTGGACATAAAAACTCATGTTCTTTCCACCGTATTTATCACACACGTGTACTTGGACACACACACACGCATGACTCATAACCCACCAATGAGATGTTGGAGACGGAAGTGGTCCTTTCCACAGCTATCTTTAGAAAGAGATGAAAGATTTATATAAACTGAACAGAAACCAAAATGTCACCAATGCCCCAAGAGAGGTCCCACTGAAGTAGACACAGAGAACACATCCCTTTGGAGAATGGAGGATTCAGGATTTCTGCAAGTGGAGGGGGTGCCTGGGAACCAGTGTTCCAGGGGAGGGAGGTGCCTGAGCAAACACCCAGAGGCCGGAGCCTAGTGTGTATTTGTGGCTCTGGAGCAAAGGTGGGCCTGCAGAAAGGCTGGAAAGAAAGGTGGTGGCAAATCCTGGATGCCAGCCCAATGCCAGATCAAAGGACAGAAAGGTCAGTCCCTTTCAGATGATGACTTCCAGGACCTGGAACCTCTAACTGTTTTAGGGATACATCCCTGCCAGCCTCTCCACCTGAGCCTGCCAGCAGGTCTCTATTTTCAAAGCGCTTACACACCTGCTGTTTCATGTGACCCTATGGAACACTGGGAGGTCTAGGAGTGACGCAGAGATGCTCTCATTGCGCGGGGCCCTGACTCACTGGCCAGTGGTCTCTCTGCTGCCAGCTGCTGCCCACCCCCGGGCTGGTGGTTCCTTTCCAGGCAGGCTGTTTTTGCATACCTCCTGGTCCAGCCCTCAAGCTGGGCAAGCAGCACCAACTGAACAGAATCTTTCCAACAGGATCGGGCCTCTGGCTCACTTGCTTGTTATCAGTGAGGAGACGAATTGGATCTCTGAACAGGGCCTTTGTCACTCCTGAGTCTCCATGGCTGTCCCAGGCCCCATAGGCCAGGTGTAGCAGGAAGTGGGCCAAGGGAAGGGAAGAAGAAGCCTACTACCTGGCAGTCTCTGCTGGTGATCTCCTGGGAGGAGCTAAGCCACCTCTGTCTGATGGGACTCAGGATGTCACTTGTCAAAGGCCGGGTGTGACCCAGACACTCTCCTTACCTAATCTCATTTAATTTTCACAGCGGCCCTATTCGAGAGAGACTGTAGTTACCCCTGTCATACAGATAAGGAAATTGAGGTTGAAAAGGTTAAGCTGCTGCCCAGGGTGTCAGAACTGCTGGGGGCTTCCCTTCTGACTCAGCGCCTATGCGTGTAATCACCGTGACTCTGTTCTGATTCCCAGATTGGGCGCCCCTCCCCCAGTTCCTTCTCTCCTGGTGATGCCCAATCAACCATCACTCCCACTCTTCCCTCCTCTACCTCCCTTTCTAAACTGGATCCTTGGGCTGCATGCCACCTGGGTGGTGTAGGAAGTCAGTGTGTGATATGTGTAACCTTGTCTGAGAGCTCCCTGTGAGCCAGGCCTTACGGTTCATAGGAGAGGGACTGCCATCCCACTTACGGATGGGGTGCCAGAGGCTTGCAGCTAAGCTGCTTGCTTGCCCAAGATCTCATCGCCTGTGGCAGAGCTGGGATTGGAATACCGAAGTCCCCCACTCCCCGCCCCAGACCAGGGCTCCACCACCTACACCACAATTGCCCCCACCAGCTGGGAAAACAGAAGGACTTGCAGTCCGGCTAGAGTCTGCCTGGCCCAGATATGGAGCTTTTCCACTGGGTTTACCACGTCCACACAGCCAGCCAGTGAGGTTTGCACTCTGCCTTGAAAATCCACTAACCCTGCCGGTGGCAGCAGAAGCTTTGTTATTTGCAACCTGTACCAGCTCCAAAAAGACAAAAGTGTGTGATTGATCTTCCTGAGTGTTAGACTGTGAGGCACTGAACCAGTCTGTGAACAATGGCTTCTTGGAGTTTGGACTGACTTCTGAGGACAACTAGCCTCTGTTCATTTCCTGTCTCTGAGCTGCAGTGGAGCAGAGGAGCCTGGTGTGTATCCCCAGGAATAGAATCTTCGGGAAGAGCTGCTTCTCTCAGTTCCTTGTCCCACTCCCGTCCCTACTCTCCCACACTGCTGCCTGGAACCGGGGTCCTGAGCAGCTGGAAGCCACGAGGCTCCTGCCTGGGATTGAGTTCCAGGAACGTCAGCACTGAGACACTGGACAGCTCCTCTCTCGCCAATCTCTCTGCTGTCCTCTGATCACTTTTAAGAAACACTGGCTGTGGAGGCCCAGAGCTGGCCTCCAAGTGTCTACTGAGTTCTGAAACCAGGTCTTCAAAACTGAGCCAGCTCCAGCTGCTGTTTATTGAGCAGATTCTGGGCCATTTCCTCCCATTTAGTGTACTCAGAAACGGAGGCTCGGTTCCAGTGAGCCTCACATCTAGTGAGGGGCAACATCCAGGTCTGTTTGACTCCAGCACGCATGCTTGTATGCACTGAATTGTATTGCCCAATCATTTTGGGATGCGGAATGTTTTGAAACCATTTTACTTCCTCTGTCCATCTCACAGTTCCTGTAACATGTATATAGGGCATATACAGCACGGAGCACATGCCGGCCTGCTCCCTATCTTATGTGTGGCCTGACTTGGCTTCCACTGGGCTTCCTGGAGGCTGTTTCCAGGGTCTTTACCTTTGTGTGTATGTTCCCAGGGGTCTGAAAGGGAGACACCCTTTACTGGTGATTCTGAAGTCACCCTAATTGTGTCCCCACCCCAGGACTGGTGCAGCAGTCTCATGATACCCTCAGCATGGGAGGAGCCCCTGACCTGAGTACTACTTTCCAATACTGTCTAATAGGAATGAGCCCACTTCTCTGATGGGAAAGAGACCTAGGACCGGCAGCATCATGCAGCAGACAACACCCTGGATTGGAAGGCAGGAGTTCAGGATTCTGGTCTAGGCACTGCCCCTAACTGACTGTATGCATATGGGCGGTTCTTTCCTCTCTTGTACTCAGACTCCCCATCCGTGAAATGAACTGGGTAGATGAGGCAATCTCACATGTGAATCTAGGCTACTTGAGGATGGATGTCACCAGGGACTTGATAAGGGGAGAGGGAGCAGGAAAAGGAGGGCAGAGACAAGTATCGTGGGGCCTTCCTTCCCCATTCGGCTGGAATTCAATCCCTTCTGCTGCGGTGGCAGCTGAAGCCCATGCACCACTTCAGCTTCGGAGGTCTGTGAGGATATGGCAGGGGAGGGGGGCAGGATTCACTCCTCCTGACTGTGCCCTGGTCAGAACAATCACGGGGCTCAGCTTGCCACACCTGAGGTGTCTGTGTGTGCTTACCAGGCCCTGCTCTGTATATGCAGGGGAGGGGGGCAGGATTCACTTCTCCTGACTGTGCCCTGGTCAGAACAATCACGGGGCTCAGCATGCCACACCTGAGGGGTCTGTGTGTGCTTACCAGGCCCTGCTCTGTATATGCATTCAGGGACAGAGGCTGTGTGTGTGCGTGTGTGTGTGTGTGTGTGTGTGTGAGAGAGAGAGACAGAGACAGAGACAGAGACAGAGACGGAGAGAGAAAGATTTGCTAGAGACATCAAGGTGATATTTTCTTATGGAAATTGGTTTGGGAACATAGGGAAACTGAGGCAGACATAAATCTCTTTTACTAAATGACAACTCTTTTTGAGGCTTAGCAAGATTTAAAAAGCATGAAAAATCAACTCTTTATTTTGTATGAATACTAAGGGGCACTTTATGGAAAACCAAACTATTGGCTCATGGCAGAGAGGTAAGGGCGGGGCTGTTACAGGAAAGGAATTGCCCCTCTCAGGCCCAAGGCTGACCACACCTTCTCAAACACCACTTGTCAGCATCAGGAGTTATTCTCTCAACCAGATATTGTAGCTTTAGCTCCTGAGGATCCTGCCAAGGGTGTCACACTAGCCTGACCCAGGCAGATGGAAGTGGATTACTGGGCCCTCCCTCTACCCCACTCCTCCACTGATGAGGCGGTCCAGCAGCCAGTCAGATTGCCTGAGTCATTCTGTTCCGTACGCTGTGGCTCCAGTACCAGAAGCAGCTCTTTCTCCTGTGCAGATGCACTTTAAAAATTTTTTATTATAAGAAATCCTTTTCTTACTGAGGTTTGCTTTACATAGTGAGAAGTACAAATCCGAACGGTACCACCGATGAATTTTGATAAACGCATCGTCTGCAATCCACACACTTAGTGAGATACCTAATGTTTCTATCACCCTAGAAAGTTTCTTCAGGCCCCTTTCCAGTCAATCCACCTCCTAGCTAACTACTGTTCTGCTTTCTATCATCATAGATTAATTTTGCAAGTTCTAGAACCTCATATGAATGGAACCATATGGTGTGTGCTCTTTTATATCAAGCTTCTTTCACTCGGCATAATATTTTTAAGGTTTAGCCATGCTAAACATGTTCTGTGTTTTGCTAGTTCATTCCTTTCTGTTGTTGAGTGGAAATCTATTGCATGAATATGTCACATTTCGTTTAGCCATTTTCCTATCAATGAACAACTGTTTTATATACAATTTGGGGATATTCTGAATAAAACCGCTGTGGACATTTTTGTACTAGTTTTTTAAAGTATACATATGTTTTAGTTCTCTTCAGTAAATACCTACATTTATATTTAACTTCATAAGAAACTGCCAAACAGTTTTCCAAAGTATCTGTACAATTTTATAATGCAACTAACATTGAAGTAGGCTGTTCGTCTTTTTCTTATTGAATGTAGGAGTTTTAAAATATATTTTGGATATAAGACATTTTTTTATATTTACATGTGCAACTACACTCCTAATCCATGGCTTATCTATTCCTTTTCTTAACCGTGTCCTTTGATGGCATATAAACTTTAGAATTGGCTTGCCAATTTAGTTTTTTAAAAAACATGCTGGAAAGTGGGTATTCTAGTGGGATGGCTTATGGAGGGAGATGAGGCGACAATGGATATTTGCATACATTATAATTTTTTGTTTGCATTAGAAATGCCTATATAAGTTCATACAATTTGGACAATTTGTTTTCTTATTATTTAATGGCAAATGTATCTTCACAAGTGAATAAGAAATTAAATCGCTTACCATGTTTCAAAAAAAAATCTGCTATTCCTCTATTCTTTAGAGTTCCTAGTAGCCTAACTGTAGTTAATAATTCTTTATATTAAACTTACCATGTTCAAAAAACGAAAACTAAAACAAACAAAAAACATGCTGGACTTTTGACTAGGGTGACATTAAATCCATAGATTAACTTGGGGAAAGCGTCATTCTTTGTATTTTCTCCTTTATAATGTTAGCCTAGGGAAATACATTAATTAAACTTTCTAATGCTACACCAACTCTGCATTCCTAGTTAGCCATTCTTTTTCACTAAGATTTTAAGGTTTTTCTGCATCTGATTTTTGAGAACTATCAGCCCGTGTTTTTGTTTTCCTCTCCTGGCTTCGTCTGGTTCTGATATTAGGGTTACGCTGCCTCATAGAAAGACTTGTGAAATGTTCCCTTTATAAAACACTGCCACACTGTTTTTCAAAATGGTTGTGACGTTTTCACATTACTATCAGAAATGTACAAGAGTTCAAGTTTCTCTGCATGCTCACTGGCACTTGGTATTGTCAGTGATTTAAAAATGGCCATTGTAATAGTGGATAGAGGTATCTCAGCGCAGTTTTAATTTGCATTTTTATATCAAATAATTACATTGACTATCTTTTTACTCCTTATTTATCTACTAAATGTATCCACTTTGGATGTGATGCTGTCCTGGCTGAGATAGTGCCGAGTCCTGAGAGGCGCTCCCCTCGCCGCAGCGCAGGCAGATGAGCCTGGAGACGAGTTCCTGGCTTCTTGTGGATGCCCCCGCTCCTTCTGTTCCTGCAAGACCCGCCCCCCCTTCCTATCTCCTCCACGCCCAGCCCTCAGACCCCTCCCCTGCTTTGTTCAGGAAGCTGCGGTCCTCTCAGGAGAGCACACTCAGCTCCCCCTTCTTCTCATCAGTATAAAGTCAGAACAGAGGAAAGGGCTGGGGGAGCACCTCCTAGGTGCCGGCAGCATGCTGGGTGTCTTCATGCTAGTTCATCCTTCCGCTTCACAGCACATTATTATCCCCATTTTACAGAGGGATCTTAGAAATCAAGCAACTGGCCCAGGTTCTACAATAAGAAGTGGCAGGTCTAGCATTAGGACCAGAGTCTGTTTAGTTCTAAAGCCCACATTCTTTGCCACCCAAGTGGTCCCCAGGCCATCTCTCTGGTCAATTAAAAGAGGGACAGAAGGGTCGGCATGTGAACTGGGGAGAGCAGGTTGACTGCTGCTGGCCGCTTCCGGGAGTTTTCACTCACTCTGTCCAGGTTCCGGTGAGTTGTGTCCACGTGGACTTGAAGGCAGTTTCAGACATTATATCCTCTCCGTCAGTGGTCACCGTGCCCACAATAGAAAAACAAGCAAAGGGCCAATGAACTTCAACCCCATGGTCCTGAAATCCTGGACTGGCCCCACCCCATCGCTGCAGCTTCCAACTATTGGAACCCAAAGCCCTCACATTGAGTCACATGATGCTGAGACAAGACCCAGGCTCTTGGTTCCCTTGGGCTGTGCTCTTTTTTGGTGAGGCTAGCTGTATAAATCCAAAGGGGAATCAAGAGGATTTTTTCCTGTGGAAAGATCTGAGCTCCTACGGAAAGGCCCATGTGGGCTGGGGTGGGCTCCACAGGGCACAGGGCTTTGGTATCGACCCTGGAGAATCTGTGAAAGGCTTGTTTGTAAGAGTCTGTGTTTGTCACTTGAGAAGCTCGCAGTTAGTTTTCACTGATTCTTTTTTTTTTTTTTAAGAAATTCACGTTCTTTTATTTATTTATTTATTTATTTATTTATGGCTGTGTTGGGTCTTCGTTTCTGTGCGAGGGCTTTCTCTAGTTGCGGCAAGTGGGGACCACTCTTCATTGCGGTGCGCGGGCCTCTCACCATCGCGGCCTCTCTTGTTGCGGAGCACAGGCTCCAGATGCGCAGGCTCAGTAATTGTGGCTCACGGGCCCAGTTGCTCCGTGGCATGTGGGATCTTCCCAGACCAGGGCTCGAACCCGTGTCCCCTGCATTGGCAGGCAGATTCTCAACCACCGCGCCACCAGGGAAGCCCTTCACTGATTCTTTAGGACATCAGTTCTGTGTCCATAAGCTAATTCTAAGAAGCCGTCTTAAAGCAATCACATTCACTTTCCCACATGGCATCCATCCATCCAACCATCCATCCAACCTTTCATTCAATAAAGTACAGAGGGCCTCTGGACCTCGCTGAAAGCACAGAGACAAAGATGTTACAGGCCTACCCTTCAAGGCGCTTGGTAAGGTTGTATCAGCTGTCCAAGAAACAGGTAACGTCTGGGCTGAGTCCTGAACCTTTCCTACAAGGAAAGATTTCCCGCAGAAGGAATGTTTTACGCAAATGCACAGAGATAGAACACCTGAAGGCTTTGAGGAACTGCGGCACTCCAGGTGGAAGGAGCCACATTCGTTTCTCTTTAGCCTTGCTTCAGATTTGAGCTGAGAGCTGCCACTAACCACATTCAAATGGCACAAACAGATGCTTTCTGTTCCTGTTGGACTGCAGACCGTCTGCAGGGACATGGTTCAGCTGCCTGGGCATCGTGACATGTGGCAGTGCCCCCAGGCATGAGCCACTCCAGTCAGCAGGTGACAGTCCCCCCCCCACCTCCCAGCTGGCCCGGGAGAGGTTCCACTCCATCACCAGTCTTTTCCCTGTGAAATATGGTCAGAAACACCTTGAAGAGTTGACAAGAGAGCTGGATTTAGAGAACACCTGTCACCCACCAACACCTGAGACATAAAACCCTTGGCGACTTCGCACATTATTCTTCTTGAAGATTCTTCGTGTATTTCTGAATATTCAACTGGGGCAGACAGGATGCTGTTTTTGTGTTTAATCTCTCTCTCTCTCTCTCTCTCTCACACACACACACACCTCCTTCTTTCTTTTCTTTCCTCTAGAAACAAAAGAGTATATTAAGACCAGTCCCTCCCATCAGCAAACGTCCACAAGCCTCTTAGATAGCCTCACCCACCAGAGGGCAGACAGCAGAAGCAAGAACTACAATCCTGCAGCCTGTGGAACAAAAACCACATTCACAGAAAGATAGACAAGATGAAAAGGCAGAGGGCTGTGTACCAGATGAGGAACAAGATAAAACCCCAGAAAAACAACTAAATGAAGTGGAGATAGGCAACCTTCCAGAAAAGAATTCAGAATAATGATAGTGAAGATGATCCAGGACCTCAGAAAAAGAATGGAGGCAAAGATCGAGAAGATGCAAGAAATGTTTAACAAAGATCTAGAAGAATTAAAGAATAAACAAACAGAGATGAACAATACAATAACTGAAATGAAAAATACACTAGAAGGAATCAATAGCAGAATATCTGAGGCAGAAGAATGGATAAGTGACCTGGAAGACAGAATGGTGGAATTCACTGCTGAGGAACAGAATAAAGAAAAAAGAATGAAAAGAAATGAAGACAGCCTAAGAGACCTCTGGGCAAACATTAAACACAACAACATTCACGTTATAGGGGTCCCAGAAGGAGAAGAGAGAGAGAAAGGACCCAAGAAAATATTTGAAGAGATTATAGTCGAAAACTTCCCTAACATGGAAAGGAAATAGCCACCCAAGTCCAGGAAGCGCAGCGAGTCCCATACAGGATAAACCCAAGGAGAAAGGCACTGAGACACATAGTAATCAGATTGGCAACAATTAAAGACAAAGAAAAATTATTGAAAGCAACAAGGGAAAAATGACAAATAACATACAAGGGAACTCCCATAAGGTTAACAACTGATTTCTCAGCAGAAACTCTACAAGCCAGAAGGGAGTGGCATGATATACTTAAAGTGATGAAAGGGAAGAATGTACAACCAAGATTACTCTACCCAGCAAGGATCTCATTCAGATTCGATAGAGAAATCAAAAGCTTTACAGACAAGCAAAAGCTAAGAGAATTCAGCACCACCAAACCAGCTCTACAACAAATGCTGAAGGAACTTCTCTAAGTGGGAAACACAAGAGAGGAAAAGGACTTACAAAAACAAACCCCAAAAAATTAAGAAAATGGTAATAAGGACATACATATCGATAATTACCTTAAACGGGAATGGATTAAATGCTGCAACCAAAAAACACAGGCTTGCTGAATGGATACAAAAACAAGACCCATATATATGCTGTCTACAAGAGACCCACTTCAGACCTAGGGACACATACAGACTGAAAGTGAGGGGATGGAAAAAGATATTCCATGCAAATGGAAATCAAAAGAAAGCTGGAGTAGCAATACTCATATCAGATAAAATAGACTTTAAAATAAAGAATGTTACAAGAGACAAGGAAGGACACTACATAATGATCAAGGGATCAATCCAAGAAGAAGATATAACAATTATAAATATATATGCACCCAACATAGTGGCACCTCAATACATAAGGCAACTGCTAACAGCTCTAAAAAAGCTGCTTCTCAATGGTGAAAAACTGAAAGCATTTCCTCTAAGATCAGGAACAAGACAAGGATGTCCACTCTCGCCACTATTATTCAACATAGTTTTGGAAGTCCTAGCCACGGCAATCAGAGAAGAAAAAGAAATAAAATAAAATACAAATTGGAAAAGAAGACTGTCACTGTTTGCAGATGACATGATACTATACATAGAGAATCCTAAAGATGTCACCAGAAAACTACAGAGCTAATCAATGAATTTGGTAAAGTTGCAGGATACAAAATTAATGCACAGAAATCTCTTGCATTCGTATACACTAATGATGAAAAATCTGAAAGAGAAATTATGGAAACACTCTCATTTACCATTGCAACAAAAAGAATAAAATACCTAGGAATAAACCTACCTAGGGAGACAAAAGACCTGTATGCAGAAAACCATAAGACACTGATGAAAGAAATCAAAGATGATATCAACAGATGGAGAGATATACCATGTTCTTGGATTGGAAGAATCAATATTGTGAAAATGACTATACTACCCAAAGCAATCTACAGATTCAGTGCAATCCCTATCAAATTACCAATGGCATTTTTTTACAGAACTAGAACAAAAAATCTTAAAATTTGTATGGAGACACAAAAGACCCCAAATAGCCAAAGCAGTCTTGAGGAAAAAAAACGGAGCTGGAGGAATCAGACTCCATGACTTCAGACTATACTACAAAGCTGCAGTAATCAAGACAGTATGGTACTGGCACAAAAACAGAAATATAGATCAATGGAACAAGATAGAAAGCCCAGAGATAAACCCATGCACCTGTGGTCAACTAATCTATGACAAAGGAGGCAAGGATATACAATGGAGAAAAGACAGTCTCTTCAATAAGTGGTGCTGGGAAAACTGGACAGCTACATTTAAAAGAATGAAATGAGAACACTCCCTAACAGCATACACAAAAATAAACTCAAAATGGATTAGAGACCTAAATGTAAGACCGGATACTATAAAACTCTTAGAGGAAAACTTAGGAGAACACTCTTTGACATAAATCACAGCATGATATTTTTTGATCCACCTCCTAGAGTTATGGAAATAATAACAAAAATAAACAAATGGGACCTAATGAAACTTCAAAGCTTTTGCACAGCAAAGGAAACCATAAACAAGACAAAAAGACAACCCTCAGAATGGGAGAAAATATTTGCAAACGAATCATCAGACAAAGGATTAATCTCCAAAATATATAAACAGCTCATGCAGCTCAATATTAAAAAAACAAACAACCCAATCCAAAAATGGGCAGAAGACCTAAATAGACATTTCTCCAAAGAAGACATACAGATGGCCAAGAAGCACATGAAAAGCTGCTCAACATCACTAATTATTAGAGAAATGCAAATCAAAACTACAGTGAGGTATCACCACACACCAGTTAGAATGGGCATCATCAGAAAATCTACAAACAATAAATTCTGGAGAGGGTGTGGAGAAAAGGGAATCCTCTTGCACTGTTGGTGGGAATGTAAAATGATACAGCCACTATGGAGAACAGTATGGAGGTTCCTTAAAAAACTGAAAATAGAATTACCATATGACCCAGCAATCCCACTACTGGGCATATACCCAGAGAAAACCATAATTCAAAAAGACACATGGACCCAATGTTCATTGCAGCACTATTTACAATAGCCAGGACATGGAAGCAACCTAAATGTCCATTGACAGACGAATGGGTAAAGAAGATGTGGTACATATATACAATGGAATATTACTCAGCCATAAAAAGGAATGAAATTGGGTCATTTGTAGAGATGTGGATGCATCTAGAGACTGTCATACAGAGTGAAGTAAGTCAGAAAGAGAAAAACAAGTATCTTATATTAATGCATATACAATGAACCGGTTTGTAGGGCAGAAGTTGAGACACAGAAGTAGAGAAAAAACGTATGGACACCAAGGGGGGAAAGCAGCGGGGGGTGGAGGTGGTGGTGTGATGAATTGGGAGACTGGGATTGACATGTATACACTGATGTGTATAAAATGGATGACTGATAAGAAGCTGCTGTATAAAAAAAAAAAAAAAAGGAGTATATTAAAACCCAAGCATCAGACCTCATTGTCCCTGATGTTTCTCTTTTTCATAACTCTGGTCAAAGAACATTTGTTCAATCTTCTCCTTCCCCCCTGCCCCAAATCTGTCCCAAGAGGACAGGGAGTACCCTCAAGTCCCAAGCATATAGCCAGTTATTTTAGGAAGGGCATCATGTTTGCAATGGGCAGCGTCCCAGTCTGAACTAGTCTGGCAAAAGCGGAGATTTATTGGCAGGAAACTGGGTGTCACATCACCTTGAGTCAGGGAGCAGCTGAGCCCCGCAGATTCCTAGAGACGGACACGGAGTGCTGCCCTCTCCTTACACTTTCTCTGCCCACCTCTCTCCCTGCTGCTTTCTCCACCTCAGCTTCGTGCGTATTTGGTGGACAAAACAATAAATGGGAGCTCTTAAGGGCTGAGAGGAGATTCCAGAGTGTAAAGTATATTTGGCCCCAATTTAGCTAAAAGCCAGAGGTGATTTTTCTAACCGGAACACCTACAGTCCACAGGGTGTGGCAATGTCCGGGATGAAGAGGACAGCTATCATTTCCTTTCAAGGCCCTGATTTTTCGTGAAGACCCGGTGCAGCTGAGCTCCTTGGGACCTGAGTCAGTTGCACTGGCAAAGGGTGGATGCCAATAGGAAATGACAGCTTTGTAAGAGGTGAGCAGGATGGCCCGAGATGCTGGGCCGCATCACCCATAGGGGTGAGGGAAGCCAAATACAGGCCCAGGGACCAAAGAGGCTCCCTGGTGGCCCTCATCGCCCCATCCTGCTCCCCGCCTCCCATTTCTCCACTTCCTGCTTGTAGGGGCTCAAGCTATCATGGAGCATGGGGCACAATCCAAAAAGGAAGGAAAACGTCAATAGCAGTAAAATTGGGGGAATGTTTATGACTGGACTATTTGTTCTGCAGCTTTGAATATCTGCTTATGTGTGGGGAAAGTTCCAGAAGGCAGCTTCAGATTCCAGCTGAAGGAAAATCATCATCATCACTTAGATGCTGCTTTCCATATGTCCGGCATGGTTCTAAGTGCTTTATATACAATAACTCAATTAAAGCTCAAACAACTGCATCAGGTAGGTGACTAGTTTCACCACTTGTATGGGGTTGAATGACGTCCCCCCCCAAATTCGTGTCCACACTGAACCTCAGAATGTGACCTTATTTGGAAATAGGTTCTTAGCAGATGTAATTAGTTAAGATGAGGTCATACTGCGTTAAGGTGGGCCCTAATCCAACGTCTGGTGTCCTCGTAAGTAGAAGGAAATTTGGACACAGAGACACAGACACAGGAAAGACGGATGTGGAGACGAAGCACAGACTGGAGTGATGCTGCCACGAGCTAAGGAACACCAGGGATGGCCTGCCACTTCCAGAAGCCAGGACGATGCACAGGGTATTCTCTTCCTTTCCAGTGCTTGTTAATCCGATGGGGAGAAATCTGGTTCCTTGTTCGAATTTGCATTTCCTTGATTACTAATGAGGCTGAACATTTTCAAATGTACTAGTCACTTACATTTCCTTCTTTGTGAATTTGCTATTTGCATCCTGGGCCCATTCCTCCATTCCTTCCTTGATGTTTTCTTACGGCTATAAGAACGCCTTCCTTGGGGTTGGTTATTAACCCTTCGTCTGCCATGCTAACTTAGTAATGTCGCCCAAATTGTTTCGTTTTTAAATTCCTCTTTCATTGTTTCAGAAGCTCTGCAGGACCACTCAGAGCATATTGTTATGTTCCTAGGTCCCCGGTAGCTCAGCAGAGTGACACAGACTTGTTGAGGAGGCCAGACCCGTCTCCCTGTATGTGCGTTGCAGAAAATGGAAAATATAGTTAAGCAAAAGTAAAAATGAAAGGTATTACATTCCTACCACCCAGAGCTTTCCACCATTAACACCTCAGTACATATTCTTCCTTTTTTACTTCACTCAAATGAGATCATTCTGCACAAAATGTTTCATAATCTGATTTTTTTTTTCCACTACACAATCTCCACTTTGCTGCTGGTTTTGGAACACTTTTATGCCATCTAATACCCAGACCATTTTCTAATTTCCCTGATTGACCCAACAATGTTCTCTAGAGCTGACTTGTCCAAAGCAGCCTTTGATGCAGGACCACTCAGGGCATCTTACTAGATCCCTAGGTCTCTGTTAACTCAGCAAAGTCCCAATTAAGTGACGCAGACCTGTTGAGGAAACCAGGCCAGGCTCCCTGCAGACAAACCCACCAGCTGGATTCCAGCTGCCTCCACATGATGTCATTAACTTATTCTCCTCTCTCCTGGCTTTCTTATAACCATATTTATCCCCTTTAATATTGGTTATTGTTTCTTGACAAATACAGTCATTTTCTTCTCTGATTTTCTCCCTCTCCCCTCTGAGATGTGACAGTCTTTCTCTGCCTTCTTCTTTCTTCCTATATAGGTTGGACACTGCCGTCCAGCCCCTTCTGGAATATGGAGGGATCTTTGCATGAGCCTAACGTTTGAACCACTTATGAAGGATGGGCATTCACTGCCCTGAAACTCACTGCAGGTCCCCTGGTGAGATGCTGAGCTGGGCTGCCAGCTGAGGGACTCGGAGATGCAGTGTTCCCTGGGCAGGAAGTCTTCCTCCAAGAAGAGTCTAACGCGTACATTTTACACATTCTCTAAATTTAGGGATTACCCTGCCTCAGCCACCTGCCTCAAAATCAAAAATATCCCAGTCCCCGAGCTTTCGATCTGCTTTAGCTGCACGGACCCTTCCACGAGGGCAGCGGGTCTTCTCCTGGGGACTCTTGTTCCTAGGAACACTTACTCATGGATTCTGTTCTGAAGAAGGAGCTTGGCATAGAGCCTGGTAGAGGAAAGAGGAGGCTGGATGAGAGGGGAGGGGAAGGGAAGTGGAGATGGCATCTCCAGCTCTGTCTGCACTCTCCGTGGACTCTGAAGACCCAGCGGCAATGCCAGGAGACAGAGACCTCCCGAGCCCGTGGGCATGTGGCTCATCTCTCCAAGTTCCAGCCTCCATTGTTTAGTTGTACAGTGGATAATGATAACCACCTCTCAGGAATACATTACTGCAGAAATAATGTTAAACACATGTACCGAGGATGCTGGGACAACACGTGTGTGGATAGCAAGCCCTCCAACGGTCCTGTTGGTGCTGACGTTTGTAGAACCAGCAGCATCAGGTAGATGGGCCAGTGACATCAGAAGGTCGGATCTCCCGGGTCTTTGCAGGGGGAGATACTCCAGGGTGCTGGTCCTCTCCGTATCTAGGCTTCAGGGAGGTTCTCATCGTGTGACCACACTTCCCTCCCTGTGAGGGAGGGGGCGTCCTGCAGCACCACCATGACCCCACCCATTTCGAATATTCCCTGCTTCATGGCCCCCAAACACAATCCGTCTTCAAGTATGCAATATTCACAACCACTGAGGTGCCAGTTTCTGGAGACGTCTTCAGTGGTGACCCTTCCTAACATCTCTGTCCCTCTTCCTTGGCCTCCTTCCTTTCTCTCTCCCGCCCTTATTGAGGGAAACCCTGATCCTCTGGTCACTCAAGCAGCAGAAAGAAAACCAACTGAAGTGGCCTAATTCTGTGTATGCGCGACTGTCCTGAGACACTGGGAGTGGCCTGACATGGGAGGGTCAGTGTTCCGGAGTATCTGATGTCTCCCCAGCTTCTGAGGGTACCAGGCGGGGAGCAGGGTGTGACTCTGGCATGGATGCATGTGTCCATTCATTGGTTCTACAAACCCATAGTCATCATCAGGCTGACACCACTCCTAGGGACGTACCAGAAAACACATGGCAGGAGCATCTGTTCTCTCGTGTGGCTCTCGGTCTGGTGTGAGATAGGCAGGTAAGCAGAGAGTTGCAGACCAGGGTGGTAAACTCTGTGAAGGACACCAGGAGTTTTCTTGGGGGAGGTTACAGATCAAGGTGACCTGAGAGCTGAGGGGTGCTGACTAAGTAAGCAGCGGCAAAGAAAAGGAAGTTCAAGGACAATGGCCACACAGCGGCATGGGAGAGCCCTAGGGAAAGTGGAGGAGGACGGGCTGCTTCCCAGGGGATGAAATGTTGGGGAAGCACTGGAGGGGCAGAGGGTCACACAGGTTTCCAGTCCAGGCTGAGAGGCGTGGACTCTTTGTGGAAGACAGTGGGGACCATGAGCAAAATTAAGCAGGCAAGGCTGTGGTCAGAGCTGCATCTTTGAAACTCACTCAGACTGCTGAGTGGGGGATGATTCTAGGAGGAAGGACATGTGATCAGAATGCCTTGTGACAATGAGACTTGCTCCCTTTGTGGAAGTCCTAGAATTCTCTCCTCTGTGCTCCGAAGACCAGAACATTGATGGAAGATTATGGACACCACTGTTTTGGTCCCAGCAATTCCTTTCACCTCATCCTGCCTCATTTTCTACATCTGTAAAATGGGTATAATGCAGACATTTTTTTATACATATGCACTTAGACCAACGTCTAGAATGATCATTACAACATTATTCAAAATACAAACAAGCAAACAAAAAATGAAAACAATCTAAATGTCTGCCATGGGGGAACTGGGAAAATAGAGATCAGCCATATACACTGGATCACTCTACAGGTTAAAAATGAGGCAGCGGATTTAGAAGGCTCCACAAGACACGTTGTTGAGGTCAATTCTCAGAATAATATATATCGTACAGCAACATTCATGTTAAAATATATGTACACATGAGTATGCATGTAAATGATTAGCAAAAGGGGCTGGAAGGATGTCCTAAAACTTTCACGGAGGCAGCCTGGGCGGGGGAGGCATTAGGTTAGGAGCCGATGAGAGAACTTTCACTCGTGTATCTTTGCCCCTTTTACAACAAGCTATGCTGATGTTACCTCTGGAAAATGCTGAATGCGTGACACTGGGAGGCATAAATTCGGGAGGTGGGTGGCGGGTTGGACAGCGGGTTCTCAACAGCCAAGTAGGGACTACAGGGCTAATGGAGGGTGGGGTGCAATGCAGGACGGCGACTCCCTTCCCTGCACTTCCACCGGGGGGCGGCAGAGGGCAGGAACGCTGACTTGGAATCCTCGACCCGGGGCTGTGGGACTCAGCGCTGTGACCTGTGCCAAGTGACCTAGCCTCTCCACGTCTCATTTTCCTCACCAGTTACACAGAAATAATAAACCGTCCGCCCCCCGTTTGGGAGAAGATCCAAAGAGGTAATGTGTATGCAAATGCACAAGCAAGGAATTCGTATTACATTGTCATAAAGTAGAAAGATAACTTTAACAAGATGAGCAGGTGGTGGGAAGACTGCTGATCTGGGGACAGGGGGTAGAGGCAGGGAAAAGAAGGTGTGACCATTTATTGTCGTTGAGCAGCTCATTATTTACTGTCACCAACTTATTATTAGAAATTGTTGTCTTCATTTACAAATGAAACCGAGGTCGGTAACTTGCCCAAGATTGTGGTCGTGTAGCTTGTAAGTTGCAGAATGTGACCTGAGTCGGCATGCTGGACCCCTCCTCTCTATGCATCCATGGCAAATGTCTTACCTGTTTGCAGGTTGGCGGGTGACAAGTGCCTGGATGCCAGGATCCTGGGGCCCCCTCAAGTGGGTGCTTAGTAGAAAGGGTACCCTCATCCCTCAGGCATGCCAGCCCACTCCTACTGCCTCCCAGGTCCGGGGGCACAGAAAACTGACTCACCGGGATAGAAAACTCTCCCCGCGGCCTCCTGCCCCCTCTTACCAAACCCCAACCCTAACTCCCGCCTGAGTTTCCCATCCCACAGCATCTACTGTCAGCACCTGCCTTTTGGAAGTACGACATGTGCCCTCACATGTGCTAAATACAAGAGCATTCTGGCTCCCTGGGTGCCTCTTGGCAGGGAGTTTGCGCTTAGCAAGGAGAATCTGTGTTTTAACTGGAAGGCACGGAAAGGACCGGGAGGGGTCTGTGTATTGGATGTTGGCTACACAAGTGAAGACACGACCCCTCATTTAGGTTGCTGAGGAGAGGGAGTGAGTTCTCAGTCCTTTTTATCCAGAATGTCAATTAGTGGCCTGGCCTTCAGTTCATTGCATCGGTTTCTCTCCTTTTCACTCCCTGGAACCAAAGAAGGTGTGGAAAGGCAGCAGGGCCAAGGCCTTAGCCACAGGCCAGCCCTTCTGGCTGCTCTTTGGAATAATTCTTTCTCTGGGTCAACAGGCCATGGGCTGCACCTTCCACAGGTTCTTCATGTCTGTGGTTTCCTTCTTTTTACCTGAAAATGACTGGAAATCTCTGTGGGGACGAGCAAAAAGGCCCAAGGGCAGCCTCCGGAGTCTGTTAAGGGAGAGTTAATGGGAGCAGAAGGGATGGGTGACGTTGTAACATTGAAACTCTCCTCTTCAAGTACTTCTGGCTTTTATTCAAGTCTGGCCTTTCCCACCTGCATCACCTCCCTCTAGCCCGTCACCCTCTAAATGCTTATTTCATTGTCCAGGGCCCTGGACCAACCCCAAGCCTCATCTCCCCAGAAGCACAAGTATCCGTTCTCTCCCACACAGATTTGCTGTTTTTCATTGTCTGCCCTCCAAACTCCTGGCTGTGTAACCTCTTGATCTGTTTCTTTAATCAGGTCTGAGATTTCTCTACAATAATTGTGCATGTGTATGTGCATGACAACCACACACACACACACACACACACACACACACACAATTTCTAGGATGGCCTTCGATAACCTATTCCTACCCTAGAATTTCAGTGTCATCATTTGTATTTACAATCAAATTTGGGCCAAGCTGACGTCGAAGGATGCCAGCGTACCCTGGTAGAAAAAAGGTGGAGCGTCACATGGTTGAGATTGCCTTTAACTGAAAAGAACTGGACTCTTTCCAGCCCTGGGATGAGAGGTGAGATATGAGGATGAGAGGTGAGAGGTGAGAGGGCGTTGCCAGGAAACCACATACAGGCTGAGGGTTCATCTCCACGTGCACCAGCTCCTACTCCAATTGTAAATAAACCACGTGAAAATGTTTTGTTCCCAATTCCGACAATAATTAGATGAGGCGCAGTTTAAGACAAATAATTCCCCAATGCTATCTTCAATACCTTAAGTGAGATTTTTACAGTTATCAAGGGAAACCTCCTTAAAAGTGGCATTTGTAGATAGTTCGTGGAAAATTCCAGTTCCATACAGGGTCTCAATATCCAGCCCTAGAAAACAGTGCCTTGGGATAACTAATACCATGGATACCACACCTTTATTTTTTCAGGAATCCTCAGCTTGTGTTTTCTTTTCCTTTTTTAACAGTTGTACTGAGATACAATTAACATACCATATAATTCATCCATTTAAAGTGTATAATTTAATTTTTTTAGTATGGTTATACAACCATCACATCTAATTTTAGAAGCTTCTGGTCCCTGCCCCCCACCACAGGTAAGAAACCCCATATTCATTAACAATTATTCCCATCCCCCAATCCATCCCATATGGGTTTGCCTATGCTGGAAGTTTCATATAAATGAAATCAGACAATATGTGGTCTTTTGTGACTAACTTCTTTCACTTTATAGCATAATGTTTTTCAGGTCCACTCATGTTGTAGCATGCATCAGTATTTTCATTCCTTTTTATTGACAAATAATATTCCATTGTAGGGATATACCATTGTATCCATACAGTCCATATAATCCATACATTGTATGGATAAACACGTTTTGTTTATTCATTCATCAGTTGATGGACATTTGGACATTTTCATTTTTTGACCATTATGAATAGTGCTGCTGTGTGTGACAAATTTTTGTGTGGACCTGTGCTTTCGGTTTTATGGTTGTATAACTCAGAGTGGAATTGCTGGTCCATATAGTAAACTCTATGTTTCACATTTTTAGGAAATGCCAAATTTTGCCTGTTTGCAAATTTGCCCACACCATTTTGAATTCCCACCAGCAATGTGTGAGAGTTCCAATTTCTCCGCATTTTTGCCAAAACTTGTTATTATCTGACTTTTTGATTATAGCCTTCCCAGTGGATGTGAAGTAATATCTCATTGTGGTGTTGATTTGCTTTTCCCTGATGGCTAATGATGTTGAGCACCTTTGAAAGTGCTTCTTGGTCATTTGTACATCTTCTTTGGAGAAATGTCTGTGCAAACTCTTTGTGCCTGTTTTTTTTTTTTTAAATGGATTATTTGGTTTTTTAAGTATTGAGTTGTATGAGTTCTTTACATATTTTGGGTACAAATCCCTTATCAGATATATGATTTGCAAATATCTTCTTCCATTCTGTGGGTACATTCATTAAAGTTAAATTTTAGATTAAATATAGAACTAGAAATGAGGCAACAGCTTTCTGTTTTTAAATCCCAAATTGGACATTCAGTTTCAGCAAAATGGCATCATCTGTCCCATCAAATGGTGATAATTTAAGTGTTATTCATTTTATTATCTTATCTATATTTTATTCGTAAATTTGTTTTATTTCCCCAGTTGTTTAAAAGTTACCTACAAAATTAAGGAATTGATACGTAGTTTTATATTTGAATACATTTAAATAACATTATAATAAGAGTAACTTAAATGAGTGCTTTCCTTTAAGAGGTAACCCTTTATTGTTTCAAACATGCCTTAGCCTGTAAATCCCATGAGGCTGGTCATCATCTGTCTTACGCACCAGTGCATTCCCTGAGCTACCATTGTAGTTGGCACATAAAAAGTGCTCATTAAATAACAGCTGAGTGAATAGATGATTGCCCCTAATTTCAGGGCATGACCCAAGGCCTCTGGAGCAGCTCTCCTCCATTGGGTGGCTGTCACCAGTCTTGGAGGATATTGGTTTGACCTGCAACCTCTATCCCCAGCATTTGGGACACCATGTTCCAACCCCATGGAGCCGGCCCCCAGTTCTGACCCAGGCTTTGCCAGGGAGGAGCAGAAACTAACCTTACTTGAGCTCTTCCTAGATTCCATGGCTTCCACATCATCCTCTCTACAACCCTGCAAGAGAGGTATTAGCATCTCATTTTGCTGATGAGGAAAGTATGGCTGGGAGAGGTAGTCTCTTGCCCAAGGTCACTTCCACTGAGGAATGGAGTGAGGGATGGAGCTGGGATTCCATCTCAGGCAAAATGACTCAAAAACCCCACTCTTGCCTCTTTGTCCTGCTGCCCCCAGACAGCGATGAGGTCTGTCCATTCATTTGAGTTATTTGTAAGTTTGCTTTGAGTGAGAGAGACTGGAATTGATCACAAAAGCCCATCAGCCTTGACCCCAGCAGAGAGTCTGTAGCCCACAGTCTGTTTCCTGCTCTTTTTAGAGAAGAACTGACTTTCCAGTAAGATCTGAGGGGCATGGGGCCTTTACGATGTCACCAGTTCCATGGCATGTGTCCAGTTGCTTGAGCACGGCACAGACACACGCTGAGAGCTGTCTTCGTGTGGCTCTCGTTTCCTTTTTTATACTGGAGGCTTGCTGGTGAATCGCAATGCCCCTATTTCTTCCTTTGCTTCTGAAAGTTTTGGATGCCACATGGAGCCACCTAAAAGGCCCTTCTACGTTCCCCAAGAGAGCTTTCCCCGGGGTTGGAAGTCATCTGATCCAGCAGTTCCACTTAAGGAAGGGTTAGTAGCAGAGCCTCATGTCAGACTAGAGATGGGAGGAATCCAGAGAGAACCTCCTAATATTTAATGCCAGCCCATCCTGCGTGCCCAGCAATCTGAGGGCATAAATTAGACGGACAGCTTGGCCAACCCAATTAAATTTGCAGAGATTGGCTGTTAAAGCAGCTGAAACTTCCCTCATTAGGGGTAAAAAAATTCCAACAACTTGATCCCTGAGGTTTGTGTGAGCCAAATCTCTTTTAAAAGGACGGGAACTCGGCACTCATTTCTGAGAGGAACCTGTCAGGAGCAATGAGGGAGAGATCGTCTTAGATTCTGTAAATGGCAGTCTCTCTGCCTCCTGGCAGGCAAAGGGACAGAAGCTCAAACCACAGTGCCAAAGCCCGGTGCAAGGACCCTGGCCTCTTCCCTGGCTGGTGACAGCATCCCCCCTCGGGCCTGCGTGGACAGCAAGAAGAGACCTCAGGGCTGCGGCTCTCAGACTTCACCCAGAACAACAACAGCTGGAGAGCTGATTACACACGTCAGTTCCAGCCCCACCTCAGAGCACCAGACCTGCAGCCCCAGAGACGGTGCTGGTGTGGCTGCTTCTCACAGCTCCTGGGGAGGCACCCAAGCTTCCAGTCTGAGAAGAAGCAAGTAAACCTGGAGAGAAGACTTTGGGTTCGTAGGCAAAGATGATGAGGAAGCTACTGCAAACATCCTTCCTACTCCATTTTTCTGTGGCCGGATGAACTACTTGATTCTATTCTTTGCCCAGTGCAGGCAAATGCTTCTTTTTGCTTTCTGGTTTTCAATCATTTTCCATTTTTAATGCCAGGGAAAAATGCCAACTTTGTGCACCGTTTGGCATCCTCAAATATTCTATGTTTTTGTGTGTGTGTGCCCGATATTGCCATGGCTCTTGGGACAGAAAACATTTGGTTAGACCTGTAAAAGTTTAGCCAATTATATTTTCAAAAACTTAGGCAAATTCTCAAAGTGCAGACAATTGACAGACTGTTTCCATTTTCATTAGGCTGTTTGTTTTTGTCATTAGAGGCAAAAGGCCTGGAGCACGTGGGCTGAAGTTTATGCAGAGCTAGCGCCAGCCCAGAGGTGTTTGCAAAGACATTTCTGCCGTATTTATTTCCCTTGAGTGCATATCATCTTTAAATAGATTTTTCATAACATGAAAGGAAAAATGAATTTTTCATAAACTTGAAAGGACACTCATTTTGATAGTATTTTTGAAGGAATTTTAAAGTCCATGCCTGTAAATAAAGAATGCAGTCTGTTCATGACCATATTGGTAAACCCACTGCAGCTTTGGCGGGAGCTGCGCACACGTAAAGTATGTCCTTAATAGAATGCTCTGGTCTCCAGAGGGATCAGAGGCATGCCATAATCCTTAATGAAGTATCTACCATATACTCAGCACCATGCTTGGAGCTAGAGATATCAGTTTGGATAAGATTCTGTTTATTATCCCAAGGAACTTGTGATTTAGATATGGGACATGTATTGGGATCATTGTAATACGGGCAGAGCAGCTTCATTGCACCATTATAGGTAGAACATGTTATACGAGCCTCAAAGAAAGTTTCATTTCAACTGAGGATTAGGAAAAGGCTTCTTGGAAGAGGTAGCATTCCATCTGCACTTCGAAGGAAGGGCAGAGTTCAACAGTATGAAATGGGGACGGGACTGATGGCTCAGTGTAAAGAAAGACAAAAGCATGAAGGTCTGGGTGTCTTAGGCAAAAAAGAGACAAGCTCCAAGTAACCAAATTTTTGCGAAATTGACAGCCAAGGAAGCCGAGTCACAGAGGCTAGGAAGTGCTGGGGGTGTGAGTGGAACAGCAACGGCCCCATTGGATGGGAGCAGAAGTCCTATGAAAGGAATAACAGAAAGGAGACCCGGCAAGCTGTAGAGTGTGGCAAGCACGGCAGATGCCCTGAGATACTGAGATAGCCCTGCCCACTCTACTTGGAGTATGACAATCACTGGCCTGTCAGATCACCTGAGGATGGGGGCAAATGTCAAGCTCCCACAGTGCCCTTGGGGGTTGGGGGATAGTTGTCCTTGCATTGACCCCCCCAGATGTGAACCCAAAAGCCAGGGTGAGAGTTTTGAGAATCATCTGAGAAAATTATGACAATTCTGCTCTATCCTGGGTCACACTGTTGAGGCCAGAAAACGTGGAACGCCAGACAAGCCAACCTTGCCTCCAGTGGGGAGGGAATCTTGATTCTTCCCCATTTGGCTTCCAAGTAATTTCTACTCAGATGACACAAGGCCTCCTTCCTATGTGTAGAAGCATCATCCAAGTTATCCAGGGGAACAGTCCTGCCCCACATCAAGCTGGTGATGCTTCCAGACTCCTCAAGCCCCACCGGGACTTTCTTCCTCATTTTAGAAAAGAATGACACTCAGGGGATGCTGACAAAGACAAGGATATGTCAAAAGTGGCACAGAGAAAACTGAAGCTGTTCTCAACAGACTCTCCCCTGCCTAGTTTCTCCTTCTGGGCAGTGAACTGTGTGTCTCATCCTTGAGTTGCTGTGGCTTAGAAAGATATTTCAATAACATGAGTCACCAGCAACACTGGTTTCCACTTGGAAGCTTTTCATGAACAGTCATATCACACAGATAAAATTTTATTGGAAACTCAACTTTGCACTGTAGCCACAAGTTAAAGCCTTTAGGACATGAGCCCATCAGGGGCAGGGTTTTTCTACCATCTATCTGGACAATAGAATCACAGAATTTTCGGCTTTAGAGCTTTAAAGTCGATCCAATTTAGCATCACCCAGTGGAAAAAGCTCTCAAGTATTCCTCAAATTGCTGGTCATCATTTTTGCTCAGAAACTTCCAGCAAAGAGTAACTTAATTAATCACCCATTATGGGGTCAACCTGATGCAAAGTCAACCCATAATTCTAGAGTATGTGTTTCCAAAGCTACCCCATCTAAGTAAATGACTGCAATTTTCATCTTTTAAGTTAATACATCTTGGGGTCAAGCTGACCCTGCCTAAGTTTGTAGCTGAAGAGGCTGAGGGAGTTAAAGAGATGAGTCATCCTTCAGTGTGGTCTCTTGATGGCCACAGCCGACCAGATCACCTTTTCCTTTTCTGGCCAAGCATCACTGCTCTGAACTTCATCGTCTCAAGCCTGGATGTGTGCAGTGGTCTCCTGATTTCCCTCCTCTACCCTTGTCCCTCCTATTCCTGACCACTGCCCACGCCATCATTGGATTGTGTCCCTCCTCCTCTATAACCATAAATCTTTATGGCCCCCATTGTCCATGTGATATGTAAATGTAAAAGTAGTAGACATTTTTGTTTTCCTAATACACATCTTTTCCATATCTCAGGAAAGCAAGAGTATCAAAATCTCTGGAAAAGCAATAAAAACAAAATAAACAAAACAACACTGCAGCATATACATGGAAAGGTAAGCATTTTCCTATATACACATTTTCAACTTTTATTTACATTAATTTTTTCTATTCTTACTTAAAACATACAACTCCATACAAATGGAAAAATATGAAGTAAATATCCCAAACTTATAGGGAAGCACTTAATATTATTTAGACATTCCCCATGCTGAGGACAATGCTTAAATAAGTCTTCCACAAATAGTGATTATTGTAATGAAATATATCTGAACCATAAAATGCAAAACAGTTATCACAGTCCCCTGAAAATTGTAGTTATTCAGTATTATTACAAAATAATTATGACCACTTTTTTTGTAGAAAATGTTTTGCCAAGCAATATCGCTCCATTATGGATTATATGAGACACTAAGCTACAGTAAAAGCATCTACAATCCATTCAAAATTGCCTTGTACAGCTCATGTAGAAATAACGTATATTCAGTCTCCATTTCTGTTGCCTTTAATTCCCTCCAGCAGTATCATACTTCCATCTGAGCTCACTTTCTTTGTTGAAGAACTCCCATTAGCATTTCTTGAATCCTTGAATTCTCTCAGCTATTGCTTTGTCTGAAAAAGTCCTTATTCCCGCTTTATGTTTGAAGGATTTCTCAGTGGGCATAAAATTCTAGATTGTTAGTTGATATTTTGTCCCCATTCAGCCCTATAAAGATGTCATTCCATTGTCCTCTGGCTTCCTGTTTACTGCTGAGGACCCAGTCATCATTGTTATTTTTTTCATTCTTCGAAGGTAATGGATCTTTTTCCTCTAGGTGCTTTTAATATTTTCTCTTTGTCTTCATTTGTCAGCAGTTTTATCATGATGTGCTTAAGTGAGGTTTTCTTTGAATTTTTTCTGCTTGGGGTTTGTCAAGCTTCTTGGACCTGTAGGCTAATGTCTTCCATCAATTTTGGACTGGTCTTAGACATCACCTTTTTAGATATTGCTCTTCCCTCCTTTCCTCTTAATCTTCTTGGATTCTATGTTGTATGTTGTGTTATTCTATGTTGTAAGAATCTTGTTGGATTCTTAGATGTATGTTAGCTCATGTCTCTCATGCTCTTTTTTATCATTATTTTCTTTATTACTACATTTAATATTATTTTATTATATTTCCTATTGCAAATATTTGTAAATTAAACAACACATTTCTAAACAAACTATGGGTTGAAGAATAAATAAAAAGGGAAATTCATAAATATTTTGAACATGATGATGATTAAAAATATCAAAATTCTGGGATTTAACTAAAGCAGTGTTTATCGGGAAACTTATAACATTAAATTATATAGTAACAGAAAAGAAGAAATATCTCAAATCCATAATCTAAGGTTCTACCTTAAGAATCTAGGGGAAAAAAACACCACAAAGTAAACCCAAGGTAAGTCAGAGAAAGGAAATAATAAAGTTAAGATAAATCAACTTAAAAAACTAGCAATAGCAAAAATGAACAAAACTCAAGATAGTCTTTTTAAAAAAATTTAAAGATTGATAACCTCTAGTTAGACTCATCAGAAAGAAAAGAGAGAAGACCAAATTTCCAATGTCAGAAAGTAAACATTGGACATCACCAAGATGTTACAGACATTATCAGCTACTAAAGGAATTTTTAAATAACCTAATGGCAATATATTGACAATGTAGATGAAATGGATACACTCCTTGAGAGACAAAAATTACTAAAATAGATTCAAGAAGAAATAAAAAATCTGAGTGAGTCAGTATCTTTCAAGAAATTAAATTCATAATTTAATATCTTTCCACAAAGGAAATTTCTATCACAGATGTCTTATGAATTTTTTTAAACAGTTCAGGAAGAAACAATGCCATCGCTACACAAACTTTTCAGAAAATAGAGTGGAGGGGACACTTCCTAGCTCAATTGATAAAGGCGAGCATTACTCTGATGCCAAAGCAGAGACAAAGATATTACAAGGATACTACAGATCAACATCTCTCATGCATCTCTCAGATACAAAAATCTTTGACAAATATTAGCAAATCAAATCCAGCAATATATTGAAAAAGATAGTACATGATGACTAAGTGGAGTTTATTCAAGGAAGCAAGGTTAGTTTAACATTTAGACAGCAATGTAATTTATCATATTAACAAACTAAAAAAGGAAAACAATATGATTATCTCAATAGGTGCTCAAAAATAATTTGTGAGAATCTAACATCTGTTTGTAAAAAAAAGAAAAAACAAACAAACCAAAAAAAAAAAAACTCTCAGCAAACTAGGGAAAGAAGGACAGTTCCTTAATCTGATAAATTCTTTTAAAAAATCCGGTAAACGTCACATCTAATGGTGAAGTACTGAATGCTTTCCCTCTAAGATTGGGAAAAAGGCAAGAACGTCTGTTCTCCTACCTTTTATTCAACATTGTCCTAGTGGCCCTAGTGCAATAAGGCAAGGGAAAAAAGTCCTAAAGATTGAAAGTAAGCAGTAAAATTATCTTTATTTGTCAATAATACAGTTGTGTTTATAAAGAGTTCTGTGTATCATAGCTATAGAGAAAGTTACTATAACCCATATATGAGTTTAGAATAGTCACAGAATAGAAGGCCAATATTTAAAAAATTGATTCTATTTCTAAGTATGAGAAACAAACATTTGGAAATACCATTTACATGGTATTAACCTCAAAAGATATAAAATACTTTGTGATAAATTTATGAAAATATGTGCATGACCTGTACACTGAAAACTATAAAACATTACTGAGGGAAAATAAATAACCTAAATAAATGAAGAAATATACTATGGTTATGGATCAGATGACTCAAAATTGTTACTATGTCAATTCTCCAAAAGTTAATCTTTAGATGCAACACAATCCGAACATCATTTTTGTAGAAATCAGCAGTATAGATCAGTTTCTATTAAAGAAATTGAATTAATAATTTAAAATATTTTCACAAAGGGAATTCCAGTTCCAGATGTCTTTACTGATGATGTTCTTAAACATTTAAGGAATTCCAATTTATCTGGTAAAGTAAAGGACCTAGAATAGCCAAAACAATTTTGGAAAAGTTAGAGAATTTGCACTACCTGATTTCAAGGCTCACTATAAAGCTACAGTAATAAAATAATTAAGATACTATGATATTGACCTAAGCATAGATACATAGATAAATAGAATAGAGATTCCAGAAATATATCTACATATATGTGATCAATTAAAGTTTGGCATAGCTTCCAAGGTTGTTCGATGGGGAAAGGATGGTCTTTTCAATATACTGTGTAGAAAAAAACTAGATATACATATGGAGAAAAGTGAATTTTGATTTTTACCTCATGCCAAGCACAAAGATTAAACTTGAAGTAGATCATCGACCTAGATTTAAAAGCAAACACTATACACCTTTCACAAAAAAACCATAAGATAAAATATTCACCACTTTGGAGTAGGCAGAAGTTTCTTAAACACAACACAGAAGAACAGACTATTTTAAAAAATAGTTGAGGTGAACTTCATCAAAATTAAAAACTCTTTTTCTAAAGACAGCTTTAAGAAAAATTTTAAAAAGCAAGCCACATACTGAGAGAAAATTTATAAAATTATATTTCTGACAAAATTTTTGTGTCCAGAACACTTTTAACTCAATAATAACACAACCCCACATTTTTTAAATGGGCATAAGATTTAAAAAGACATTTCACAAGAAAGTATATATGGCTAATAAATGATAAAAGGATGGCCAATTGATTATCAGGGAAATAGAAATTAAACCACACTGAAATACCACTTTACACTTACTAGAATAGAAAAAATTTAAAAGACTGCCAATATCAAGTGTTGACAAGGATGGGGAGCAACTAGAACTCTCACATATTGCTGGTGGGAATGTAAAATGACACACCCACTTTGGGACACAAGTTAGCAGTTTCCTTAAAAAGTTAAAAAATATATGACCCCAGCCATTCCACTCCTAGGTATTCACCCAAAAGAAATGAAAGCCTAAGTCCACATGGATTTTTATACAATATTCTTGGCAGCTTTATTCATAATAGCCCCAAACCAGAAACATTGCAAATGTTCATCAACAAGTAGATGTATAAGCAAATTGTGATATATTCATTCAATGGAATATGACAAAGAAATTAAAAGGAATTTATTACTGATATACAACAGCATGGATGAATCTCAGACACATTGTGCCAAATAAAAGAAGCCAAAGAGCCCAACTATATAATTCTCTTTATATAAAACTCTAGGAAAAAAATCAAAAATGTAGTGACAGAAAGCACATCAGTGGTTGGCTATGGCTGGGGTTTGGAATAAAATTGATTGAGGAGGGTCACAAGGAACATTTTTGAGGATGGAAATGTTCTTTATATTGATTGTGGTGGTGGTTACCTGGGTATAAACATTTGTCAAAAATCATCGAACTTGACACTAAGGTGGATGCCTTTGTTGTAGGTAATCTTGGCCTCAGAAAAATTGATTTTAAAATATGCAATATGAATCCTATGCTATTAAAAATAAATTTGTTCAATTTTACCAGTGAGAAACTGATGTACAGAGAGGTTGCTTAAATGCACAAGGTCACAGAACTAATAAATGGTGAAGCTGGGACTGAAAGTGACATCTGTGAGACAATACATTTCTGTTGTTTAAGCCAGTCTATGGTATTTTGGTATGGCACCATGAGCAGACTAAGACAGACTCAACGATGCAAGATGCTTTTGAGAGAGGATCGAATTCTATCAAAGTAGTTTTAGACAAGGAACAACCCTAGCCTAGCAAGAAGGTGGTCCTGTCTAGTGCCGTCCAGAAGTTGGTCTAAGTGAGTGGAGCTGGGCTAGGTGTGACCCCTGCTTCTTACGACCCCAGAGCTGATTGAACTAGGAGCCATCTCCACGCTTTCTGGGGTGGAAGAACATCCATGGCCCCTCATCTCCTCCATCATCCTGTCAAGATATGGTCCAGGTTCTGGGGCATCTTCCTCCAGGCCTGCTGAGCTACCCCACTTGCCTTGGATTCTCTTATCCAACCATGCTGAGCTCCCTGCCCTCCCGGGCAGGTCATGGACTTTTCCTTCTGACCTGTGCCTGGAATTCCCTTCCTTCTCCTCCTCATGTCCTCCACGAACTTACCCTGGTCCTTTGAAACCAGAACAAATTATTCTCAGTGATGGCTAACATCACAACATGGGAGAAAACCAACATTATGTGCTTTCTGGTGGAAGAACACAGAAAGTGTTCTTTGTATTCTCGGCACATCGAACATTGCTGCCGAGTTGTGGGATATGGTGGTGATGCTATCCTAGCTTTCCTTGTTTGTCAATCCCAGGTACTGAAGCAGTTGGGTTTAGGGTTCAAGCCACAGGGGCCAGCTGTGAATCGCAGTGGGTGGGCTCCTCTCCTGTCTGCCCTGAGTTTTCTGATATCTGCCAGGCATTGGCTCCAGGTTCGCAGGAAGAAACCCAGGCAGAAGTTTTGTCTGTTCCTCTCACTTTACTCATAGCCGTTCTGATCCTCTACCGTGTACATTTGTTAGTCAACACGGATGACATTTCTCAGCAGCACTGGCTTCCCAGGCAGAACTCGGTGGGAGGAAACCCTGATTGCTTCCTTCTGTATTTTACCTTTCGGTTAAAAATAATATACAAATGCCCCAGGGAACTTCTGTGACATTTTACAAAGGCTCAGCCTTCACTTGGATTTGGTAATTTGACATTTGCATTTTCTTTTGCTGCTTCATCTTAAATTGATGAGCCGGATGAAACTCAAGATCGCCAGTCCTGTTTCAATATTTAATCATTTGGCTCAGTCTGGAATGTCATTAAGCTAAAATAAGAAACTTGTTTTCAAAGAGCACTTTGCAGAGGACCTGCTACTTTGCTAAGGCTGTCTGTCTCGAGGCATAAAAATAGACATTTTCCCCTCTCTCTCTTTCTTTTTTAACTGTTCTTAACCTTTACAGCTTACAGGTTAGCTAGAAGCTGTGATTTCTGGGATGTGATTTCCTCACATCACTAAGCTGTCCAGTTCAGTAAAAATGTCTCAGAGATGTAGGAACGGGCTTACTGATGTCTGCATCCAGCTGGTGAGGCTGGGACAGGCCAGATACATAGAACTGCCAACTACAGCTGCAATAATAATAATAACCACTCCACCAGCAGCAGAATGTATTGAGTATTAACTTTGTGTCAGATGCTGGAATAAGTGCTATACACACGTCATCTTTTCTCATGGGTATTGAGTATTTATTGATAAGGAGACTGTCAGTTTATGTGCCCGAGTCAGAGCGGTGTGGGGTGGAGGAAGCCCACGGGCAGCTTGAGCAGGAGTGCGTGAACCGGTGAGTTCCCAGCTGCATCTGAGAGACAGCACTGGGGTCAGAGAGGAGTAGGGGTTGCAGGTGGTAGAGACAAGCTGAGCCCTGAGCTGGGGGGAGGGAAGCGGATTAGGGAGAAAGAGCGTAAGCTCTGGAGGCAGCCACACCCCGGTCAAATTTTTGCTCAGCCACTTACTGCCCACGTGGCTCCTGGCGTGTCCTGTGTCTCTTGTGACTATCAGTTTCTTGATCTTTAAAATACCTGACCCACAGGTGGTCCTGAGGCTTAGGCGATCCGATGAGCTTAAAATGCCTGTCCTGAGAATGACCAGGTGATAGGACTGGGAGAGCCAGTGTCCCGACTCTTCCACAGCTACAGGCGTCCCCACCCCCAGAGGATCGCCCTGAGGAGTCATACGATAAATCCAGGAAAGGGCTTAGCACCAAGTCTGAGAAATCACCCCTTGTAAGAAATGTAAGGGACTTCCCTGGTGGCACGGTGGTTAAGATTCTGCCTGCCGGTACAGGGGACACAGGTTCGAGCCCTGGTCTGGGAAGATCCCACATGCTGCGGAGCCACTAAGCCCGTGCGCCACAACTACTGAGCCTGCACTCTAGACCCCGCGAGCCACAACTACTGAGTCCACGCTCCTAGAGCCCTTGCTCTGCAACAAGAGAAGCCACCACAATGAGAAGCTCATGCGCTGCAAGGAAGAGTAGCCCCCGCTCAATGCAACTAGAAAAAGCCCGCATGCAGCAACGAAGACCCAATGCAGCCAAAAACAAATAAATAAAAATAAATAAAAAATTAAAAAAAAAAAAAGAAATGTAAGAAGCCCCTCTGCTGTTGTTAAAGTGCAGAGGAAACCCTGACTGCACCTGAGGTCCCTCTCTGGTTCCCAACTCTAGTGACCCCGGCTGGGTCGCCAGAGCAGCAAGGACCCCTTCTGCTGGTCCTAAGCAGCTTGAACAGTATCTCTTTTCCTCCATGTGACAGCCAGTCCCTTCCTGTCTTTCTAAGGAAGAGATGAGCATCTGCTCCCAAACCAAAGGAAGCATTGGAAGCAAGGGAGCAATCCAGATGCAGACGATTCTAAGAGAGAAAGTGCTTCCAGGAGTGAGTACCAGGTGAGGGTACCAGGAAAGGGTACAATAAGAGAGGTTCAGATGCCTTCATCTTGATTCTGTAACCTCCTGTTGGACAGGACCATGTCCAACAGGCCTCTTGCCCTTGACCAAATGACTTTGACTTTCCTCAATGGAGGATGGGGGTGGAGGCCAGGGAGAGGAAGGAGAGTTCCAAGAGAGGTGGGGAAAGATCTCTCCTTTCCTAACTTTAGCAGGCTTTCTCTGAGGTCTACTACCACCAAGGATGGGCAGAATGCATTTGTCTATTTTTTCCTAGCGAGATAAGCCATTTTTAATAAATTTATCCAGACTGCCAACTATTTGAGAGCTCCCACACCTCTCTGCACCCTTCATTTGTTCAGAACACAGTTTACTAATTACTCCCCAGTAAGTACTAGTTACTGACATGATGGATGTGCCATGATGCAAAAAGCCTGGCTGTCACCCAAACACCCAAACGCCACATGCTGCTTTTGCTGTTATGAGAGGTCATTGGAGGCCACAGCTCCTATGGATCAGCCGACAGGTGAGGAGCAGGGAAGGCAGCTTTAACACACTCCCAGGCCCCCAGCCTCCTGCTACCCTCCTCCATTCTCTCTCCTTCTCTCCTAAGGGTAGCCCTCCCACATCGGCAGCCTAGGAGCCATCTCTGAAGCCATTTGAAAACACTAGAATTTACATTACAATTTCTTTTAAAATGTTTTAATTTTTTATGGGAGTAGAGTTGATTAACAATGTTGTGTTAGTTTATTACAGTTTGTGATGTGCTACCTGAGAAAGAGGTAAGGATGGCCTCTGTTGCAAATGACCACTCTCACGGCGTCACATCTGGGTCCCGGGAAGGGCAGCTCCAGGGTGTCCTGGCTTTTCCAAGGGGACCCTGTCGGGGGCATATCGTGCACCTTGATTTTTTTTTCTATGTAAATATCTGCAAGGAATGTCTTCCCCAATCTCTTCCTTCAGGGAGCTCAAAGAGCTGGTTGATGCAGTGGAAAAATCCCCACATCCGGTAGTCGCAGTTATTTAAGTCTGTCTGGAAATGCTTGGCCTCAGGAATTCATTCCAGCCAACTTTAATATGCACACTCCAAGCACCTGTCAATGCACAACTCAGATAACAAGAGAAATCATGGGGCAGATGACATCGCTTCCAGCTGGAGCTCTGGCTAAACACTGAGTAGGAAATTAGCTTGCTAGCTAAAGATTTTAACTTGAACTAACTGGCTCTGTAATAATCGTAAGTGAGGCCATGACCTAAATGTAGTCTCTAAAGTCCCCTCCTCGCTTTGTCTGTGGTATGTGTGCTGCGTGTGATGTGTGGAGCGTGTATGGGAGGTGTATGTGTAATGTGTGTGTATGGTTTGTGTGTAGAGCGTAGGGGTGTGTCTGATGCAGGGGTGTGTGTGTGATGTGTGTGTATGTGTGGTTTGTGTATGGCGGGGGGTGTGAGGTGTGGCAACTGTCAGCGGTTTGCTTTTCCATTAGGCAAAGCCTGGCTGGGCTTTGCCATCTGAGCTCCATCTGCCTTGGATTTTAGCCTCAGCTCACATATCATCCATCTTAGTTTTCAATGCTATTGTGACTGGTTGTCTTCGTCTTTCGTGGGTTTTTTAAGGGAGAGGTTTGGGAATGCTGTTTAAGGAACTGTAGCCAGATGCCACTTTTCAGTCTGGGAATTTAAAGGTTCTTTTGTTACTCATCCCACCTTTTCAATCAAAGTTTGACACTTCCCAGGAGCTCCTGACACTCTATGTGACAAGATCTTGGCTAAGTGGCTTTTGGTTGGGACCCCTGCCTGGACCAAGAGTGGTCTGGGCCCTGGAGGAAGTGGAGGCCAGTGCGGGAGAGTGCAGGGGTCTGTGTGTGAAAATCTCCACCAGCCTGCCGGCTTCCAGGTAGCCCAGCCAAGCCCTCCACCCACCATCAGCTCTGAAGTACAGACATCACCAGTCTTCAGTGATATTTGATTGATTCACTCCCCCAGGAAGCCTGGAGCTGGGTTTCCACTAGTCTCTTTAATTGGAGCCCACTCAGGACAGTTATTTGGAGGGGATGGAGCTGGCCAGGATCCCCCCACAGTCCCGCTGTAGGACGCGCTGGGGAGCTGTCCGCGGTACTGACCGCACCTCCTCCCGTTACTGTTTCCCTGTTTCTGCTGGATCCCCACCACTCACCAAGCTTGCTGCCTGCTGGTTTAAACAACTCTTGGCCCTCATTCCTGGTACAAGCTTTGTCCTCTTTCAACCTCTGCCTGGACCATCTCTGCTCTGAACTGTGGGTTAGCTAATCAGGCGGCCAATGCTGACCCAATCACTGACAAGGAGCCCCACACTGAAGGTAGAGTAAGGTTTTGGGAGTCACCTCGATGGTTATCAAATGCTACTCTGCCACTTCCTATCTGTGTGACCTTAAATAAGTTGCTTAGCTTTCTGACGCTCTAGTTTCTTTATCTGAAAAACGGGAATAATAACACTGTTTTAAAGATTGAAATGAATAACAAATGTGAAAGAAACTGACATATACAGTGCTCAAAACAGAGTAGAAAATCATTCAATATGCATTTCCTTCCTCTTTCCTGATCTTTTCCAAATTCTTAGAATGACCTTGGGCCAGTGTCCAAGTACTTCCCAGGGAAAAGGTGGAGGAGCCCCACTGAGAGCTTTTCTTTTTGAGTATCAGGAACCAGATGTGCTTGCAGCTAGAATACAGAGTTTAGGATCAGCCATGGAATTTCTGGGGAGAAGATATACTTGCTGTGTTGAAGAGCAGATGAGGGCATTGTTTCATTATTAATTGATAACTCACTCTTTGATGTAGCAAACTGTCACTGAATGTCTGCTAAGAGCAAGGCACATTGATAGGCATTGCATTATGGTGTGGAAGCCCAGTTAATAAGCTGTGGTCTGTGCTTTAAGGAGATCACAACCTGACAGTGACGACCAGAATGCATTGGGCATCTACTATATGCCCTTCTGACTTCTAAGTCTTCACAAGCATACTTATATCATTTGACCTCATAGAATCCCTAGGAAGTCAGTACTCTTATTATCCCCCTGTATTAGTCAGCTCTGGCTACTATAACAAAATACCACAGACTTCATGGCTTAAACAATAGAAATTTTGTTCTCACAGTACTGGAGGCTGGAGAGTCCAAGATAAAAATACCAGCTGAGGGCTTCCCTGGTGGCGCAGTGGTTGAGAATCTGCTTGCCAATGCAGGGAACACGGGTTCGAGCCCTGGTCTGGGAAGATCCCACATGCCGCGGAGCAACTGGGCCCGTGAGCCACAACTACTGAGGCTGCGCGTCTGGAGGCTGTGCTCTGCAACAGGAGAGGCCACAATAGTGAGAGGCCCGCACACCGCGATGAAGAGTGGCCCCCACTTGCCGCAGCTGGAGAAAGCCCTCGCACAGAAACGAATACCCAACACAGCCAAAAATAATAAATTTAAAAAAAAACACAAAAAAAACCCAGCTGATTTGGTTCCTGGTGAGGGCCTGCTGCCTGGCTTGCAGACGGTTGTCTTCTTACTGTGTCTTCACATGGGAGAGAGAGAGTGAGCTAGCTAGCTCTCCTGTCTCTTCTTATAAGGGCACTAATCCTATCATGGGAGCCCCCATACTGACAACCTCATCTAAATCTAATTACTTCCTAAAGGTCCCACTTCCTAATAGCATCACATTAGTGGTAGAGGCTTCAACATATGAGTTTGGAGGGATATTCAAATATTCAGTCCATAACACTCCATTTCACAGAAAAAGAAACTGAGACATAAAGTAAAAGTATACCCAAAGTCCAGCCACTAACTGGTGAAGCCAGGATTTCAACACAGGTCTAACTACAAAGCTACTGAAATGATTTAAATAGCATGTTAATCTATAATTATAGTAGAGAACATATAACCTATATAGAAATAAACTGTGATGGAGTGATCTAAAAATAAAAATAGCAAGAACCCACTTAAATCTGACTTTCAGAGAAAGAGAAAGAGAGAGAGCGAGCGAGCAATGATTGATCATGGAAGTTCAAAAGAGAAGGATAAAATCTCTTCATAGAGCAATCATAGTAGGTTTCCTGGAAGAAGTCACATCTAAGCTGGCCTGGCAACTTATGTAGTTTGGGAGATAACACTTCCAAAATATTCCAGGCAAAGGGCAAAGGAGGCACTCTGAGCCAAGGACAGGCCCTGAGGACGGTGCAGGAAGCAGGAGCAAAGCTCAGAATGGACATGAGAGCCTTGAAGACTTTGATGATGAGCTTGGCTCTACTAAGAAGGTGCTACAGAGGGAATTCCCTGGCGGTCCAGTGGTTAGGACTCAGTGCTTTCACTGCAGGGGTTCGGGTTCAATCCCTTGTTGGGGAACTAAGATCTTGCAAGCCTCAAGTTTGGGTGAAAGAAAGAAATAAAAAGAAAGAAAGAAAGGAAGGAAGGAAGGAAGAGGGGGAAGGAAGGAAGAGGGGGAAAGGAAGGACAGAAGGAAAGAAGGGGGAAGAAAGAAGGAAAGAAAGAAAGAAAGAGAGAGAAAGAAAGATGAAAGAAAGAAAGAAAGAAAGGAAAGAAAGAAAGGAAGGAAGGAAGGAAGGAAGGAAGGAAGGAAGGAAGGAAGGAAGGGAGGAAGGAAGGAGGAAAGAAAGAAAGAAAGAAAGAAAGAAAGAAAGAAAGAAAGAAAGAAAGAAAGAAAGAAAGAAAGAAAGAAAGAAAGGGAGAAAGAAAGAAAGAAAAAGAAAGAAAGAAAGGAAGGAAGGTAGGTGCTGCGGAGCTAGTGAGGTCGACTCTATACACATGCCCCAAATATTTGGTTTGAGGAATTTCTCTCATTGTTTCGCTAAGATCATAGGTGACTAGATCAAACTGTCCCCAAATTTCACTTTATTTAATATCCCAACTGCCCCTTTCCAACTCTTCAAGCTGCTGATCACCCCATAGGAGCCAGTTGGGGAAGAGAGAAAGCCTTCTTTCTGTCCCCTGACTCCTGTCTCCAACTGATGTGGCCTGGGCTCAGGGAACTATCTCAAACCACCACTGGCCTGGCCACTTCCCAGCCAGGGCAGGGCCCTGAACTGTGCCCCAGACCTGCCTCTCCTCTGGAGGTCTGTCCTCCAGGACAACCAGCCTGCTGGGGGCAATCAACCACTGTCTCTGCCCGGGTGAGGCCATCAGGTGGAGAATGTCCCCTGACCACCTAACAGAATTCAGAGCAAGGGGCAAGTCAGCTGAAGTCAGGCAAACATCTTAATTGGTGCCATCTAATGATATCACTAAACTAGCATTTGCTTACATTGTTAAATCTTCCATCTCAAATAAACTTTGTAAAATTATTCAGGCCAAACTCCTGACCTTCCTCAACCTCAGAAGCATGACCTCATTCTGATTGGGAAGATTCTTTCCCCATTTTCACAAACATGAGTTCAGGCAATGACTGGTTTGGGGTTTTACTTGGCTGTTTAAAAATGTATACAACTCAACAGCAAGTAAACAAAACTTTGTAAATGGACTTAAGTGCCTCTCGCCTGTCAAGATTCATCTTCTGATTCAACAGTGCATAACTTGAAATCCTTCTGAGTGGATCCCATTTAAACATTTAATTAAAAGGGGACTTAATGAGGTTATTTTTTCCCACTCTTGTCAAAGGCCTACAGATCATCACAGATAATATTTTGGGTTACTAATAAAACTCTCAGTTGGAAGTAGGTATGAAAGGGCAGTATCTTGACAAAGAAGATGAGAAAAATAGGGCTGATCTCCATCAAGCACCAGGATGTTAAGGAAGCGGGCCCCTTGCAGGCGTGCTTACTCAGGGCCCCTCCTGAGACCTGTGTCCTGCAGGCCGCAGCCTCCTGCAGCTGAGTCATCCTTCTGATGTTGGGCACCAGGCAGGGGATGCATGGGAGGAAGCGCAAGCAGTGACCCGTGAGCATCTCTGGGGATCATTCTTGCCCAAAGTCAGGGAACAAAATCGGGGTGTTGCCAGCTCGCTGTCCTTACTGTTCCACAGGCACGTCCTTGGGACCTTGGGGGACAACCCCAAAGCTTCCTTCCTGAGGTGACAGTGTTGAGAGGAATCTCTTCTGACAAGGTGGCTACGTGATGTCGGTTGGGTCTCTGGGGACATCCACAGTGTCTGTTTCCCGGGCGGGGGTTGGGGGGTGGTGACTGCATTTTGCATCTGTCAGTTACACCCGTAGCTGTCTATTCTGACCTAGAACCTTTGCTATGTAATCCTCAAAACCCACAGTCAATGAAGGTGCAAAAGGAACAATCTACCCATCTCGAGTTTCTCAACATGAATGGGCACAAGAACATCTCAGGAGCTTGTTCAACATGTGTACATCTGGCCAGAGGTTCTAATTCAGAGGGTCCAGCCCTGGGATCAGCATGATTAGCAAATGCACCAGGTGACCCTGAGGAGGGAAGTCTTCTCACTAAGTCTGCTCCCCTGACAGGCAGGCCTGGAGGATCAAGCTTTGAAAACTTGAATTTTCTGATTGTGAGGTATGGAGCCAGTCAGCTCAGGTAGTGCCCATTTGGCAAGAGCCCAAGCAGTTAGAAGTCAAGTGAATGGCCTTGCAGAGTCCTAAGAGGGCAGGGACCACTGGCTGCCTCTCAGATGGGTGGGTTTCCTCCCCAGTCCAACGATGGCAACTTTACTTTCCCCAAAATTTTACTTTTAAAAATTAAAGACCTACAGAAAAGTAGGAAGAATAGAACAAAAACAGTACATTAAACAGCTGTAACCTGTATATATACAGGTTGTTCTTCATATTCAAATAACCAATACAATTTTTATATATATCACACATATATATGCACACACAGACACATATATATACACATATATCTTTCATTATATACATGTCATATGTGTCCATACCTATATGTACACTTTTAAAAATAACATATATTTATCTCACTGTTTCATTTATAATAGCTTTATGGAAACATAACTCGCGTACCTCGAAATTCACACATTTAAAGTGCACAGTTCAGTAGTTTTTGTATACTCAGAGTTGTGCAGCCATCAATATAATCTAATTTTAGGACTTTTCATCACCCCAGAAAGAAACCCTGTGCCCATCAGCACTTACTCCCCATTCCCTGCAGGGAGAACATAGCAGGAGTGGACCCGCCTGCCTCCTGCTTCCTGAGTCCAGACTTGCCCCACAGGGGGCTGACTCTTCCATACTTCCAGAGAGTATCATCGGCCCCACAGAAAGCCATCCCAAGCCCCACGGGGTTATCTTCCATCCAAATCCAGAGTGGAGGTCCACTGTGGATAAAGCTCAGCATGTGGGGAGTAAGGGCCACTCAGGCCTGAGGCTCCAAATGGGCCCCAGCAAGCTCAGGAGCTCAGCAAGTCTGCCAGCCGAGGCACTCCCAGCTGTGTGGTCCAGGGCCCCAGCACCTTCAGGCAGGAGGAGGGGACTGCAGGGATCTGAGATTTGCATACGAGCTTGTGTGTGATCCAGTAACACAACCAGGGTCACTCAACTAGTGAATGTCAAAGGCAGGATGAGATCCAATCTGTCTGGTCCAGGGTTCAGATTTTCCATTCTATCCACTGCCTCACTCAGAGTCAGCACTATCAAACAGCAAGGGCTGACCGGGACAGTTGTGATTTTCTGACCTCTGGAGAAGTAAAAGCAGAGATGAGTAAACCACATCACAGGGACACAGCGGGAGAGGGTGAAGCGTGACATGAGACCTAGACGAGATGACCTGTAAATTCCTTGAGGCCCGAGGATCCATTTAATGAGAGCTAAAAAAGATGGGGCCAAGAGGCATTGAGAGTGAACTACCACCCAGGTTTGCCCAGGACTGAGAGGTCTCCTGGGATGTGGGACTTTCAGCACTAACACCTGGAAAGTCCTGGGCAAACCAGAATGATCTGGTCAGGTAGTTGTGTCATAATTCGCTCTGGTGTAAATGTGGTTTCCTTCCACCACATGGAAGGCTGCTCACACTAACTAAGACAGAGACCAGGGTCAGGTGGCCTGAGTTTAAACCCTGGCCCCCAAGCCTGCTCTTTCCTCATCTGTAAAGTGGAGTTAATAATAGTGCTGACCCCTGTGTTGTCATAAGGCAAGGATCACACGACACGATGCTTGTAGATCACTAGAGAGCATGCCAGGGACGTAATCAACTCTCAGTAACTGCTGGCCAAGTTTGGCCATGTGCCCTGTGCTGACTACACAATGGCTGCCCAGTGAATGCAGGAGGATGAGAGTGAATGTATAGAAGCTTGCTTAGTAGTCTCTGATACCCCCAGGACCTCTATGTCCTGACTGTTGCAGGCATGTTTATTGTGTCTCCAGAGCTGCCTGACCTGCATCTGGACTGGAGGGAACACCTTATGCCCCTGAAGCTCTATTTGGCTTCAGACACCAGGTAAAATAGTGTCATTGACCAACCTAGCTTGCTGAGGGGCTGACCCTGTGTTTTTTTCAGCCAGCACTGTGGACACGCCTTCCAGGGCTGTGTTTGAGCTTCAGAGGATGGACAGACACCCTTGGCATAGGTAGACTGGGAAGTGCCTCGTTTTCTGAATCTCTTGGTGCCTCGTGGCTTATAGCAGTAAAGCTGCACTTGCCTTTGACTAGAGCCCCCAGAAGGCACACCCTCACTGCAATATATTCTAAGGACAAAAAAACAGCAAGCATATATCACAGGTTTGTGGTTGGTAGTGGTAATAATGTAGTAAGTCTGAGACTATTGGATGTACGTTATGGGATGGAGCAAATGAACAAACATAGTCACAATTTAGAACCAGGGTTCTCACTGTGGAAGAAAGGGAGAATCAAATTTGGGTTGGCAGAAGGTGAGGAAGAGCCTGTGGCATTGACTTTGCATTGGAGGCATCAGGATGAATGCATGATTTAATATATCCAGTCCCATCCATGGCCTAGCAGCAATGATATCATAGTAGTGATGAGATCTATAGCAGATGCCCAGTGAGGAGCAGGGCAGGCAAGACACACTGTGCCTGAGATGATAGAGAAGACCGGCCTCCCTGCAGCTTTCTGCTGGTTCCAGCATGTGAGAGAGCTGGCTGCACCTGGTTTTATGTCCTTGGAGTTGTGGTACCTTAACAGGACTGCCCCTGGTCTCCTTTACCTCTTTTTACTTAAACTTGTGGTTCCCATCCCTCGCAACCTAACTGCCTCTCCTGAAATTCTCTGCAAATCTCACTTTGCTGAATCAGGTGCCCTTTCTGCCCCAGAACAGCACCAGGAGTCCTGCTGGATGGAAGCCATGAGCCAAAGAGGTGAGGGATGGGAGCAGGAGTGGGGGAGTGCCAGAACAGATGCTGCAGGCTGAGCTCAAGGCCTTGGAGTCCAGTTGTGTGATCTCTGGAAAAGCTGGCAAAACCCCAGAGATGGCGTCTCTGAGAATTTGGACCTCAGCTCCCTTTCACTGGAAGAGGCATCTCTGCCCTACCCCCTGTTGGGCTGTTGCCAATGAAGGCCTGGTTTCCTGGGGCACTGAGGGGAGGAGCTACAGATGGGCAGAGCCCAGATGTGTATATCAAAAAGTGCATGCCAAAAGGTGCCCCAGACCCAGCCCAGAGCCTGTCCTGGGTTCAAAAGACCTGTCAAAAGACAGGCTTAACCCAGGGAGAGATTCTAGGTGCAGCGAGAGGATGCTACACAGAGATGCCTGCAGAGGGCGGAGGAAGTGGAAGAGGTGGGGCTGGTAAGGCAGTGCGCTTCAATTGTCCCTTCCGATCCTAGGCCCACATGTCCCAGTACCTTCCCCCCATCCAGAGACTCTTTAATAACAACAGTGATGATAATGATGGTGATGTGATGATGATGATGGTGATGTAATGATGATGGTGGTGATGTGATGATGATGGTGGTGATGTAATGATGATGGTAGTGATAGTGAGGATGATGATGGTGATGTGATGATGATGATGGTGATGTGATGATGATGGTGGTGATGTGATGGTGATGATGGTGATGTGATGATGATGGTGGTGATGTGATGATGATGGTAGTGGTAGTGAGGATGATGATGGTGATGTGATGATGGTGGTGATGTGATGATGATGGTGGTGATGTGATGATGATGGTAGTGGTAGTGAGGATGATGATGGTGATGTGATGATGGTGGTGATGTGATGATGATGGTGGTGATGTGATGATGATGGTAGTGATAGTGAGGATGATGATGGTGATGTGATGATGATGGTGGTGATGTGATGATGATGGTGGTGATGTGATGATGATGGTAGTGAGAGTGATGATGATGGTGGTGATGTGATGATGATGGTAGTGGTAGTGAGGATGATGATGGTGATGATGTGATAATTTCAGTTTGTTGAGCACTTAGTCTGCAGCAGACACCACACAAGTCCATTTTTATGCATTGTCTTATTTGATCCTCACAACACCACTGTGGGGCAGGTATTTTGATTATCTCTATTTTACAGAGAAGAAAACAGAGTCTTACAAAATTTAAACAATGTGCCCAAGATAATACAGCTAGTAATGGGTGGAATGGAGACTTGAATCAGGCAGCCTGACTCACTTACCTCTGTTGTTTTAGTCTATGTGGTTCTCCAGGCATGAAATGTCTATTGAAACGCTATTGAATTTTAAAAATCCAGCTTAAAAGTGTGGCTAATGTATTGGTCTTCTATTGATGCTACAATAAATTACCACAGATTTAGTGGCTTACATAGTACAAATTAATTTTCTTTCAATTCTGGAGGTCAGAAGTCCAACACGGGTCTTACTGGGCTAAAATCAGGCATCAGCAGGGCTGTATTCTTTCTGGAGGCTCTAGGGAAGAATCTCTTTCCTCACCTTTTCCAGCTTCCAGAGGCCGCCTGCCCTCCCTGTTCATGACCCTCTTCCTCCATCTTCAAGGCCAACAATGGCAGGTGGCGTCCTTCCCCACCTGCCACCTTTTAGTGCTCTCTCTTCTGCCTCCCTCTTCCATTTATAAGGATGCTTGTGATTACATTGGGTCTGCCTAGCTAATCCAGGAGAATCTTGCCATCTCAGAGTCAGCTGATTAGCAACCTTAATTCCATCTGCAACCTTCATTCCCCTTTGCCATGCAACATAACATATTCACAGGTTCCAGAGAGTAGGGCGTGGACATCTTTGGGAGGCCATTATTCTGCCTACCACATGTAATAGCTTTAGAAAAGACAAACTTCAGTTTGACTGTTGACTTGGGTACTTTGCTTAACCTTTCGGAACCTCCTTTTCTTCGTCTGCAAGCTGGATGGTGACATCTGTTTTGTAGAGGTGTTATGAGAATCGAATGGAGTCCTGTATGAGAAGCCCTTCCACCAGTCTCTGGGGGCATCACTGGTTCCCCAGATGTAAGTTGCCTTTGCTCCTCCCTGGGTTCCCAGTTGACCCCTTATCTCCTCCTCCCCCCGTCTCCTCCTTGCAGATCGCATCTATTCCTTTCACCTTTGGCATTCAGCCATGTCTGATCATCCTGCCAACATGCTAAGGATTTCTTGAAGGATCCTGCAGCCCATCACGCCTGTGTCCCTCTGGCACCTGGCTGGTGCCTGACACAAAGTCCTCAAAACAAGCTGTCAGGAGCCCTGGAACGTGGAGTGAGAAACCTGGGCAGAACATACTCATTTTTAAGTTCAGATGAGCTCTCTCTTTGTCTGTCACCATCCTTGTCTCTCTCTGTATCTCTGTCTCTCTTTCGATTTACCCATGACTGTTCCTTGTTGAACACAAGAGACATACAGAGTAAATGTTGTATTGGAAAAGGCTGCACCTGATCCTTCTGCAGACACAATGAATTTCAAAGATGGTTTTTTAGGAATTTTCTTCTGGTGCTGCTATAAGCCAGAAAGGCTTTTTGAAGGACAAAGTATCGTAATCACCTCTTATAAATTGAATGAGTGTGTGTGACTTTTCACGGGAGGGAAAATGAAACCATTTTTGACCTTGAAATCATGCCAATTTTACAGCTGAAATATTTGACTGGAGTGGATGGCAGAGGGAACAATGGGTGTTGGAGATGGAGAGAGGGAAAGAAAAGATGACTTTTGTGTCTTGGGGAACGTTTTTGACTAAGTTCAAGGGAAAAGTGAAAGATGATATCCTCTTTATCAAACTTCCAAAGATATGATTTTCTTGTCAGTTTCCCCAGCAGTGAAAATCTTTTTCACAGCCTGAAATTGGAGGTCGCCTTGAAGTCATGGCTGAGAGGCAAGTTGCAGAAGATTGCCGCATTTTTGTTACAAGGTGCTGGATTTTTTTCAGAGAAGTTAAGTTTACCGCTACTTTGTACTTTCTTGAATTCCCTTCATTTCATGTACCTTTCTCTTTTGGATTTAAGAGTTAAAAGAAGTTCAGCAAGGTCCCAGTTAGATGTTTAAAGGTCTCCACTTAGATGTACCTTGGTGACTTACCAAGTGGGGAAGCCAATCCTTCTGCTGACAGATATTTTTTGAGCACATTCTCTATGCCAGGAACTACACAAGGTTTGGAGAATGTAAAACTTCAGAAGACATGAAGCCTGCTGACGAGAATTAAGAGCATTTCTACACCTTCCTGTATATGGGCATCCTCCATAGAAAGTTGGGCTGCATCACTCTTGCCTTCCTGTTCCCTTTAAGCCAAGCACCAGGTGTGTCCATTGCACCTTCAATTCATCCACTCCCCTCTCCAGCCCCTGCCTCCACCTTGCTTCAGGTTCCGGTCACCTCTGCCTCCCAAATGCGCTCCTCAACTCTAGTGTCTTTCCTTCTCAATCCCCCACCTGTTCTGCAGTCAAATTTATCTTTTGAAGCGAAGCTAATCATATCACCCTCCTGCTTGAAACCTTCCAATGTTCGCAACTCCTTCAAGACCTTATCCAGACCCGTTCTTGTGGCCCTCAGGACCCCTCATGGTCTGGTTCCTGCTTAACTACAGCTAATCCTGAAGCCCTCACAACGACAGGCCCTGTGCTAAGTGCCTTCCGTGTCACCACGCATCTCACATCTCACAAGTGTATGAGGTAGATGCTGCCATATCTTCACTTCAAAGAGGAGAAAATTGAGGAAGAGAGAAAGTAAATAGTTATCTGAGGCCACCCAGACGCTAAGTGGCAGGGCCAGGACTCAGACCCGACAGCCCGGCTGGCTCTTGACCGCTCCATGAATCCGCCTACTTGGCACACCAGACTCAACTCTCTCCAACCTCCTGGTACCCCGTGTCCATGTTCCAGCCACATGAACTGCACTCCCCACCGATACAGCCCATCCCATGACCCCTGGCCAGGTTCACCTCGGTCTCAGACATCACTCTTTCTGGGAAGCTTTCCTGGACAACTCGCGATTCCTACCCCCACTGGATAACATTCCCTGCAACACCCTGTGCTCACTGACTGACAGATACCTTTGGATCTGTCTCTCTACTAGACTAAGTTCCTTGGGAGCAAGCAGCCCCTCTTAATTCACTATTCAATCTCCAGTCCCAGCTCAGCACCTGGCTCCAAGTAGGGTTCAATAAATGACCAAATGAACGATTGAATGGCAAAGTCATCTTCCAGCAGACCTCACCTGTTCTTTCTCTGAATACCCTGAGATAGAGGAGAATGATACACCAGGGTTCAAGTTTACATGCTTAAATTTTCACCTACAGGACTTCCAGCTTCCGTACAGGATGAAAAGACCTGGAAAAAGCACCACTCCCACCCCTAGGAGTTAGGAGGTCTGCAGGGTCACACATTTTCCTGAACCCATCAGAGAGCCCAGGTCACGGGGCAACCAACTAACCAGACATCTGAGGAAAGACTGGTACCTCCACCTACAGACAGCTCTCTGAGAACTTGTGTAACTGGACACCATTGAGGAGAATTCAGCTAAAATGTTAATAAGTTGCTAAAGGCTAGGTAGGCAAATAAGAGATTATAGATGCCCAGGGTGGGGCGGGGGGAAGCACAGATACAAGGGGGATTTGTACCCACGTCAGGTGCTCTCCACGGACCTCCTCGTCTGCTCACACAAAAGGCTAGGGGCCAGAGACCTTCAAAAGTCTCCCTGGTGGGGCCCCCTCAGGAAAGGAACAGCAGGAGGAGGGGCAGAAATACCATCCTACTCCAAGAGGCTCTCCTATGGAACAAAAGCCTAAAACCCTGGAAAAACAGGGTGGTAGTTTCTTCCAGAGTTAAACATACACTCACCCTATGACTCAGCATTCCCACTCCTAGGTATTTACCTAATGATTTGAAACTCAGGTTTACAAAAAGCCTATATACTAACGCTTAGAGGAATTTTCTTAGTAATCGCCGAAAAACTGAAAACAATCCACATGTCCTTCAACTGGTGGATGGATAGTCAATGGATATGGTCCCTCCCTACTTGCAATAAAAACAATGTGCCACTGAGAAGTGAAACTTATGTGAACTCATAAGCGTTACACTGACTCAAAAGGCTACATACTGCCTGATTCCTTTTATATGATATTCTAGAAAGGCAAAACTGTAGAGACAGAAGACAGATCAGTGGTTGCCAGGGACAAGGGGTGGGGGAGAGTGTTGGCTATAAAGGGATACAAGGAAATTGGGGAGGGGGTGGTTTGACGAAACTGTTCTGTATCCTGGTTGTGATGGTGGTTACACAACTGCATGCATTTGTCAAAATTGGCAGAAATGAACATGAAAGCAGGGGGGAATTGTACTGTATTTAAATTATACCTTAAATAAAATGGAAAAGAAAAAAGAATGCACAGAACAGAAGGGGAAAGTTTTTCACCAGCCCGTACATATGGAACACCAGCTCATCTGCCTGAGGGCTCTTAATGATTAGACTATAGCCACCTCTCCTGAAACTGCAGCGTTCCGGCCTGCATTAAACCGATATTCCCCAGACTGGGGTTCCAGAGAGCACCATTCTGGGAGATTTAATAAAGTGCTAAGACAACCGGTTTCAATATTCCCCCTGAGAGATTCAGGACATCGCCTGGCCATATTCAACCTCAGGAAGTTTTCTAATAAAGAGAACATCTTTAACTTTTTATACTAATTTGGGAACAGGACCCCCAGGGCATGCTCTGGTCTTCCCCTCCCCCAATGATATGGCCTGTTGGTGTCCTGTGGAACTGTTTGGTAAAACACGATTTGGAAAAATTCCATATGTCGCTTCAATAATTTCCTCTTTAACATTGGGTAGTCAGGAGTCTCAGGAACAAATTCAATTCTAAATTACAATAATCTTAGGTTCTGATAAATTTGCTTTTTTCTTTTAATCTCTATAAGTTGTTCCCACAGATTTAACGCTCTTACTATCGCCTGTGTTTTATATGCCACTGATGTCATTGTATCAGATTCTTTTGGGATGTAGGAGGTAGGGTAGAACTAATAAATTTTTGATAAAAATTACTATCAGCAGAGACAGCTACGGCAATGTGCAGTGCAGATGGAGAAACCAATATAATTCAAATAATCATTTGGAAGATGACACTGTTGATTAGTTTATGACTAATCATAATTGCTTGAGGTGTCAGTATGTGCTTGACACTGGGTTATGAAATAATGGCATGAAGTTGAAGAAGATGTTGCCTCTGGTATCAGATTCGCAATTTAGTAGGAAAGAGAGATGAGCAAACAAATAACTCTAGGATTCAAGGTAGTAAGCTCAGTGCTACAGTGTAAGAGCTCGAGATAGAGCAGGGGTGCACATCCATCTGGGGGATCAGCTCCATTTCGGGTGGGGCTTCAAGAACTGAACACTTCCATGTGGCTCCTAAAAGACATGTTGCTCCTGGGAAGACAGACAGGAAGGGGAAGTCCATTTGAGACCTCATACAGAGCATGTACCAACTCCTGTCTTGATTCAATCAAAGTTTTGCCCGGTCCCTGTTAGTGCAACTGAATCTCCCATGAACTAATTAGAGGCATCTCCAACCCCCCACCCAGTCACCCAGACTACAAACCCCTAGGTCAAATCACCTCATCCTGTCTGTTCTATCTCCCAAATATTTCCTCTGTTCTGTCCCCTACTTTCCATCTCCCTTTTCTTGATTCAAGACTCTTACCACTCATCTCATATTCTAGCTTTTTTGCTGATCTCTTTCTTCTGATGCCGGCCCCCACCCCCTTCAATCCGTCTCCAATACACAGTCAGTGATCTACCTAAGAAGCCGAACCAATCACATCACTGCCTACTTAGAATTCTTCAGGGGTTTTCCACTGCTGCAGGGAAAAATCTAACCTCCTTTATGAGCCATATATGACCCATCATGAGTTTTACGATTCCCATTAATCATGAAACAATAACACATTAAACATTTTACTCTAACTTAAAACCTACATCATTCATTAGGTGAGAATTTCATGGCATGCCAAGAGCTTTTCTTTGAGACCAAGTCCTTTGTCTGGAGTTTCCAGTCTTCTTCCTTATGTAAACCCCACCCCAAACACATTGCCTATAATTTCCAATTTTGATTTTGTTAAAATAAGTGAGAACTTAAAGTCTTGTAAGTGCAGGTATTTTTAGATTTATACAATTTTCCTCAATATTTTAGAGTCATCTCGCCCATGCCTAATTCAATTGCAGTTATTTTTAATGACTTCCTTTTACAGGAAGAGCCTTTCCAAAGAATTAAACTTAGTTTTCGTGGAAACCACTCTCTTTCATCACTCTTATTTCATTGGGTTTTGTAAACCGTTTCATTACAATGACAAGCACAGCTGACCCAGGGAGGCATTCCACTGAACCAGGGAGCAGAGAGGCTGGTCTATGAGATAGTGAACCCCAGCCCCAGCATGGTGGGCAGTGGGAGGCTGGAAGCGCAGCTCAAGAAGACAGCACACCGAGGAGGAGAGGTCAGAATTCCTTGGGAATTCTCAGATGCAATAAGTGCTCTTTTAACTGACTTCTGCTTGACTAACCGACACTCCCCTTTCTTTCTATAAAACATTCCACCTGATACCACCCCAAGCCAATGATCCTCTCCAGGGCAGCCTTTGGATGAACCCATCAACTGCCATTCCAGACCCAAGAACTAAGCTTCTACTTATTTGAGAATTTGCTTTCCACGTTCACTTCTAGATTTCTGTCTCTTCTCGTGCAATCCAAATGTTCAGATTACGATTTACAGTCACACATTTTAAAAGTCTCAGCCAAGAGCAGAGGGATGGGCAGTGCAGCAACACTTGATTGAACTGCTGTGTATGGGGAGCCAGATGAATGCATATACAAAACAGAAACAGACTCACAGAGACAGAAAACAAACCTGGGATTACCAAAGGCAAGAGAGGATGTGGGAGGGACAAATTAGGGGTACGGGATTAACAGGTATCATCTACTATATATAAAATAGATAAGCAACAAGGATATACTGTATAGCACAGGGAATTATACCCATTATCTTGTAATAACCTATAATGGAATATAATCTGCAAAAATATTGAATCACTATGCTATACACTGAAACTAACACAATATTGTAAATCAACTCTACGTCAGCTGACAAGAATGCACTTTATTCTCATGCTTGCCCTGGCCTTTCTTGGGATAAGGGCTGTTTGGCTCCCAGGATCTAAGCGAGTCATTGCACCTTTCAGTGTCCTGACACTTCAGAGGTGGCTTCTAGGATGATGGTGAAGACTGTAAGAGCGCCGCTTAGCTTCTTGCTTTTCTAGAATCCTCTTCAAAGCTAATTCCTTGCCTTGGTAGGTGTTGAGATGTCTCCCTCTTATCCTCCCCTCCCACACCCCATACTTTCACATATCACATAACTTTGGCTTATATAGCATTTCTTTCCAAAATTAAAATGTTCTCAGGATGTGGAAGTAAAAGAGAAAAAAAGGGAGGGCAGGGGAGGTGGGAGGGGGAAAGGAAGAATAAACAAGAGAGGAAGGAAAGCAGGGAGGAAATTTGCAAACTGGGTAGCTTCCGCCAAGTCCAGCCCATTTTGCTTTTCTGTAAAGATTTTTCTAAACATCGGTCTCGCATTAGCTCATTCTCAGTAGCAAGTGCTCTTAGCAACATAGTAGTATTAGAATTGGATTTGGGCAATGGACATTCCCTGAAGCAATTTGCACATATTAACTTCAAAGGTTCAGGAGCTGGAGTTGCTTAGAAGAAGAGAAACTGGCTCCCTGGATTCTGGTGAGTGAGGGGCACAAATGACAGACTCCAGGGCTGCACCGTGCCCAGGGCCCGAAATCTCCCTGCAGCCCTAGCCCACAGGGGAGTGGGGAAGGAAGAAGTGGTTTTATCAGCTTTGATCTTCACTATGGTTAATTGTCCCTTGCAGATTCTCCTGAGGTCAAAGCAGCCTATCACCGTGGTTTACAAATGTACTGGGTCTTAGAACCCCCTGGGTTAGATCCCATCCCAAACCTACTAAACCAGAACTGAGGAGAGAAAGGGTTTTGTGTTCTTAACAGGTTGAGCGCAGTGGCTTTCAAGGGCCTCCCTCAGACTCACTTGTGCCAGCTCCTCATCATTCAGACTGGGAAACTGAGGATATTCTTTCTTCCGGCAAGCTCCCTGCAGCTTCCAGTGGCTTCTGGAAAAGGGACATTCTGACATCTGACCCTGAGCCCAGCGACGGTGCTGAAGGCTGCTCAGGGCAGATGGCCTGTAAGGGAAGCTTTCCTTCCTCAGGAACCCTCTCTCCATGGGCACAGGGACTCTTTTAATCCCTCCAGGGCTAATGAAACATCCCTGCCTGCTCACAACTGAACCTGCCATGCTAGGAGATACCAAGTCTGCTGTGAGGAATTTTAATAGGTAGATGATTGGATCAATCAATAGATAGACTAGATAGATAGATAGATAGATAGATAGATAGATAGATAGATAGACAGATAGATAGATAGATAGACAGATAGATCATTTCATGATAGAACATCTGGTCTAGACAATTCTGGGTCATCTCCAAAGATCTGTGGGTCTTGAGCAATCTCTTTGCCTCTCTGAGTCTCACATTTGTTATCTGTGAAGCGAACGAGTGGAGTTAATGCTAGCATCCTATGCCCCTCTGCCTGAAAGTGTTCTGGACAGTCGGATGGGAAGGAGATCACTCTGAGTGGCCCGCATCCTGTCCTCATCGTGGAGGCGGTGCAGATAAAAAGAGGCGATGCAGGAATAAATTCCACGTGCAGCGGAGGACGGAATCAGAATGGAGTGTGAGGAGGAAAGAATTTCCTTTACAGAAAGTAGGTAGAATAGAGCTGGCTTCTCCTTAAGGGAGACTTGTCAAGCCTGGAGGTTAGAGGTGGTTTTAAGTGAAGTGGGTGCAGCAGGTGGCCTCTGATTGAGGTCACCACTTCCTGAGAAAGACAACCCTGGGGGTGAGGTGGGGAGAAGGTGGGTAACTCAGGTTTCCCTGAACCCTTTTCCCATTACTTTGGAGCTCTGCTCTTGGGACAAATGTGACAAACAGGTTATTTGGGGGGAGGGGTTCTGTCCCTTGGGGGAAGGATAGATTGATGCTGAGACAGGAGAAATTCTCCGAGTAGCATTTTCTCTATCAGGAAGCCTAGGCCTTCAAATATGATTGCACTGATTTCTAGCTTCTTTGAGAAAAACCTTTTCAAAATGAGCACTGGACAGAAGGACTGCAGCTGGAGAAGACTCACCCCACAGGGAGTTCCCAGGTCTGAACATGGGTCCGAAAGAGCTCCATGGCTTCCAGGCACTTCTTTTCCTAGGGAAATGGCATCCTTCAGTGTCCAGCAGTGACAGAGCCAGGTAGGGAAGTGGGGGTGATGGATGAATACGAGGCTTGGAGGATGGCCCCGTGTAGGAATCTGGAGACCATCTTCCCACAGGTCCAGCTTTGCAAGCTCATTCTAGGATCTTGAGCAAGACACTGCCCCTCTGTAGACTGTGTTCCTATCTGGAAAAAAGGGGTGATGGAGATCTCCTAGGGGGCTTCTCTCTCAGATCATCCAAACCTAGGGATCAGGGAAATACCCTAATACCAGGAAACTGAATTAGCACTGTGTTTCACCTCTGTCATGGGAAACTGAGTCTCTAATTTGTAACGGTTATGTCATCATATGAGTGATGTAACTGGGAGGACAGGGAAGCACTGGGTGCCTCCATTTGACAAATGATGACGTTCTCCTAATTTAGCGTGTCACTCCAGTAGCAATGTGCACACCTAGCACCCAGATCTTGGTTTCTAATACCCTTCTCCAATGAAATGAACCAGGGCTCCTTGAAGAACTGACTGATTCTAGGACTATGGAAGGCAATATGCAAGATAAGCTTACAGCATCTTGTACCAGAAAGTAAGGACACACACACACACACACACACATGCAAAGATGGGGGTATGTCAAAGAGACACAGGAGCCAACTGAAAGAGCTCCCAATCTGAACAACAAAATAAATATGATAGTGTCGGATTATAACCCAAAATATAAAATAAATATCTATGAGTCCATACTGATAACTAAATGAATGAATAAACAAATAAATATGAGGGAAGAGACAAATACCCTGGGCAGAAGAATTCCAGAGAATTTATGTGGGCTTCATGCAGTGACTTTCTTTCAAAGAGTACAGTATGAAAAGGGAGTAAAACAAAACAAACAAAAAAGAGTAACGTTACAGTGGAGAAATCTTACGGACACTACATCAGGCAGATGATTAAGATTAACATCAGCTGTGATAAGTCACAGTGATAGTATGTACCCTTGATATAATGGGATGAAAATAACACTTCACCTCTGCCGTTTTCCTCCCCAAAACCCACAACACCAGTCTAGTAATGAGAAAAATATCAGACAAATTCCAATAGAGGACATTCTACAGAACACCTGACTAGTACTCCTCAAAATTGTCAAGGTCACCTCAAAACTGTCAAGGTCATTAAGAACAAGGAGAGTCTAAGAAATTGTCAGAACCAAGAGAAGCCCAAGGAGACATGACAACAATGTAATGTGGTATCCTGGATAGGATCCTGGAACCGAAAAAAAAGGACATTATGTAAAAACTAAGGAAACCTGAATAAAGTATGCACTTTAGTTAAAAATGCTGGCTCATTACATGTGACAAATGTACCACAATAAGGTAAGGTGTTAATAACAGGGGAAGCAGGGTTTAGGGCGTGTGTAAACGCTGTACCATGAAAGGAGAGGGGTAGTCCGATAATACATCCTCGGCGTGACTTTGACATGTGCTATAGGAGCTATGTTCACTTATTTCTCTCAGGGCTTTGGTAATTAATCATGCATGATGAATAGATTTAAAATTAGTCCAGGCATTTTGGTAACAGCTGGTCCCCCCAGCCCCCCAGAATCCATAATATACAATTTATTTTGACAGGCTGTTCCTGGAAGCACTGGTAGGGAGACACAAAAGATCTGCCTGCACTTGGAAAATGGGCCTCTGGATCCCCAGCAGAGGGTCTATCCGGGGGAGCTGGGAACCTGGGTCTACACTCCCATCCCCGCCATCAAAGCCCTGGTCGGATCCTCTTACTTCCCACTGATGGGGCTGTGTCTGGCCGCCTCTGCTAGAGCAAAGGAAGTATATGTGGATGTCAACCAAGGCCAGCAGGTGAGGGATGACTGGCTCTGTCCTCTGCCAAAGGACACGCCAGCCTCCTCCTCCTGCATGTTGGGGCTGCCACTCCAGGCAGAAGGGCAGGTGCTGAGGCTGCCACCAAGAGAGCCGGGATGGAGGCCACAGCTGAGGGTGGGAGTGGCGTGTGATAGCCCAGCTCCGAATTAGGAGTCAGAAAGGCATGACTCTGGTCGGGGTTCTGACCTCACGAGGCTAAAGGTTTGTGAGAAATTTACCTCTTCTCTCTGGGCCTCAGTTTCCCCATTTGTAAAAAGAAAAAAGGATTTAAAAAATCAGGAGAGGAGCTATGAGGTTCTAATGAAATAATACCTTGTAAAGGTGTAATGTGGGGCCGTGAAGAACTGTGTCCACTGGCAGAGTACCGAGGCGAGGTTCTGCCAGTGCAGCCCCCTGCCTCAGTGTCCACATCTGTCTAATGGGAACACTAACCTACCCTCAATCAGTCAGTAACAGGACTCAGGTAAGAGTAACAGAAGACCTGACAAATCATGACGTAAACAAATCAGGGGGTTCCACTTCCCACGAGACAGAGCTCCAGAGGAACTAAATTCTGCCAGCCACCCAAATGAGCATAGAAGAGGACTCTGCCCTCCAGGTGGGAGCACAGAGGCCAACACCTGGATTTCAGTGCGAGAACCCAGCCATGCCATGTTTGGACTTTGGCCTCCAGAACTGTGAGCTAATAAGTGGTGCTTTTCTAAGCTGTCACATTGTAGTGATCTGTTCCACAGCAATAGAAAACCAACACACCTGCCATGAGAGACAGGGTGACGGCCAAGAGTGCGGGCAGTCCCAGCAGAGGTGGGCAGACAGCCTCACGGAAACTCTGAACGCAGGGTAGCCTCCCAGGTGGAGTTAGCAAAGAAGAAAAGTTTTTGAGACCAGGATGTGGGCTCACGTTCGGGCCCTCCTCTGACCTCCTATGTGCTCTCGGGCCAGGAATTTCCAGTGTCTGAGGCGTAATCCCAACTCTGTAAATTAGGGATCATTGAAAGTAGCACTTTCCTAAGCATCCAATTAGATGTGGTGAGTGATGAAGCGGCGGGCCCTGTTCTTGACCACCGTTGCTGTTTGGTGGGATGGGAAGCCGGGCCTGCACTTTGGGAGGTGACAGGGAGATGTCAGGCAGCTGTCTCCTCAGCACTGGACTCCTTGCCCATCCCAGGTGGGCAAGATGGTCGTACTCCTCTGAACACACACGCACGCACACACACATGCATGTGACCTTCTGTGGCTGATGCAAGTCTTTGTGTTCCAGCCACTTGTTCGGCCTTTTTATGGCTTTACTGAGCATGTTCCAGCAGACCCCAAATCTGCCCCAGGACCACACTGACATGGAGGCTGAGACTTTGAACTCACCCTGCTCAGAGAAAGAGGCAAATACATCAGATGGGTCTCAGCTGCTGTTCATTTCCTCCACACTGTGTTTTTATTTAAAAACAAACAACATCCCCCCGAAAGAAACCCACAGATCCACTCTTTACAAAGAATGGAAATAACGATCAGACATTTTTGGATGATAAAGGGCAGTTTTTAGAACACTTGTGGCCCAAATCTCCCAGCCTAGGGTGCGCTGTGCTCTGGAGAGGATGGGGAGAGTGTTCAGGAGACCTGCTCCTGTTTTTCACGTGGAGCCTGAGCTGCACAGTCACCTCAACTCCAGGGTGGGGTGCTTCTTGTTAAAATCAAACCTCCCCAGCCTGGTGTTGGCGGAGGGGGTGAGCCCAACGGTCGGCAGCAGGTGGTTTGTTAGCAAAGCCCTGGCGTCTCATTTTTTTATCTTCCTTTTCTCTCCTTACCACGTTCATGCCTTCCTCTACTGCCCTGAACAAATAGAATACATTTATCAGGCTGCTTTAACATTCTTGTCGGCTGATTCTATCATTTCTGCATTTCAATTTCTATTTTTTTTCTCCTGATTATATTTTCCTGATTCTTTTTTTACTGTTTTTGCTCACGGATTTTGTTGTATTCCTTTAAATTGTGTTGGGCTTTGTTCTGGAACACAGGTAAGCTACCTGGAATGCATTTGATCCTTTTCAGCACTTATTTCAAGCTTTACGAAAATGGAAGCAGACTAGCCTTCAGTCTAGGGCAAACTTTGCCCGCTACTGAAGCCCATATTTTGAGTAGTCTATTTGATGTCCAAGCATTAGGAAGTCTTCCTGGGCCTGGTGAGTGCTGGAGCTGTTCTGTCTACTCCTTCTAGACGTGCTTTCACTGGCCTCCTTTCACACGCACACAGTCAGCAAGCAGTCAGAATCCAGGGAATCCCTTTTCGCCTCCTGGAGTTCTCTCTTTCTGAACAGCTCCCTCTTCTCATAAATTATTATTTTATCTCACAAATTATAGCCCTTTTGGCTTTCATGAACTCTGTTTCCTAAGCCTTGTGAGATGACTAAGCTCTGTTTGCATTCCCCCTTCCCGCACTGTCAGTTGAAAACTTTCTCAGGTAGTAATCTAGAGCAGCCATTGGGCTGACCTGTTTGTTTCTTTTCTTTGGAGGGATCAGTGTTTTGTGTTGCCGGCTGTTTCATGGACGTTATTCAGTTTTCTGTTTGTTTAAGGTGGGAGGGAAAATCTGGTACTGTTGCTCCATCGTGACTGGAAGTCATGTCTCTATCACTTTAAGAAGAGGATAACGGAAATCCAGGGTGGGGAAGAGTCTTATGCAAATTCACCAGGGAGTCAGTGATGGATACAGATCTGAAGTCTACACCTCTCAGCCCCGAGTCCTGACTATCATGTCAACTCTCCTGCCAGCTGAATACTTCCCTAGAATACTCTCGGTTCTTCCCTTGAATATCTGGAGAAAATAACGTTGTAAATTTTGGGAAACCACAAGCCCTTAACATCCTGTTCCTACGTTTTTAAGAGAGCCAAATTATTTACATTTTTCCACTATGAAACAGTGGAGTTGATTAACTGTCATAACAAAAGTATTATCTCTCTCATGGCATGCTTCCACGTGGCCCCAAACCACCAATAATCTGAGTGTCCCAAACAATCATCTTTATGGATCTCTTGCTTAGACTCATAGCAACTTGATTTGTTCTGATTTTAACTCCTTGTATTCCAGAAAATAAAGGCTAGTGGGATAAAATATTTGGTACTCTCTGAAGCCTGCAAAAGGAAGGAATTTCCTTTCAGGGTTCTTGCCCTTGAGAAATGCCAGAGTCTCGAGCCAGGAAATCTATGTCGCTACAAATGGCTGCAGGACACAAAAGGGGCTGTTGAAGTTCAAGGCCAGGTGCGAACCCAGTCTTAGAGTGCCTGCGTGCTGGGTGGTTCTAGTAATTCCTCCGCCCCATTGTTCAAGACTGGCCCAGCTTTCGGATTTCTCCATACTTTGAGCCATGGTCCCGGCATGGACAGGATGAGACTTAGGTCTAGACGGGGAATCTGCGTGCTGCAATGCAGGTGCCTCAGTAGCCTCTGAAGGTGTGGCTGGTGTGGCAGAGGTAAGAGGCGGTCTCAAAGGTCCCCTCTGCCCTGCTCCCTGACCACGTGGGCCTCCAAAGGCCAATGTAGCCAGGTTAACACCGTGCCTCCTCGGGAGCCTTTGTGTGAATTAGATACAGGCGCTCCCTGCAGGCAGATGAATTGCAGAAGTCTCAGCTTCCTCTGAACTGAGAGCCCCTGGGGAAGGTTGCACAAGCAGATTTCTGGCTGGTGTCTAGCCCCACCTACACCCCACCTACACCTGTAGTCCGGGTACAACTTGTACCATCTTAAACGGCAATCCTGAGAAGCGCTTCTTGGCTGGTTCCACCTGTTCCATCACCCACAACCTGTGAGCTCTGCCCACCTCTGCCCAGGAGCCATCACAGGGCGCTGGGAAGGGTCCCTGTTGCCTCATCAGCCCCTCCCCCACGGAGACCAGTCGACCCTCTCCTCCTTCTCACCCTCACCATGGCCCACATCTGCTGAGGACCTGGATGACGTTCCATTTGTTCCGTCTATTCATTCACCAGAGGCATCTTCCATAGGAGAAAATGCACATGGTCCATGCTAATAAAAGAAATGCATATTAAAACAACAGTGAGAGGTTATTTTCATGTATCATGTAATCAAGAACTTAAAAGAAAGATAACATCAAGTGTTAGCATGTATGCAGGGAAATAAGCATGCTTGTATATTGTCATGGGAGTGCAAATCAATGAGGGGTTTTTGAAGGTAACTTGATAGTATATATATCAAAACTCCAGATCTAACAATTCCACTTCTAGGACTCTATCCCAAAGAGATGATCTACTTGTCTTCAGAGATTTACATACCAAAGATGTTCATTGTTTCATTGTTTACAATAGTGAGGAACTGGAAACAACCTAAATGTTCATGAACAGGGGGCTGGTTCAATAAAATAAGTTACACTTATCCTATGGAATACTGTGTGGTCATTAGTAAGTGGAGTGGGCCTCCGTACACAGCATGGAAGGGTCTCCAAGACACAGTGTTAAGTAAAGAAAGCAAATCTGAAATGAGGCAGATATTCATACAAGAAAAAGATAGAGTGTATAAGCACATATGTGTGTGTAAATGCATGGACAATGCACCAGAAGGATCGCGTAGGCTCTGGGAGAGGAGTGGGAATGAGGGAGGGGATGAAAAAGAAAAAACAGGGTTAAATAGCTGATGGTGAAACAGGCGCACTAAACAATTGAGATAATTGATTTGCAGTCTGATAGAAATGAAGAAATGTCTAGATTCACACCTAAAACACAATCTTCAAAAATTGAAGAGTTAAATATAAAAATTGAATCATAGAAAAAGTAACCAAAATTAAGTATTTATGACTTTTGTAGAGGAGTGAGTTTTCTCTAAACTTTGAGGCGCTGGAAGAAATCACAAAGGGAAGGTTGAAAAATTCCACTGCAGAACAATTGGAAACTTCTGTGCGAAATGCCCTCTACAAATTCAAGAGAAACAAACAGGCTGGACAAAAGGGATTGTTGCTATGTGAATTGTGCAATAAGTAATTACTCAAATCAAGGCACAAAAAAGCCATATGACATATAAATTAGGACATATTTGCCTCAGAAAAAGATTCATCCTTTTAAATGGGAAGACCTACTGGAGCATCTGAAATATATAACTCATTTTTTCCCAAAATTCCTCTACCCTAGACTTTCCAGTCCAAACCATGGCATAAATTAAAAAGCCACCTCCGGCTCCCCTGGTTCTCTTTGCTCCTACGATGCAATAGTATGGTCCTCACGTGGCAGGTGTTAAATGCTGCTGTGGGCAGGATAAGTTTCCAGGACTATGGCACAGGGCACTGCTCAGAGTGTCCCATCCGTGCCCCCAGCACGGTGGCTCTGGAGTGCAGCGAAACCTTCTCTGGGCTTCCCTTTCCTCGTCATCTCTGTCCTGCCCCCTCAGATGATCTGAAGAGTTAATACATCTATGGAGACGAAGTCAAGTTCTGTTCCCTGAGGGCCTGGGACCACATAGTAGCCTGCAGTGGTTACTATGTCACTGCATAATGACATAAATGCATAAAGGTCTGCTCGTGTGAGGTGCTAAATGTCCTGCAGGTGTTTGGGCCTATGAATCAGGGTCTCCCTTTTCTTTCCTGACTAAATAACATACCAGGCTCCGAGCTCTCTCCTCAGCGGGTTAGAGGATGCCTGGAATCTTAGTAGTTCTTTCTGAACCTTGTACAGAATGAAGGTAGCCTCTCCATCTGGGCCAGGAGGCTCCTAGGACACCTCATCTGCTTCCTGCATAGGCACAGCCCTGGCACTATTGCCCGCATCTGGTCCTGGAGGAACCCCGGAGGCTTCATAGAGGGGGTGACACTGCAGCTCTCTCTGAAGGATGACCAGGAGCTCCCCAGAGAGATGAAGGGACGAGTCAGCAGGTGCTGAAGAGCATGGTGTGGAGAGATCAGGGCGGAGCCCCTTGGGCTTGGGGTGTGGGGCTGGGGTGGAGGTCAAGTTGCAAACAAGGGCAGGGCAGGAGCCAACAAAGGCATCTGACCATGGAGACTGGTTCGCTGGGCTGGGCCTGAAGGCAGGGTATGGATCAAGAGGTTTAAAGCAGAAAGCAAGCGGCGAAACAAAACATAGGCTATAACCCTTTTTATATGGGAAGAGGATTCGTGCAGAGACACAAGTGCACGTGGGTTAGTGCAGGGCAGTAGTGGTGAGCTGGGGGCTGTGCACAGGAGCAAACGCAGCAGTAATTCACTCATTGATCTCTTGTCCCTGGTGTCCATTCCAGCCTTGAGCCAGGCATAGGGGACCGGGGGAACTCAAAGGTGTTTTCTTACCTCAAAAGAGCAAAGGAGTCAGTGGGCTTCGTGGAGGAGGTGACTCTTCCAGCAGAGGACAGGAAGCCCAGGGTAGAGTAAGATGCAAGTGGGCTCCACGGGAATCACGTCCATCCGGGCACCCTCCACCCTGCTTCTCCCTGGTCCTCAGGAGAGAGGCTTTGAGGGAGGTGAGCTGCTGCCTCTGAGTGAGATCCCAAGGACAGCGCACAGCGCCGCCTGGAGCGCCCCCTGCAGGCGCCTGGAGCCTCCTACCTGGAGTTCTGGCACCATGCCTGTGTCACCTGGGGGGTGGGGATCCCTTCCTTCATCCCCAGATGGGAGGGACGGGGGGCTCTGTCTGGCCCCAGGAAACGTGTTTAGGTGTCCTGCTGAGCCAGACCCCTGCTGAAGGGCTGGTGTGGATGCAGTGGTGAGTGGCCATCTGTGAAGTGGGCTCCTCCAGCCTTGTTGAAGGGCAGGCATGAGGCATCCGACTCTGGCCAGAGGCAAAACCAGAGTCCCATCTCTCAGACGGGGGAGCAGGGCAGAGGTAAATTTCTTTTTTTGTTTTGTTTTGTTTTTTTTAACCTCTTTATTGGAGTATAATTGCTTTACACTGTTGTGTTAGTTGCTGCTGTATAACAAAGTGAATCAGCTATATGTATACATATATCCCCATATCCCCTCCCTCTTGCATCTCCCTCTCACCCTCCCTATCCCACCCCTCTACGTGGTCACAAAGCACCGAGTTGATCCCCCTGCGCTATGCAGCTGCTTCCCACTAGCTATCTATTTTACATTTGGTAGTGTATATATGTCCATGCCACTCTCTCACTTCGTCCCAGCTTACCTTTCCCCCTCCCCACGTCCTCAAGTCCATTCCCTACATCTGCGTCTTTATTCCTGTCCTGCCCCTAGGTTTATCAGAATGATTTTTTTCTAGATTCCATATATATGTGTTAGCATATGGTATTTGTTTTTCTCTTTCTGACTTACTTCACTCTGTATGACAGACTCTAGGTCCATCCACCTCACTACAAATAACTCAATTTCATTTCTTTTTATGGCTGAGTAATATTCCATTGTATATACGTGCCACATCTTCTTTATCCATTCATCTGTCGATGGACACTTAGGTTGCTTCCATGTCCTGGCTATTGTAAATAGTGCTGCAGTGAACATTGTAGTACATGTCTCTTTTTGAATTATGGTTTTCTCAGGGTATATGCCCAGTAGTGGGATTGCTGGGTCGTATGGTAGTTCTATTTTTAGTGTCTTAAGGAACCTCCATACTGTTCTCCATAGTGGCTGTATCAATTTACATTCCAACCAACAGTGCAAGAGGGTTCCCTTTTCTCCACACCCTCTCCAGCATTTATTGTTTGTAGAGTTTTTTGATGATGGCCATTCTGACCGGTGTGAGGTGATACCTCATTGTAGTTTTGATTTGCATTTCTCTAATGATTAGTGATGTTGAGCATCCTTTCATGTGTTTGTTGGCAACCTGTATATCTTCTTTGGAGAAAAGTTTATTTAGGTCTTCCGCCCATTTTTGGATCGGGTTGTTTGATTGAGCTGCATGAGCTGCTTGTATATTTTGGAGATTAATCCTTTGTCAGTTGCTTCGTTTGCAAATATTTTCCCCATTCTGAGGGTTGTCTTTTCATCTTGTTTATAGTTTCCTTTGCTGTGCAAAAGCTTTAAAGTTTCATTAGGTCCCATTTGTTTATTTTTGGTTTTATTTCCATTTTGCTAGGAGGTGGGTCAAAAAGGGTCTTGCTGTGATTTATGTCATAGACTGTTCTGCCTATGCTTTCCAGAGGTTAATTTCTCTGTGAGGGGTAAGGTTGGCAATAATACTTTGGGGCTTGGGTCCTCCATGCCAAGACTACCTTTCCCTAACAATGTCATCGTGCTTTGCAGGAGGCAGGTACTTCCTCTGTGTGCCAAAGACAGACTTCTGCCAGATTGCTGAAAATAAGCGGCAGATCAAAATACAATTCCAGTCGCTGAGCCGCACCTCCTGGCTGGAGCAACCGGGCTTGGAGATGCATCTCTCAAGTCAAAACCTGGCAGCGTTGCCTGGAGGCACCGACTGCCCTCTGGTGGTCAGTTCATGCAAAGATGCCAACTTCCCACCTCTTGGGCACTACGCAGTTTGTCAGAAAATTCCTAAGGAGCATTTGAAAAATAAACACGTGTTCTTTTTCACCTTCTGGGCTTCTTAACTTAACGTCTAACAAAGAAATATATGTCATCCCCACTCCTGATACTGACTTGTATTCAGCAAAATAAGAAAATTTTCTCATAAAGATGAACTCTACAGACAGAAAAGTGGTTTTGTCCTTAAACCATAGAGACAAGGAAGGCCTTAAAAGAACAGAGAAACTTCAACCCGATGTGCACGGCTGCTCTTTGGTCCATTTCTTGGGTAGCAAGAGTCGTTGAAGGGGCTTCCCTGGTGGTGCAGTGGTTGAGAATCTGCCTGCCAATGCAGGGGACACGGGTTCGAGCCCTGGTCTGGGAAGATCCCACATGCCGCAGAGCGGCTGGGCCCGTGAGCCACAACTACTGAGCCTGCGCTCCGCAACAAGAGAGGCCGCAATAGTGAGGGGCCCGTGCACCGCGATGAGGAGTGGCCCCCGCTTGCCACAACTAGAGAAAGCCCTCGCACAGAAACGAAGCCCCAACGCAGCCATAAATAATAAATAAATAAATAAATAAAAATTAAAAAAAAAAAAAAGAGTCGTTGAAGTGTCTAAAGGAAATGCCCATCAGGGCAGCCTAACCTAGGGTGGAGAGAACCAGACTGCCTGGGTTCAGATCCCTGCTCCCCCTCTTACTAGCTGTGTGACTGTAGGCAAATTATTTAAACTCTCCACAGTTTCCTCATCTGTAAAATGAGAATGATAATAGAATTTATCTTGTAGAATTGTTCTGATTAAATGAGTCTATCTATCTATATATATATATTATACATATATTTTTTGAATAATGTCTGACACATGCTACATAAGTGCTTGAGATTGTTATTATTACTTTAGGGTGTAAGAGCTCAGGCTGATCCAACCACTTGCAATATAGAGAAGGAATGTGGCAAATATAGGTCACTTTTAGCCACCAGCATCTGAAACCCTTCCTGTTGGGGATTAGTCCTTTCTGCACTGTGGAAATAGGAGGGGGCAGATAGCCCCTCTCCCTAGCCTTGCACAGATGGGCCATGGCCATGTGACCCCATCCAGGACAGGAACAAGTGGGGAAGGGACACACAGATGCAAGGACGCTGAGCAGCAGTGGCAGAGCCAGAGTCCTTCAACCAGGCGGGCAGTAGTCACGGGGGAAGGGGACTGATGTGGCACCTCAAGCCAACCAGTGCTGGGGGTGACTCTGCTTGGTCCTGGGTTGCCTGCCCCCCTGTTTTTTGTTTCATCCAGTTCTCTGCCTTCCTCTGAATTCTGTGAGCCGCTCAGCAGCTCCACTGAGAGTCTGTTCTGTCGCTTCTACCTAAGAATCCTGACTGGTATAAGGACACTGGAGCCCAGAGAGGGCAAGGGACTTACTCAAAGTCACACAGCGCCAGGTCCACCTGCTTAGGTTGCTGGCCCTGGTCCTCCACCCGGGGGGAAGGCGAGCTGGTGTGTCCTTCCCAGCTCTGCCACACCCAAGATCAAGGGCACAGAGCCACAGCATGTTTGAAGGAGTAGCAACAAATTCTCAACTTCTGTGGGACACAAGAAAACCACAAACCAATACATTTAAGGCACCAAGTTTCTTCAGGGGCCACAAACTCCCCCTCAGCTACGGATCCCTTCAGCCAACATCACAATATCAGCGATTTAAGGCTCAAGGGCTCCTCCCAGTGGCTGTCTTGCTGGCAGCAGGGCCCTGGAGGCCTTGACCGCTGACTTCCTGGACTGAGGCAGGGGCCCTAATAAGGGGTGTGACTGTACCTTGACCTCTGACTCCCGTGCAGGGACAGGTAAGGCGGGAGCCCTGGGGCAGAGGAGGCCGGGCCCAGACACAACACCATCGGGGGTCCGACAGCGAACGTTTCCCGGGACGGCATCTTCCCTGGGACGCCCCCTGGAGGGTTCTGTCCCCAGGCGCAGCTGCATGGCCGTGCCTGTTACTCTGTGGATCCCAGAGGCCCCCATGTTCTGAGTGTGGTGACAGGCGAGGCTTATCTCCATGTTACAGGCTCCAAAGGTTGTCCAGAGTCTGCTGAAAAGTAAGACACGTGTGCACCAAGATGTGGGTGTGTCCACACACGAGCACACGCTCACACACACGCACGTGCTCACACTCACATGGTCCCACACATGCACACGTGCACACACACACTCCAACAACAAATAGTTTTGTCAATACAGATCATTAACTGAGGGGTCACTGATTTTTTTTTTTTACTTCTTTCTGCTGCGGGAGAGAGCAGAATAGAAAACACAAGTCGTTTAAGGCCCCCGAGCCTCAGTTTCCCCCTCGGCCTCCACCATCAGGGAGCTGTGCTGAATGCCTGACGCAGAGGATGATGGCAGCTGGCGGGCCGTTCTGTCCTCTGAGGTGAGACGGAGGTGGGGACCAGGGGCTGGGGGACCAGGTTGGGGAGCGCAGCCCCACTTGTAACTCTGCAAACCTGCACACCCCTCAGTGCTCACGAGGAGCCGGGTCCTGAGGGCACCATGATGAGTAAGACACTGGCCTCCATCCCAAGGAGCTTACAGATCTGCACGAAAGACAGATCCGCAGGCAGTTACGGGCCAGTATGTGTCCTGACAGGAGAAGGAGAAGGTCAAGGGGGCAGAGAGGAAGGAGACCATAAGCCGGGGTGGGACGAGAGAGTAAAAGAAAAATAAGCCTAAGAGCAGGGGGTGAAGATGAGTGAGGGAGAGACAGACAGAAACAGAGAGATCTGTATGTAGTGTGTGTGTGTGTTGGGTGAGGTGGGTGGGTACCGAGGGGCTGGACACTCCAGGTCGAGAGACCCAGAGAGGACTAAAGACAGCCCAGTGTCTGGGAAACTTTGGGAAATGTGAGCTTGTTGGAGGATGAAGGTCAAGGAGGACAGGGTGGCCAAGGTGAGGCTGGAGGGTCAGAAAGGTAGAGCTGTAATTGACGAGGATGCTGAGAAGTGACGGGGGCTCTGACCAGGGGCAGCCGTGGGGAGAGGAACATATGGATGAGCTGAAAGCCATGTGGGCGTGGAGCTGGTAGGACTGTGGGAGGCTTGGGGGAGGGCTTAGAAGAAGGAGGGTTCAAGGCCAAAGCAGGTTTCTGAATCGGGTGACTTGGTAGCTGGAGGTGGCATCTAAGGGGAGCCCGATTTCAGGGGTATTAGGGGAAACCTGAAAAGGTAAATCTGTTTGGACGTGAAATTGAGATGCCCGTGGACAAACTGGGGGAAGGCAGATGGACACGTCTGGAGCTGAGGGAAGAAGAGGCAGAGAGGGGCGTGATGAAGGCGGACCCAGGCCAAGGAAGGATTTCTTATTGGAAGAGAGAGGCCGGACCGTGCATGTCTTCAGTGGGAAAAGGCCACCGCGAAGGAAAAGGAGTCAGGTGAAGTCGAGAGGGTTCGGCCAGAGGGTCAGCTTCCAGAGGAGCAAGGGGCATCCTGAGCCTCTTCCAAGGAGACCCCTTCCCACTCTTCCAGGAGGGAAAGAAGGAACCAGCCAGGAAATGTGTCCGCGTCCCCATTTGTGCGTGCAGTGGCCAAGACAATGGGGACATAGTCAGAAAGGCCTTGGAAGATCCACGCAAATATTGGTCACTTTTGGCCACCAGTATTCCAAACCCTTCCGGTCGGGGGCTGGTCCCTTTCTGCGCTGTGGAAATAGAAGGGGCAGATTGCCCCTCTCCCCACGCTTGGGCAGATGGGATGTGGCCCTGTGACCTCAGCTCTTAGGCAAGTCGCTTGAACTCTGGGCAGCTGCAAAATAGATGATGAAAGAACCTGCCCTTGACTGTGCTTGTAGTGAAGGTTAAATATGAGAAGGCGGGGCAAGTACCCACCCAGAGGTCATTCTTACTAGAAGTTGGCCATTACTGCTCTGATAGCCAAGCACCTTCTCACCATCTAGATTTGCTTGTGTGTGGATTGCATTTTCCAGGTGTCCCTTTGACACAATCCAGGGACACGGAGGCCTGAGCAGCACTGTCCCATGATGAATGCTCTGGGGGCATCTGGGCAGAAACACACAGGTTCCCACTGCGGGGAGCAGCCAGACCCCAGGGAGGCAAGGGAGTTGCTTTGTGTTTCAAATAATAATCTGTATTTTCTTATAAAAATGATATATATTCATTATGAAATTTCAAAGAAGATGAAAAACAATTCCAAATCCTGATTCTGAGAGATAACCATCACCAACTGTTGTAGACAGAATTTGGGCCCCTAAAGCTGCTCACATCCCTCTCCCCAGAACCTGTGAATAAGGTACCTTACATGGCAAAGGGCACTTTGCAGGTGTGATTAGGTGAAGGACCCTGAGATGGAGACGTTACTCTGGATTCTCTGGATGGGCCCAGGGTGATCACCTTAAAAGTGGAGACACTTTCCAGTCCAGCTCAGAGAGATGGAACAGACATTGTTCTGTTCTCCTTTTATAAACACAGAGATGTGCATGCCTTTGCTTTCTCTACCTCTGTCTACCATCTTCTCTAAGCTCCCTTTCATATCTTTGTTCTTTTCTGTTTTGTGTTGATTTCCTTCCTCAAGGACTCCTATGTGACTCTAGTTGTTGATGCTACTTTTTGTTGTTCCCAATGTGACTCTCCACACTTCAGAAGAGTGGGAAAGAGGATGCTTAAGTGACCTGGGAGAGTCTGCAGCTTTGGTTGATACGCCGTCTTTATTCATTTTCCTTCTCTTGGAGCAGCCGTCTTTCCCTTAGCTTTCAACGTTTGAAAATTGGGTTGGTTCAGAGTTAATCTCCTTAAGTTACAGACTCTCTCCAGTCCCCTCCCATCTCCCCTTTCCCTCGCCCTCTTCCAGGGGCTCGGTCATAGAGAGTCGGAGTGATATACCAGCACGGTCTCCCTCTTGTCTCTGCTGGTGCTGGGTCTGTATCACTGCGTAACAAACAGTGACGTAACAACGACCATTTTGTCACATCTCATGGTTTTGTGGATGAGACGCCCGGTGTGGGCTCTGCTGGGTGCATCTTCTGTTCCAGGTGGCAATGACTGGAGTCACTCGGTGACATTCAGTTGGTGGCCGGTCTGGTCTTGGAGCATCCAAGATGGCTCCTGGTGGCTTGGTGGGGTTGCCTGGCAGGCTGGGCTCTCCATGTGGTCTCTCTAGCTGGGCCGTCATGTCAGGCTCCGAGACAAGAAGCACCGTTGGAAATGTTCTTTTAAAAGTCTAGGCTGAAACTGGCATAGCATCATTTCCGCCAACCCAGAGCCAAGGGGAAGAGCAAGAGACCTGCTTCTCAATTCGAGGAGTGTCTAAAAATTTAAAGCCATCTTCAATCCACCCCATTGCTACCCCTGTGGGAGGAGTCAACAGCTTTCTTCTTTAAGAGCCAGGTAGTAAATATTTTAAGCTTTTTGAGCTGTGCAGTCTCTGTCACACCTACTCAGCTCTGTCATTGTAATGTGAAAGCAGACATTGTCAATGTGTAAGTGACTGTCAATGTGTAAGTGACTGACTGTGTATGTCTGTGTTCCAATAAAGCTTTACTCATAAATATAGGAAGCAGTTTGCAAGCCATAGTATAGCAAACCCTGTGTTATAGGAACGAAGTGGATTTCTCTGGGGACATTTCCCATTTCTTCTGTCACCTCTAAATCTTATTCTAATCAACAGATCATTCGATAGGCCTTGGAGGCCAGCACTCTTTCTCTTAGGGACTCCGTGTCCTACCCGTAGCCTGAGGAGGCATGTGTGCGTGGGATCCTTGCTTTGGTCCAGATATCATGGGATTTGGTAGGTGTGCTCCCTTTTGCGGTATTTCCCCTCCCCAATGTATGCCATCTAGGAAGTATCAGCCCTGCATTCCCTTAAGCCAAGGGGTGGACATGAGGCCATGTTGGGCCAATTGGACTCTCTCCCAGCCTTCTAGATCTGGGCACAGAGATGCAAGAATGAACATTTCTTGGATGGTGGGAGCTTATTCATTGCAGTGGTCAAACCTCAGCAAATCTCTTGAGTAGTTCTCATTGCCTGTGGCAGAGATGCAGCAGAGATGACCGGTGCTCTGCAGTGTCCCTGCCCCTGTGTCTTCCTGGGAACATGCTCAGACTACATTTCGCAGACTCCCTTGCACTTAGGTCTGGCTAGTGGGATGTGAATGGAAGTGATGTGTGCCATTTCCAACACAGCCCATTACAAACCTCCCATTCGTGGTCCTCACCCTGTATAATCAATGGTTCTGTTCATTCAACGGTTGAATGGAGATGATCCCAAGGACTCAGACCAAGGAGGAGCCACAAAATGGAAGGAACCTGGGTCTCTGAATGACTGCGTAGAGCAAAGAGCCCCACCACCACCACCACCACTACCACCACCACAAAAACCCACTTGACTAGGCTGTGACACACTGAACTGTGTTAAACCACTGAAATGTTGGGTTGCTGTTGCAACAATTACTCTGCCTTGATTAATACTAGTGGTGCCCATTTCTGAGCCTCCAACCTTTCCATAGATTCCTCCCAATAATATTCTTTTATACTCAAGGTCTTCTACCCATGGCCATATTCTGTTGTTAGCAATCAGAGAAACCTGATGATAGGAGCTGGAAGTGGCCACAGAGACCCTTTCACAAAACTCAGGTCTAGAGAGGGAAAGTAGATAGACCTAAATCACACAGATGTAAATGGTAGATCCGAGCTGGAACCCAGACCTCCTGACTCCCTATTCAGCCCCTTTTCCATGATCCTGGGATATATCTTACCCAGAACATAAATCTGGATTCCTGTGATGGCAGTGAAATGCACAGAGTCACCTCCAGACATCAATTTTGCCCAGAGGACCCTGCGCCTTCACTGGGGGCTCCGAACGAGGATCGATGGGGGTCTGGGCGCTTGGCTGTAAATCACAGCGAAGAGAGTAAAGCAGACCTGTTTCCTAGCAGTAAATTCAGCTCCAGCTAGCAGCAAGTGGTTCTCCTTCTTTCATGATTCTACCTTGTAGATCAGTGTTTAAGCGAGAGAGAGACAGAGAGAGCATTCCTTGCCTCATTTATTTTCGCCTCAATATATTAAAAAAAAAAAACATTAAATTTTGAAATAATTTTAGATTCAGAGAAGTGTTGCAAAGATAGCACAGAGAGGTCCCGTAGCCCCTTCACCCAGCTTTCCTTCACATTAACACCTCACAGCAGAAAAACTGAGAAATGAAAATTGGTACTATTAACTACAAACCTCTTTTGAATTTCCCCAGTTTTTCCACTAATGTCCTTTTTCTGTTCCAGGATCCAGTCCAGGATATGATGGTCAATCTGTTACAGCTTCTCATTTTTTCTTGTTTTTCACAACCCTGATAGTTTTGACGAGTACTGATCAAGCCCTTGTAAAATGCCTTTCAGTTTAGGTTTGTCTGATATTTTCTCACAACGAGAGTGTGGCTATAGATTTGGGAGAAGAATATGCAAAGGTGAGGCGGTGCCCTTCTCTTTGCACGATCCCAAGCTGTACGTGACATCAGCATGATTTATTATTAGTGATGTTCACTTTGATTACTTGATCGGGAGGCATCTGCCAGTCTCCACCGCTAAATGGTCACTACTGTCCCCTTTCCATACTCTATTTGTCATAATCAAGCCATAGGTTCCCACACTCCAGGGGAGAGGAATTCTCCCTTAACACTTATGAAACGTGATCTGTGACTTCAGTGGCCTGATGACTCCTGCTTAGCCCATAATCAAAGACCTGTGGGGATGCAGAGCTAACGCGAGGGCCCATCACGCCAGCCGGCTCTCTCTTCCATACAGATGTCCAGTTGTCCACTGGCTGCTGGCATGTTTGTACCCCTCCATCCTGCAGGGTTCTGAGTGATGAAGCCCACATGCAAGGAATAATAGCCAGATGAGAAAGAAAGCGCTGTTTTAAGCGTCACTGGGAAAATGTCATATACCCAGAACCACCAATGCAAGCTTTGGTAAAAGACTCCCTTGGAAAGAAAAACTTTGGCTTGAGGGCAACTCATATTTTGGAGATCTAGATTCTCAGGTGTGCATAGGTGACAGTAGAAGGAGGAGGGTGAGGAGGAAGAGGAGGAGAAATCGTGTCTGTGGAGCAGAATCCTGGCACTAAGTTAAATCAGCCCACTACCCATCTAGCCACAGATGCACAGAGAGCCAGGCCTGCTTCTAGAACGGTAGTTCTCAACTTCGGTTGCACGTTAGAACCTCCTGGGGAATGATAAAAAATACCCTTTCCCCAGGCTCTGCCCCTAAAAGACTGCAATTTAATTTGTCTGAATGGGGCCAGGAATCCAGTACTTTTTAAAGGCTCCGCAGGTGATTGTCCCGTTGCACTGAGGTTGTAAACCGTTGCTTCAAAACCTCGCTCCTCAAAGTGTGGTCCTCTGCCATCACCTGGGACACAGTCCTGGGCTCCGGCCCAGAGCAGCCCAGGTAGGATCTGCACCTTCAGGAGGACCTGGGGCAGTTTGAGGCACTCAGGGAGGGTGTGCTTTGCTCACAGGAGCAGGGGGCCCGCTGTTCCCGAATGGAGGAAACTCACCAGGAAACCCGGGAAGCTCGGGAACTTGCCCACCAGGAAATGTTGCAGGTTCCCACCCAACAGGAGGGCGCAGGTGCGGCGCAGGGGCTCAGAGGAGCTGCAGGCGTCCCTTCCACGTTTCTGCCTCGCTGGGAGAGGAAGCGGGGGTGGCATTTTCAAGCTTCCCTTGGACGGGGCAGAAACATTAAGGCATAGAGAAGCCCTCTCGCTGCTCAGCGCCACCTCCTTTATTCCGGCGGCTGTGCCCTTTCAGCAGACCTTTCATAACTGGCCCTGAGCCTCCGTTTCCTTCTCTGTAAAGTGGAGAGAGTGACTACCTGGTGGATAGGTCGTGGATGAGATTGTGCAGGTAGTGATGACCTTGTGACCGGCCGGTGAGGGCTGAGCCAGGGCTGGCTCCGGACACTTTGCCACCTTCTCGGCTTAACGAATCGATTCCTCACGCCTCCTGAACAATACTTCTACTCGGATCTCCTCTCGGATTAAGTTTTAGCCTCACCTTCGAGGCTTCCAACTCTGCCAAGACAGTACAGCCCACATCTAGGCAGCAGGCAGAAGCCACTGCCTGGGAGGTTCATACACTGTTCATTTCACCAAGTTCTCTACTTTTGATACACGTGGTGGAGAACCTCCTGAAAGATACATAGGAACCAATACTTGAATGTCTGCTGTACCGACCCCTTCATACATGCTATTTCATTTCATCTTCCCCAGAACTCTATGAAGTGTGTATTGTCATCAGAGAGGGGAAGTAACCTGCCCAAGCTCACACAGCCATGAAGCCCATCTGCTAAGCTGTGATTAGATTGCAGCCTGTTCCTATGTGTCTCCAAACCCTGCTCCTTTCACTCTCCTTGCTGTTTTCCTTCTCCTTTTCCCTCTTCCCTCATTCTTTGTTTTTGCTGAAACAAAATTGTATTAATTTTTACTGAAAATGAAAAATAATGTAATAGGAAGATACAGTTCCATAAAGAACTGTAAATTGATGCAACTGCCAGAAAATAAATACATTTAATGATCTATGAAGCCACATTCAACAATAATCCCAATGTTTCTTGTCATCTGTGGGTAAAATACATGTGTCTACACAGACTCGACAGCTTAGCAGTGCCAGGGACTCGGGCCCAAGGTTTATCTGTTTGGTGCACACACTGCGGTCCTCAGGACCCAGGAAGCTAACACCCAGTGCCTGGGGAAGAAAGTCCTCAGGGGCAGATGTTCGGGGTTGGCAGAACAGTCCCCCATATCACCAAATGCGCAGGTCCTGCTAGGTTGGGCTACAGAATAGGTCCACGTTTCCTTTAATGCTCAAACAGCTGCCACTGCTTGAGCCCACCTCACAGTGAGTCTGATCCTTTCTCAGGGGTCTCCTCTGCCCCACCCCAGAAGCTGGCCCACATGTCATCACGGAAGACACCTGTCAGGGGAGCGGGGTTTGGCCAGGCAGCCCCTGACTCCAGACCTTTCTGCAGTCCCGGGAGAGCTGCGCTGGCTTGTTCTCAGGAGGACAGCCATCAGCCTGGCAGTCACGGATGGCTGTGGCACACTCCCACAGCCCCACAGAATGGGCACGATGTCCTGCTCGCCGATGGGCCCCACTCAGGTCTAGGTGGCTCCTGGTGGCACAAGGGGGGCCTCCTCTTCCCTCAGAGTCCTGCTCAGCCAGGGGACCTTGTGACACAACTGTAAGGCCCAAAGCTTTCTACTCAGGCAGTATATTAGATTCCCAGGGCTGCCACACCAAACGCAGTGGTTTGAAATCATGGAAATGTACTTTCTCATGGTTCTAAAGGCTAGAAATCCAAAATCAAGGTGTTATGTCAGGGCTGTGCTCTCTCTGGGGACTCTGAGGGGGATTCTTCCTTGCCTCTGTCTCAGCTTCTGGTGGCTTCTGGCAACTCTTGGCTTGTAAATGCATCATTCCCATCTCTGCCTCCATCTTCTCTGTGTGTGTGTGTGTCTCTCTATTATAGGGACACCGGCCATTGGACTTAGACCCCTCCTACACCAGGATGACCTCATGTTAACGTGATTATATCTGCAAAGACCTTATTTCCAAATAAGGTCACATTCACAGGTACCAGGGTCAGGACTTAAACAGATCTTTTAGGGGGGACACAATCCAACCTACCACATGCTGTTCTGTCCCCAAAGACCCCGGAGTCCCGTGGAGGGGATCCAGCACCAGCTTCTCCCTGGACCCAGAGGCAGCCCCCTCTCCTGATGGTCTGGACCTGTCCCCCCTCTCTGTTCCCTCTCGCCACTCTGTCACACTTTCTGGCCTCCTGGTCTCCCCCAGAGCCTCCTGAGGTCAGCGGGTCTCTAAGACGAGGGGGCTCAGCAAGGGAGGGTACAGCGTCCAGCCCTTCTGTGGTCACCACACTCTCCCTGGGGACCTTCCCAGCCCTCAGAGCATGTGCATATCCAGAACCCCATCTCACCGTGACATAGGGATCATTGACTCCATTGCACAGATGGGGAAACTGAGGCTCGGAGAGGGCAAACAACTTGTCACATGTCACGTAGCTAATGAATGGCACAGCTGGGACTTGAAGCCAGGTTTTCAGATGCCAAGTCCAGGATTACTGTTGACTGGCTGCCTCTGTGACATCACATGGAGGACCCTCTCCGTGTTGGGGCCCAGCATAAGGCAGAGGAGCCTTCTGACCAGAGCAGGACTGATTGGCATCGATGCCGGAGATAGCGAGGTGGCCACTTCTCCTGCTGGCCCCCACCCTCCAGCCCTCCATGCCCCACGGAAGACACACGGATTAGAAGTCATGAGAATGATCTCTTTAGGAACCCCCTCCTGATGGCCTGGCACCCTGCCTTTCATCTGTTATGGCAATCTTTTTCCATTTTTTAGCATCTGCTCTTCAGAATGTTTCATACCCTGAAAAGAAAATGATGTGGGGCGTAAATCAGGAGCACAGTGCCCGGGACTTGCCTTCTCGGTGTCTCTTTGCTGGGCTGTCTGATACGTTTGCTGCTACTGATCTAGTAGTTATTTTAACTGTTGCTTGCTTTTAAGGCCTGTTGATATATTGGTGGCTTTTTCAGATGTGGTGGGTCATTTGTGTGACTGATTTCGCAGCTCATGCCACCCCCTGGAAACAGAGCCAGCAACTGGGCTCGCAGGATGCAAACAATTGCAGGGCAGCACCTGCGAGAAGGGCCATGATTACCCTCTCCCATCCTCAGCCACGTGCACAAGCCCATTGGATGCCGTGGCGCAGAAATAAAACGGGGGGAAATGGACAGAATCCAGGTGTCAGTCTGTGACGTTAAAATCCTTTCTCACTCAGTAAAGGGTAAATGATGTGGATGGAGGGAAATAGCAGCCTATGGCCAAATGAGCCTCCAAGAAATGGTCTTGTCCTACCTGTTGGAGTTTTAGCAGCCGTGAGAATCCCTGGGCAGACTTTGCCAGAGGACTGTGAAAAAAAAGAGAGAGAGAGAGTCATTGTTCCACTTCCAGAACACAAATCGATCAAACAGCTCTGCAGTGCGGGCTTCTTACTCCTTCTCACACCACTGGGGCTGCTCCACGGCTGCTGTGTGTTGCTGGCAAGTGACAGGCACTGTCAGAGTGGATTTGCCCAAATGCCCAACTTTCTGGGGTGTTTTCCCAGAGGTGTGGTCACGGGGATGCGTCTGTTTGCTTCAGAGAATATTCTTTTGCACCGTGTTTGAACGATTCAACACGTGGAGAAGGTGGCTCTATTCCCAGTTCTAACACAGTCTTTTTCACTTTTCTTTTTCTGCTTTTTCCTCATTTTTTCCCCCTTCCTCCTTTTCTTAAAAAAATACGTTATTTAAGATACTGAAAGCTTTGAAAACAACACAAGTAATTATAAACTTATCACCCAGCTTAAGAAATAAAACATTGCATATGCATGAAGACCACCTGTGTCCCCCACTCCAGCCCCCTCCCAACCTGTCACCCTGCAGGTGGCCTCTTCCAACCTGAAGCAGGTGCTGTGTAATCCCATGCATTTTTGTACCCTAAGCAACATGCAGTGTGGTTTTCCATGTTTTGTTTTACATAAATGATGTCATTTATATGTTATGAATGTTATGCCTGCTTTCACAACTAGGTTTTTTCTTTCAGTGTTGTTCATGGGGTGTATCTGGGTTGATACGCAGAGTTCTGGTTCAATTATTTTAACTTCTGTAAATATTCCATTGTATGAAATGTTCACGATTCATGTTCATTCTTGTGGATGAACTTGGGGGGGTGCGTGCACGCGTGTGCGGACACGTGTGTGTGCATGTGCGTGCGTGTGTGTGTTATGACAAACCATGCCTGTGAGCTTGTTTCTTCATCCTCCCCAGGATGGCGACCAAAGCACACTTCTTGCGCCCTGCCCAGCCCGTCCTGGGCAGCATGTCAGAGGGAAATAGCGCCCCCTGCTGCCTGTGGGCTGGAGCTCAGCACTCCGCTGCCCCCTACCTTTCAGAGAGGCCATTAAGGGCTGCTTCCAGGAGAGAGACTTCCTGCCCCTCACCTCCCACGGGGTGCAGAGGATGCGTTGCCCTGGCCTCCGCCCTGGGTTCTGCCCCTGGCTGGGCCAGCACACAGACCCCTCAACCCCACAGGCAGTTGGCCAGGCTCTGGATGGGGAAAAGACTCTACCTGTATCTGAAGTCCACTTCCCTCAACAGGGATGAGATGACAGGTGCGGTGGGGAAGGGGTGGAGGGAGCAGCTATGGTCACTGGGAGGGTTCAGGGCACAAAAGACGCAGGCAGAGCTGGCCAGCAGAAAAGGACATCCCATAGGACATTAAAAAGTGACACTGAGATTGACATGTACACACGGCTATACTTAAAATGGATAACCAACAAGGACCTACTGTACAGCACAGGGAACTCTGCTCACTATTCTGTAACAACCTAAATGGGAAAAGAATTTGCAAAAGAATAGATACATGTATACGTATAACTGCATCACTTTGCGTTACACCTGAAACTAACACAACATTGTTAATCAACTAGGCCCCAATATAAAATAAAAATTTTTTAAAAAGTGACGCTGAGAATTTTTTAAATGCCAAGCTTTTAAAATATCAACCTTTACCCAAGAGAATGGGTAAATTGTGAACATTTCATATAATGGAATATTACACAGCAATAAAAATGATTGAATCAGAACTACGCGGATCAACTCAGCTAAATGCAGTAAGTGAGGTTGACTGGAAAAACCTAGTTGTGGAGGAATGCATGCGGTTATCGACGCCAAACTTGAAACCTCAGCAGAGGGGGCCTCAGCTTGCAAAGCCAAGCAGTCCGGTGACACGGCTCAGGACATGATTCCCCACCCACATGGCTGCAGTGCGGACTATTGGAGCTCGTCCTTGGAGAGCTGAGCACGGTGCTTAGGACACGGTACCCACCCAATTCACGCGGACTGTTTTATGATCACTGATACCGTATCTGATTTATAGATTAGCTTTCATGGACGATTTATTCTGAATGAGAAAGTTCTCCTGCGGAAACAAAACATTTGAAAACTCCTGACTTGTCTATCTCAAGGACAAGAGAAGACACAGAAACCAGAGGGGTACCGTGACTCAGCCAGCCTTCACCCAGCCCATCCGTGGATGCTGGGGCTTTCAGCTGATCACATCACTTCTGGGACCTGGGTTTCCCGTGGACTGGACAGTCTCGTGGTCCCTCCAGGGCTGGTGTTCCTCCTCTTCAGAGACCACAGAACAAGGCAGGATGGATAGATGGGAGGGGGGGATGAGGGAGCCAGGAACACGGAACTTGGGAAAGAACAGACTCAGCCAGGACACCAAGACCCTGTGAGAAAAGGCCAGCCTGCCTCGGGCTCAGTGCCATGTGGACAAACCCCGAACCCTGAGCCCCGTGGCAGACGGGAGTCAGCGTGCAGGGCGACGCTGCACGTCTGAGGAACCTGCAGCATCAAAGGCCGTGCAGAGCCACCTCTTCTTGCTGTTCTGCACGTGATGAGGCCCAGATCTCTGGGCACAGAGGAGCAAGTGCCTGGACCTGCTGAAATGGACTGACTAGTGTGATGCTTCTAGAAAAACAAAATCAAGTCCTCCCGGCTGGGGCAGTACCAGCCCAGGGAGGTAAAGACTCTGACCCAGAGTCCCACAGCCCTGGGGGTCGGGGGGCATCTGGGATGGAACCGTGTGGCTAGAAAGACCTTACAGCATCCCTAGCAGAGAAGTCCAAGACCCTCCCCAGAGGAGGGCTGGTTTCTGATTTCTCAGAAGTCCGTGGCCACCAAAGACCGGAGGCTGCCTTGCCCACCAATACTTGGGTCCCTGAGGAGCCCTGGGGGAGTGGGATCCAGCACATTCCCCTGCCCAGTGGGGATGCCAAGGAGGGCATGGTGGGGTATCCCTCCATCACCCTGGGCAGCTTCATGGTCTCCAGAGCTGAGTCAGCAGGTGCTGGTCCAGCTGGGGGGGTGAAGGTTCAGAGCAGTGTCATCTATTTTGGCAAAAATCCTTCCCTCAACTGTTTAATTATTCAACAAAGAATTCTATACCAAGTTTGCCACTGTTCTAGGTCCTGGAGTAGAGCAGTAAACAAAACAGACCCAGATCTCTGTTTTCAGGAAGCTTACAAATAACAAGAAGAAGTAAAATATGTCATCTCAGGAGGTGGTAAGAGCTAGGGTAAAAAACATGAGGCAGGGGCTTCCCTGGTGGCGCAGTGGTTGAGAATCTGCCTGCCAATGCAAGGGACACGGGTTCGAGCCCTGGTCTGGGAAGATCCCACATGCTGCGGAGCAACTAGGCCCGTGAGTCACAACTGCTGAGCCTTCGCGTCTGGAGCCTGTGCTCCGCAACAAGAGAGGCCGCGATAGTGAGAGGCCCGCGCACCGCGATGAAGAGTGGCCCCCGCTTGCCGCAATTAGAGAAAGCCCTCGCACAGAAAGACCCAACACAGCCAAAAATAAATAAATAAATAAATAAATAAATAAAATTAAAAAAAAAAAATGAGGCAGAAAAGGGATGAGAAGCACAGTGCAGAGGGACAAGGTGATATTACATGGAGAGAACAGGCCTCATGGAGAAGGTGGCATTTGAGCAAAGGTGTAAAGGAAGGGGGGAAGCATACAAACATGTGGGGAAAGAGCATTCCAGGCAGAGGGCACAGCAAGTGCAAAGGCCCTGAGGCAGGAGTGTGCCTGGCCTACTTGAGGAATATCAAGGAAGCCAGCCTGGCTGGAACAGTGTGAATGTGTGTGAGAGCTGCAAGAGAAGAGCTGTGATGGTCATAGTCTGGAGGTCACATGGGGCCTTGTGGGCCACTGAGTACTTCAGCTCTTCTTCTGTACCAAATGGAGTCATTTGAGCAGATAATTATGAACATGAAAATCCCAAATTATGAGTAGACACAAGAGTTTTATTTTATTTTTTTGCTAATTTGAGTCAATCACATCCAACCAGTGTGGTGTAGTGTTGTATAAAGCTGTATTAGTCAGGTTTCTCCAGAGAAACAAAACCAATAGGATGTGTGTGTGTGTGTGTGTGTGTGTGTGTGTGTGTGTGTGTGTGTAAAAGAGATTTATTTTAAGGAATTGGCTCACACAATTATGGAGGGTAAGTCCCAAGATCTGCAGGGTGAGTTGGGGCCGCTTGGAAACCCACCAGAGCTAATGGTGTAGTTCTAGTCTGAATGCGGCAGGCTTAAGACCAGAAAGAACCTGTATTCCAGTTCTTCCCTTGCAGGAAGGCAAGAGGAGTTCCCTCCTACTTCAGGCCTTCAACTGATTGAACAAGGCCCACTCATATTAGGCGGGGCAAACTGCTTTAGTCATTCTGTCAATTCAAATGTTAACCTCATCCAGAAACACCCTCACAGACACACCCAGAATAACTTCTGGCCAAAAATCTGGGTCCTGTGTGGTCCAGTTAAGTAGACACACAAATCCAACCACCACAGGGGTTGAAAAAAAAGTAAAAATCCCAACTATGTGGGATTTTTCTAATTATGTGACCCTGGGACCTTAGGTAATCACTCTAGCCTCAGTTACTTCATCTGCAAAATGGAAACAGAGCCGACTTCATAGGCATTTAACCTTGGCGGTCATACTTAGAAGGGTTCTCTTTGGCTTAATTCTCCGGTATCATCACCTGGCAATTCTTAGCCTTTTAACACAAGACCCTCATCTTCATTTTGCTCCACGCTGCACAAATCACACAGCTGGTCCTCAATGGGGATGACCTCAACTTCTCTGCAAGGTTCTTGTGAGGATCAAATGAGACGACACAGGTAAAACCCTCAGCACCTGGCCTAACACACAGCACGTGCTTCCTACATGTCCACTGTCAGTGTCGTTACAGACCAGCATGGACAAGCCCCACTCGGGGCCGACCCGAGGGCCATAGAGATAATAGTTCACAGCGCCTGCCCTGGAGGAGTTTACAGTCCAAGTGGAAAGAATGTGAGATGCCAAAACGGCGGCACTGAGGCAAGTCCATCAGTATAAAGGCAGCCCCGAGGGAGGACCCCTCCTAGTTCTTCCTTCTTGTTGGAAATTAGGGGTGTTGGAAGGGTCCTGGGACAAAGGTATGATGATGAGGAAGAGGCCAGGGGGAGGTCCCAGGAGCTGGAGGAAAGGCCTTGCAGGGAGACGGCGGGGGAGAGGGCGTGAGGACTGAGCCCCAGCGCTGGGGTCCTGATGAGGGGCTGTGAGGAACCAGGCCCTCCGAGGCCACACCCGGAGGGTCACTCCCCGCTGGCCTGGGACCTGGGAGACCAAGGTCCAGCTAGCTGGCTGTGTCCCCCACCTCCCCAGCGGGCCCCATGGTCTCTGTGAGCCCTGGGTCTTCACCAAGTAAATGGAGAAACGAAACTGGTGAGGATAAATGTTAAATCGCACACAAAACGAAATCTGGTAGGGGGTAAATTCTATTGTACAGTCCAGGGGAGTAGGAAGGGGCTTCTAGAATGACTGGAGATGCAAGGCGTCTTGGCCTTAAAGGGCTCACCCAGTCACCACCAGGCACTGTTCTAACCTGCTCCCTGGCAGAAAGGCCCAACCTAGCTCTCCGGCCTCCGGACCCCACCTCACCTCCACCACCGCATCCCCGCATCTTTTCTCCACAAAGAACTCAGAAGGATCCTTTTAAATGCCAGATGGGATCATGTCACTTCCCTCTGCGAAATGCCCAGGGGCTTCTGTACTAGAGACTGAAATGCCCCCTCCATCACCTCCATGACCTCATCTCCCTCTAGTGACCCCCAGTTACAGCACTAGGGACACACTGCCTTCTTCTGTACTGTAGGGCTGATCCTCTAGCCCATGACATCTCAAGGTCTTTGCCTTTGCTCTTGCCTCTGGCTGGAACAGTTCTCCACCCAGGGCATCTCCTCCCCATGGCTTTCTCCTACCCTTCAGTCAGTTACTGTTTAGATGCCCCCTCCTCAGCCAGGCTTCTCCTTATCTCACCCTCTCCCCCATCTTAACTTTAATCATCATCACTCCCTTTTCACCTTGTTTTACTGTCATCATTGTCCATATCATGACATATTATATTTATCTTGTTTATTTTCTGTCTCCCCACCAGAATACAAGCTCCACAAAGGTGGGGACTTTTCTCTTGTTCATGGTGCGTTATATCCCCAACACTGAAGATTGTGCCTGGCACAGGATAGGCAATCAAATACTTGTTGAATTGATGGATTCCAATTTCGTAGGTACAGAAACAGAGGCTCGACGCGATCACATTCTTTGCTAATGACCCACAGCTCCAGAGCTGAGACTGGTCCCTGGGCAGTGGTGTGCTGGCAAATGTTGAAGCCCCAGCTCTTCCCAGGGATGGGGTGGGCGGTGGTGGGAGGAGATCCTGGTTGCATTTGCTGATTTCCGTGGTGTAAATACTTTCACCATCGCTGACTTCAAGCTATGAAATAACATTACAGAACATGGAATTGGGAAGAGATGCGTCCCACAGGCTCTGGAAGGAAGCTGGTATAAGCTAAGTCCAGTATGCCACTGCCCTCGACCCTCTGATGCAATGTTATATATTTCCTAGACTTGGTGTTTAACACAGCAGGGGAAATAATTTCTGCTTCACTTCCCCCTGCCCCCAAATCCCACTTCAAATTCAAGAAAATGACCTGAGTTGAGCCGCTGGGTGCTCCTGGGCCTCCGTTTCCCCATCTGCCTGATTTCTACGTGCCAGGTCACCCCAGGTCATCCTCGTCTCTGGAGGGTCCAGGAGGCCTGATCATGTGCAGTACCCCTATAGGACACCAGGGGGAAGTGTTTTCCCATCGAATACATCTGCTGCTTTAATTTCCTCTATCAGCTCATCCCTCTTTAGCTGAACCCAACCTGGGCATAGGGGCCGTGCCTAGTTTATGAATCAGCGATTGTGCCCAGCCTGGGGCGGGCAGTCACATAAAGGACCCATTGTCTGCACTGAGGCCTTTTGTTCCAGTGGTGGCCCAGGGAAACTGGGACTGGGCTGGGGGCCTGGAGGGAAGGTGGAAGGACCCCTGCAGGTCCCTCTCCCCTCTCTCCACCCCTGCCACTCCCACTATCTACGGAGGATGCTTTGAGAGGTGGCACTTCTTACCTGTGCCCCTGGCTCTGTCTTGTCCCTTGCAGCCCAACTCAGCCTCCCATAGAGTTTACTTCTTCCCATCTTGGGGGTTCATCTGGTTACTCTATTTAACCCTATTTAATCCAACTGGAATTCATGGGGCGAGTGTTGTGAGCTGCGGTTTTAGCTGGAAATGTGGCTTCATTCCTTCTCCCGTCCACTGCAGTGGAGGGACAGGCCTTGGGGACAGAGCCGGGGCTGCCCTCTCTGGCCAAAACTGAAGAAACTGCCCTCCAACCCCGTACCAGTTACTGATTCTCTACAGTTGGACTGTTTCCTTCCTTTATAGCTCTTACCCCCAATTTGTAACTGAGCATCTCTTTTGTTGTTTTCGCTAGTCTTGGGGGCCACGAGGATGGCATCGTGTCTGATTTATTCACATCCCTCTCCTCAGTACCTGCACATACTAGTAGGTGCTGAGTAAACACCATAGAGTGAACGGGTGAACCCAAGGGCAGGTGCAGACATAGAGTGAAGGGGTGAACCCAAGGGCAGGTGCAGACATAGAGTGAACGGGTGAACCCAAGGGCAGGTGCAGACATAGAGTGAACGGGTGAACCCAAGGGCAGGTGCAGACATAGAGGCGATGACCCAGAGTCAGGTCTGTACACCCACCCCACACCTCCCAAGAGGCCCAGACTGTGAGGACCGATGGGGCGCGTGGTCCCAGCAACACACTTTGCCCCAGACACGGACCAGGTGCCCACAGAGCCGGCTCTCAGGAAGAGGGCTCTGGCTCTGAAGCAGCCCCCGGGGGAAGGGGGCCGGGGCGGAGGGGGCCAGGCAGTCTCAGGGCTCCCCCTCCAGCCCGGGGGGGGTCTCCTCCCACCCGCCGTTTAGACTCCTGCTGTATCCCCTGCCACACACGCCTGTCCTCCCTGTCCCCAGGACTCTGTCAGGGGACCCCAGGCTGGGCCTAGGATCCAAGGCTGCGTTTGGGTAGAAGCCATTTGTTCTGGCCTGTAAAGGTGGGTTAGGTTCCATTAAAGAAACACGGCAGCTTGTCCTGCCGTGAGCCATTTCCCCTCCCTCTCCCTCCACGTCGCCCCACGCCCCCATCTCCCCAACAGATTTCCACCTTCAGACGCTGCTGACGCTGAACCCGGGCATCAGCGACCCCGTTCCAGGCGGAAGAGGGTCCAAGGAGGTCGAGTGAGCCTCAGTCTTGAGCAACAGCCAGGGTCCTGGCTTGGAAAATAAGCCTGGGCCTGAAAGAAGTCAGGCTCCGAGCCCCCAGTGAAGCTTTACCTGCCTTGTAGACAAACCCAGCCTCAAGAGGCAGCACCACGGTCTCATGGGCAGAACAGTGACTTAGAGGCAAACCAAAGGTCAAATTGCAGCAGTGTGACCCCAGGCAAGTCAGTTCACAGGGCTGGGACTCAGTCTCCAATCTGTGAAATGGGAGACAATGCTACATGCATTCCAGGGTTGTGGCCTGGGCACTGCTGAAGACCCAGGAACTGGCTTGGGTAGCAGAATCTGAGCTCTCCCTTGGCGCTGCTCTCACAGATAGTAATGAATAGTAATGTGAACAAAAGAGCACCCGCCTCCTGAGCCCTGCTCTGGGCAGGCAGCTGGTGGGAGCTGTATGTGCCTGACCTCGTTCAGTGCCACCTACAGCTTGTGAAGTCCCCAGGGCCACCTGGACCCCATAGCCTCTTTCACCACAAAATGGGAATCACTGGGTTCCTTCTTTGGGGGGCGTGGGCTGTCGTGAGCCTCCAGCACCTTTGGAAGCCATAGGAGTGGAAAGCAGTGGTTGTCTTATTTATGATCCTTCGTTCCTACCTTCGGGGTCTCTTAGGGTCTTTGCCCCGAAAACCTTGAAAACATCACCTGCCTCGGCCCCAGGCAAGATCTTTTTTTTTTTTTTTCTTTTAAAAAGATTTTATTAAAGGTCTTTATAGGGCAACATCCAGACTCCAGATCCAGCAGCCAAGGAGACCCTATTTTGCTATGGGTACCAGCTGGGGCATGGCAGGTGGCTCTGGCTTCCCACCCTTCTGTTCAGAGGTGCAGGTGGTGGGCAGTAGTTCGTCTTTGGGTTCCACAATTCTCATGTGATCAGGCAGGAGCTTCTTAGGGCCAGTCTTACCAGTTGGGTCCCAAGGCAGGGTGATCTTTACCGTGATGCCCAGCATACCTAGAAGATGCCATGGTTAAGACCAAGCTATGGTTCCATCGGCTCCCCCGCTACACAACAGGATAGGGCGGAAGGAAGAAAAGAGCAGATTACTCAAGCACCCCTGGAACCTTGTCTGGTTCCCCAGGGCAAGATCTTGATTGATCCACCAAAGGAAAGAGAGGGGCGTCCTGGGGGAAGGTTTCTGCCTGCTGAGGTCTCCCTACCCCAGGGGATGGGGCATGAAACCCCCAGAGCACAAACTGGTTGGGATAAACCTGGGTTTAAATCCCAGCTGGCCCTAGGGAAGTTCTGGCACCTTCTCTGAGTCTCGGCTTTTAAATGAGGACAGAAAGGACTCCACCCTCCAGGAAGGGGGTTGGGACTGGTGCTCCGTCCAGGCTCTGACATGCGCACCTGGGCCTCCTAAGACGCTATATTTTATGAGCAGAAAAAGTGTAGCTCTTAAGTAGGTGTACAAACGTCACCAGGCCGTGTCTTATTCTGTCCTTATTGCAAAAGAAGCAACAAGGAGTGTAGGGCAAGAGAAGGTTTAACTTTCCAGGACAAGTCCCGTAAAAACGAAAGCACATTATTGGCTGTGGGACAAGCCTTGAGTGCTAAAATATTTGATACCGGTGTTTAAAAATACAAAACTACGTACAAAAACAACCCTCCTGTGTGAGAAGCTGTACCCACAAGCAGCTTTGGGGGGGTTGAGGCAATAGTGCACGGGAGTCCCTTACGGTCTTAACCCTGCAGCTGAACTTGCTTTTCTACCCCCTATAAGTACCCACTGGCACGTGGGCCCGTCTGCTCCAGGTGCCCCTGGTGCCCCCGGGAGAGCGGGAGGCCCGGGTCACAAGACTGAAGAGGAAGCAGCGAGGGCCTGGCTGGTAGGGCTCTGACCTCAGGTCCCCGCCTCTGCTCACGTACAGGTAACTCAGCTCACGGCCCAGCCTCCCTTTCCATGAGGAAACCTCTTTTCTCCCTACCTGTTGATTCACAGCATCTATAATTCAGTCTCTTTTAAATCATGTCTAAATCATGTCTCTGAGAAACACATGCTTGGTGCTGAGATTACATTTCTTTCTCTGATTTTTGTTTTTCTAATTTGTTCATCTCTTTTGTGATGTAGGTGGAGAGCAGGTGCCATCTAGGGAAACTGAGGCACATGGCCACAGGTTGCCATGCTGGACTGTGGGATGGTGACCTCCCTCCCGCCCCCACTGTCCTGGGCAGAGCAGTCTTGGGTTTTGTTGAGGGCTTTCTGGGCACCCAGAGTGCTGGCAGTCTGTGAGGCCAGTTCAAGGAGGAGGACAAGGGGTTCCCCGTGCCCTTGGAGCTGACACCTGAGCAGGAGACACCTGTTCCTAAGACCCCAGATCATCGTCCTCAGGCTCCCATCCCACCTCCGTCTGCTCCCCCAGCTCCTCCCAGGCTCCCCAGGATGCCAAGCAGCTGCTATGTAACTCCAGCATCAGTGGCAAGCAGTTTTTTTCCAGCCAGTGACAGACGAAGGACATGCCCTCTGATCTCCTAGTGCACCCGTCTGCCACTCCCTGTGGCTTCGGTGTCCCAGGGGACAGGCCAAGTGCGGCTCCCTGGTTCCCAAGGGCTCCCCCAACCCCTCTTCCTGGCTGGAGGTCAGAGAGGTTGACTGGGGGGCCAGCAGTCACCAGCCCCCTCATTCCTGCATAATGACAGGGTCCTGCTTCCCACCCCCAAGTCCTTTCATTCCTTGGAGCCCAGCCCAAAGCCCCAGCCTCCGTGAGCCCTCCCTGGCCCCATGAGGATGTGGAAGAAACACCATGGTGAAGGTCATTGCCCCAAATGTCCTGTTTCAGGTAGGATTCTCGGTGGCAGCTTGAGACAAACATCAGGAAGACACTGAGTGGTGACCTCTGCAACATCGATCAGTTCCCAGGGGAGAGTCCTGTTGGCCCACGGGCCCACCTCTTTCTCTGTTGTGAGTGGACTGGCCTCTGAGACGGACAGAACAACACCAATGGGAGGTGGAGTCTCCCAGATGGAAATGCTGGCAGTGTGGCAGCTGGGCAGACACAAATGCCAGAGTACGTGGACGCCCAGGGGGCCTGGGAGCTCGCTCTCCCCCCGCCAACCCCGCCAAGTGCCCAGGCCCTCAAGCCCAGCAGGGCAGCCTGGAATAATGCTGCCCAGACACCGGAGACCTTGCCGGCTGGGGAGTGTCAAGTGCGGGGCAAACACCTGTGCAGGTGAGGCCGGGAAGCCACGCCCGCTACCCCTGGATAATGGCGCTCGGATGAGCCCGGGAAACTTAACTCCCGCTTGCCTCTGAGGGAATGTAAGCCCCGATCCCACACAACAGAGGGGGATTGTTGTAGAGCAGAGAGCGGGACATGCCTTGGGCCTGTTTACAAGGCGGCTACCCAGGGTCCGTGCTGTTCCCCGTGTACTGGGGGGATCGCAGGTTTTAAAGGACTAGCCAAGGTCAGGGTGCTCTCAGCAGCTTCTGCTTTCCCAGGTGAGCCAGTGGTGTGGCTGTAAATCTTTTCAGCCACGAAGACAAAACAACTCTTCTCCCTTTACTTTCTCCTTCCCCAAAGAAGCCTCCTTAAGGGTGAGGCTTATCAGCTGTGTCTTTGAACCTGGAACCAGTTCAGGCCTGGGTCACTCTGCTCCTCTGCTCCCAAACTTCTTGGGGCCTGCGGTGCCGTTCACACACTGAGGCCCAGTGCAAACCCAGGCCGGCCCGGCCTCCTCTCAGCCTCCTGCCTGCCCAGCTCCTGCCTCCCCGGCTTCCTCTCTACACCCAGCAATGCAGATCAAGCACCTTTGTGCAGGGTCTCTTCTCTCAGTCCCCGATCCCAGCCCCAGGCAGCCCAATGAGTATTGGCAGAAAGCAGAACAGAACAAGGCACGCGGCAGGCGGGCGGCAAGCGGTGAAGATGGCGGCTTCGTCATTGACTTTGGGGCAAACCATGGTGCCACTTGTCAGGAAGGAAGAGAGCAAAGGGTGTTAGCTGGGTGGTGGGAGTCGTGCCAGGTGGAGAGGGATGAAGCGCCTTCAACCCCTTCCCCCACACCCCTCTTCCTCCCTCATAACTCTCCCCCACCCCCGCTCCCCCTTCCCCATCACCCTCCTTCGCCCCGCCCAGGTGTCTTATGTGGGGAGAGAGGATTACACCCCTGGGTGAATCACTCCACATTCAAGATCCAGGGTTTTGCAGGAGGAAGGTATTTCCCATGGGAGGAATACCCCCCGGAGAAGGCACCATATGTGCTCCGACTCTCGTCCAAACCCCAGTTTCTACACTTTCTCATTGAGCATCCCTGGGCAAATTACATACCGTCCCAAGTCCAGTTTCCTCATCTGCAAAATGGACATAGCTAAAGGCCTCTGTCTCCATGAACTGCTGAAAGGATCCACCATGAGCAGGTCACACCTTCTACCTGGTCCTTGGTTAGCATTCAACAGATGTCAGATGCTGTCTTTTTCATTTTTACTCTCTTCGAAATCACGTTCAAAATAACTGAAGTGATGTGGAATAGTTGGGACATAAATCCAGATGTGATTTTCCCGTTCTGAATGCGCTCTGTGTGCCATGCTTATTTTCGTAAAAATCCTTGACTTAACATTGATCAGGGGCCCTGTACAGTGGGTCGAAACTCACGCCCTGGAATCCCACAGACGTCACATCCTGATGCCACCGTTTCCAGCTCCACAATCACGAGCAAATTTACTTTGTCTGTTTCCTTGCCATGGTATCCCCAGCGCCTAGGACAGCACCTGACACACGTAGGTGTTCGATACATCTTTATTGGTTGAATTTAAGTTACCTAGCACTGCTGAGTCTCAATTTCTGCATCTGCGAAGAGAGATTATAATAGAACCTGCCTCAAAGTGCTGTTGTGAAGATTAAATGAGATGACACAGGAAAAGTGCATGGCACATGGCCTAGAAAAATCTACCTGCCAGGGTGTCGGCTCGTGACAAATGGATAGCTCACGTGGGATACACATGTGGCTCTCAGGTAACTGGAATCCTCAATTAAGCAGAGCAGCCTCACTTATTCTGAGTTTGCTGCCTGTTTACAAAGCACAGGAATTTTGCTCCTTAATCTAAACCTCTGGAAATCTATTCGTTAAAAAATAATCCAGTGGGTCTTGGCCAAAATCTATGAGAATATCAATGAGAATGCAGAGGCAACTGTTTGGATAACGGGGGGCTCAGGCTTGAGGATGCAGCCAGATGCCCTGGGAGAGGCCCACAGCATCAGTGTCATTCTGAAGCCCTTGCTTCAGGGGATCCCTGGTACTCCACAGTCTGGTGTGGCTGTGACTTTAATTCTCATAAAAGATAGTTTAGGAAAAGCAAGCAGGTCCGGAGCTGTTCTCCGCCAATACTGAAATCGCCCTCGGAAACTTTCCACTGGCTGCTAAGCCGAGTGATACAAAGAAAATTGAGGGTTTATATATATTTTTAAATAAAAGGATTCTAATTCCAATAAAAAATAATGCCCTTCCATGGCCAATTGCCATCTCCACGGCTTTCTTCTTCCCTTTTTAATAAAAATTTTTATTGTTCCCATTACGTTAACCAGACCTAAGCACAGCCTTTCCTGAGTCATTCAGGGGGAACCGCTCAAGCTCCTGCCTGGGTTTTGAATCAGGACGGCTCCGAGGGAAGGAGTGAGTTCCCGCTCTCTGGAGAGTGACTTGGACCACAATTCTGATCAGAGGCTGGAGGGGAGTGGGTTTGTCCCCTTGAAGGAACTAAAAGTCTTATTCATACTTTTAAAGTGAAGGATGCTGATTTTAATTGTACAGAGGCCATTGTCTAGGATTGGAGTCCCCAAATCTAGTGCCGGGGGAAGCTTGGGGGTTGGGGGGTGGGGGCTCCGTGGTGCTCTCTGGATGTATTTTCCATGTGATTTTTGTCTGTTTGACCTCAGGCAAATTAATTAGCATCCCTGCAATGCAGTTTCATCATAGGTCAAATACAGACGAATAGTACCCACCTCAGAGTGTGGTTGGGAAGGTCAGAACATAGAATAGGTGTAAAGTCCATAGCACAGGCCTGGACGGAACTGGTGCTCAGTATGTGGTGGTTACAATAAGATTGTGATGATGATAATGATGAAGACGACGCTTAGAATGTTTCGGTAGCAAACCCCACGGTTTTCTATCCCCCAAACCAGTATTACGTGTCAGAGGGGGGTCGTTAAGTTCACAGGGCGTATCAGTTAACGATTGCTACTTAACAACCAAACCCCAAAGTGATTGTTAAAACAACCATCATTTATTACTTATAGCTCAGGAGTCAAGGCTGGGGATTGGCTGATCTCAGCTGAGCCCAGCTGATTTTGGCTGAGTTTGGTCATGAATCTGAGAGTCATGTGCTGGTGGGTGATTGGGACTGGTCTCATCTCGGGCTCCCCTAGTCCTCTTGAGAAGTAAGCTCAGAACCCGTAGACCATCATATCTGCCACAGGCTACTGACCAAAACAAGTCAGGAGGCCAGTCCAGATGCCAGGGGTAGAGACATAGGCTCCACCTCCTTAGTGGGAGAAACTGCCAAGTTGCAGAACAAGCATGGGCCCTGAAAGAGGTGAAGAATTCAGGGTAACCCTGCAGCCAGCTGAACTCAGAGCATTTGTGGGCCTCAGTAAAACCGACAAGGTTATCTTGGGGAAACTTGACCTCACAGGAATTGGTCATGAAGGGATCACAGAGAGGGCCTGTCTGATGCCAGCCTCTGCTGCACTAGTGGGGGCTCCGGGGTGTTGCTGGGGCCCACAGGACTCCAGCTGCACAGCCAGACTTCTGGGACAGGAGGTGTAACTGTGGCTCATCCAGAAAGCTGGGTGCGGGCCAAGGAGACTCAGTCTCCCGCCACCCCAGAGCCTTCGGCCAGCATCTTTCCTGTTCTGCTGAGGGTGTAGTGAAGGGCGGGGATAGAGCAAGCAGCCTCCAAGGACAGGGGACACGGTTCCAGCTGCCTGATCAAAGTCACACCGAAAGGCCTGAAGTTCTTTTCCCCTCTGGGTCTCCATCTCTGCCTCCACAATACAATTACAGAAGCTCTTCAAGTATTCTCCCACAGCGTCATTTAAGGCGGCCAAGAGCCTGGCCACCCCTGTCTCCCAGCTCTCACCAGATTCAGCTGGAGAAGCTGCTTCTCTCTGATCAGTCATCTGCCAGGACTGCACGCCCTTCACAGGGACTAGAAGTGACACTCCAGAGACTCCTTGTGCAGCTGCCACCGTCCCAGACTTTGTGCCCGGACACAACCACTCTCCAGAGCCAGGATGGGGCCTCATGATCACGCGGTGGGTCCTGGAGGGCTGGGAGGGACAAAAATGGTGGCCATTGTGGGCAGCAGATGAGAGAGGACCGTGGCTGTGGGGGACATGGGGGTGCTGGCTGCAGCTCTGCATGGCCGTGGGATGAAGGCACACATTGGGGGATTTCTGGGTTCTTACCTTAGAGTCAGGAGAGCAGAGGGGCTTTGGGGTCAAACAGCCCCAGGATTTGGGCTCAACCCATTACTCATCCGCTGTGTGACACAGGCAAGTCACTTTCCCTCTCTGAACCTCACATCTGAAAATGGGGAGCACTATAGCACCACCTCTTAGAGCTGGGGGAGGACAGGATTTCACACAGCTCTGGGCACCATGCTGGGCATGGAGAAGACACCCCAGGATGGTAGATGTTACCACTGCCGACCAGACAGGCGAGGGAAACTCAGCAGCCTCCTGGGAGCCTGGAAACAGCAGGGTGTTCCATGGACTTGCCCATTGGGGTCCTTCTTAGATCCTGTTTCTGTACTTGCCCTGGATTCTCCACACAGCAGCCAGAACAACTTAAAAACCCAAATCAGCTCACATCACTTTTGTGCTCAAAACCTTCCAAAGACTGCCCAGTCACAATGCACATAGAATAACATTCACATTACTTATGGTGACCTGCGGGACTGGCCAGCTGCTCCCCGGCCCCCCTCTATCCCTCACTCCTTGACTTCAGGTAAAGGGCCTCCTTGCTTCTCCATGTACAGGGCAAGCTCATTTCCACTGCGGGGCCTTTGCCCCCGCCGTTCCTTCTGCCTGAAACGCCCCTTCCTCAGCGCACTCACTCCTTTACTTCCCGTCTCTGCTCAAACATCTCTGCTCGGAGAAGGCTTGCCTAACCCCTGTCCTGCCGTCACCTTGACCCCCCCAAACCTGCTTAGTTTCATTCATGGTATTTGTCACTCAGAAGTCACATGTTTGTGGCCTATTGTGCGTTCTCCCTCCAGAACATAAGCCTACAGAAGGCAGGAGACTTAGCTTGTTCCCAACTGCTGGCATGATGCCAGCACACGCAAGGCCAAGAGCTCGACAGACGAGGCTTGTAAGGTGCAAATATCAGCTTATCTAATACGATCTTTCAGTGCAGAGAGAATCACAGCCCCATTTTACAGACGGGGACCGCAAGGCTCAAAGAACTGAAGTGACTTGCCTGGAGCCACACGGCCGGTGGAACTGAGACAGGAATATGGTGCCCTGGCTTCATTCCCTTCCCAGGGCCTCCCAGCTGGGAAGAGCGTCTGGGAGCAGTTTGAGCCACACCTGCCCTTGGCGGGACAAGGCCGGGTGTACTCCCAGGGCTGCCTACCCTTGACACGGGAAGACTTTGGGTGCAAGTTGTTTTAAGACCCAGGAAATCAGGATGAGAGCAAGTGGTTGTAAGCGATACACTGGACACCCCCGGTGAGTGCGTTACATGGGGACGGATGCTGTCACCGGGGCCAGTGAGGAAGACCCAGACCACGGCGCGATGCTTGGTACCTGCCATAAATCACACGCTTTATCTTACGGGCATTTCCATTTTCACAAATTCTGCAACTAAAACACGACTTCTCTCTTCCTTGAGCAGATGTTAATTTGCAATGCAGAAGCCTCCGTTTGCCGATGACTTTCCATTATCCTTATAATTGTCCCCACATACAGAGCTCGATAAAGTTATAAACCTGTCCTCTGGGAACACCAAGTCAATAACAGGGTTATTGATTAGGCGGTGAAATGGTCTCCACGCTCTCAAGTCGAGCAGCCTACTTGGCTGCACATGAGGGAGATTCACTGGGAGTCATGGAAACGGGGCCACCGTAGGCTCTCTGCCTTGTGCCTTGGGTCCCCTTGGATCTACACGCAGGGCTGGGGAGGGCGGCAGCTCTCAGAGACCAGGTTTTTACTAAAATTGAGATGCAGAGACAATGTGGACACCAGGGGGTCTGTTTCAGGTATCTGTAGGCCCTAAAAAGGGCTTCAGGCCATGGGGCCCTGGGCCCCTGTTCTAGTTTATGTTTGGCGAAGACAATCACTTGCGTTGAAATCCACTTTCCAGCTGCAGGACCTTGGGCAAGTCACTTCAGCTCTCTAAGCCTGGGGCTCCTGGTATATAAAATAGAGGTGATCATAATACATTTGCCGACCTCCCAAGGGGTTGGGAGGATTAAATTAAACAAATTAAGTAAAGTGCTAAACGCATAGCTGGACACTCATTACCCACTAAGTGCCAGCTGTTGCCGTTGGCTTTTCAAAACTGAATTTTCCAGGTTATAGCTTTGCGCCATCTTCCTGCTGGGAGAGAGAGGTGAGTGACGTAGTAACAAACATTTACTGGGCACCCTCCATGGTGCAGGCACTGTGCAAGGCACTGAGGACACAGAGTTGAATAGGACACAGTCCCTGCCTTCCAGGACCTCCCAGCCCACCAGGGTCACAGGCACAGAGCAGACCATTCCCATGTGCGTGCCCGGTGCCCTGTTCAGGCAAGCCAGAATCTGGGAACCTCAGGACGTCGAGACAGCCGGGATCTTAGGGCTTCCAGGTGGGAATAACCTGAGTGTTGAATGCCCACTAATACCTTTTTTTTTAAATCATGATTACAACTTCCCTCTTACAAACGATAGAACCAAGTCTCTTGAGAGGTTAGGTTACTTGACAAGGAAAGGAAGGAGTTGGGCTTTGAACTAGCGTGACCAACAATACTGGTTTGCCTGGGACCTTCAGTGTCAAAGCCAGGAAAGTCCCAGGAAAACCAGGACAAGTTGGTCACCCTACTGTGAACTGTGCCCAAATGTGTGGTCTTATCACTTCACTGTCTCTGCTGGTGAAGCCCTGCAGAGCTGGAATCCCTGCTCTCCTGTTGGAGGTTCAAGGCTGATCTTGGCGCCTCTGTTCTTTACTGTTGCTCCAAGGCCTGCTGTAAAGACAGCAGACACATCCCGGAAGATCCTTCCTGCACATTAGCTCAGCTCCTCACATCAGGGCTGGGTGGGGGAGGGGATGCAGGGGCCACAGGCAGCAATTATGGGAAAAGTGGGGAATTGTAACTTGACCAAAGTCACAGAGCTAGGATGGGGCAGGACGGGGACACCAAGTTCATACTCTTGCTCATTCATCCTGGCTCTCTATCTCTGGAGAGGACCTCCTGTGAGCCCCATAGGAAACACAAGCTTCACTTTGGGTGTGGGTGTGGTGCTGACCTCTGAGTTCTCCATGCGGTGCTTGCTCAGCACTTGATTGGCATGTTAGGGGGCCAATGAGATTGAGGGTGGGCGGACCCCTCGGAGTGTTGGTGGCAGCAAAGGGGCTAATTGGGAATGAGTCAGCTCCATGTGCTTGATGTGGGCCAGGTTTCCTCTGGGCCCTTCTCCAGCTTTGACTCACTCCTATGATCCAAACCTTGCTCAGGCAATGCCAGACATTGTGGAAGTCATTACGTAGAAGTGGGTTAGATGACAGTTATTTCGAAGGTGTCCTCAGAGTCATCTATTCATCTGTCTACTAGGAAGGCGCTTGATGTGGGCAGGGAGAAAGAGGGAAAAGGCACGGTCTAGCTTTTCAGCACTCTTCTCTGCTCCCGTGAAGCAGAAATTACCTCTCAGCTCAGAATCACAGGCATTCCAGCAGAATGGGACCACGGACCCCACCACCACTTAACAGGTGAAGACATTAAAATCCTATTTTGCCCTCTTCAGTTTCCTGGTCACCTCCCCCAAACCATAGTGTTAGGGGGCAAAGGATTTGAGGGTGCATGACGTTCCCTGCTTCCATCACTCTTGGTTAAAAGTACTGCTTATTATTGCTAAGGCCCCTCGGGAGGATCTGGCACTTATGGCCCTAGAGCAGCAGCCCACATGCACACTGGAGCAGGAATCAGTTTCCCCTGGAAGACTTAGCACAACTGTCAGGCCCAATTCTGATTTAGTAGGTCTGTGTGCGGCCCAGGTTCCCAGGCCATACCAACGTGGCTGATTTTGGACTTGACTTTGAGAATCATTGATCTATTCCATCCATGACAAATTTCTTCCCCTCTTTGGAACCTCACTTTCCTCAGCTGTAAAAAGGGGCCAATGCTGACCCGGCAGGTGTCATATGGGCAGGGCTGTATGAGATAACAAAGGGAAAGGCATCTTCTTGTGTCTTGTACTTGGTAGAGTCTCAGCCATCGTGAAGGCCCCTCCTTCCTGCAAGGGTTGCTTCTCACAATCAAGTGGTAGAGCAGATCAAATGTAATCTTTGCCCAGCACTCAGTGTTAGTGGATGGAGAGTTATGGAAAACCCTTAAGCCCTGGGCTCATCCCCATACAAAGAAGACGATGAGATCCCGGCCGAATAGGCAGGAGAATTCCCAAGAGGCGGCAGACACTAGATGGGCACTTTGAGTCTCCTTTGTGAGAGTCCGTCCTGAGAGATGCTGGCAGAAACCGCTATCAGCAAACAAAATCTTCCATCCCGGCCAAGGCGGGGTTGAATCCTGGTCACTAGGGCTCCCCTCTCGGCTCCTCTCTGGTTCTCTTTCTCTTGCCCGCTCCCACGCCCACCCACTCCTGCTTCCTCTCCCACTGCAAGTTTAATAAGCTAATATCAAAACCATCTAGGCCTGGAGCTTTCAAAGATTTAAGACTTTTAAATGTGAAGCCCCTCATTATATCTGACTCTTTTCAATAAAAAAAGACCTGATAAGACATTGATATGACACCAGTTATCAGTGGGATTTGTTTGACGTCGATTTGAAATGTGCACTGCTTGCTTTCTGGGGTAATGGAATCAAACACTTAGAACCATACTAGTAGATCACTTTTCACATAAGAACATTAAATTGGAGAGGAACCCTGTTTGGGGGTTTATAAAAATAAAGCACTATTGTGTACAGTATGGCATAGAGCAGGGGCTGCATGCACAATTGACTTTCTTCCTATTAATCAACTACAATGTTTACCTTCTTATTCCAACCATTTCCAAACCATTCAAACTAAGAGGATTAGCATCGCATTTCTGCCAAGGTGTACTTTTATTTCAGCAAATACCACTTTCGCTCTAGGGGGAGATTAAAGGCATGAAAGAAATGGTTTCTTTATCGGCCGTCCTGTGTCGCACAGATTTAAAAAAAAATAAAAATTATCTGGTTTGAAAGAATACAGTGTCCTTGTCCAGGAAAAGCCGATTGCAAGAAGAGTTAAATTTCAGGACAAACAACATAAATTGTGAAGCATAATCCAATGTCAAGACTGAGTATTTCTTGCCATGTAAATAGCGCTGATGGAGGAATCATTTAGGAACCAGCGGAGAAGTGATCACCTTCACTTTGATTAGCTTGGAGCTTTCAAAGATATGTCAGTGCTAGAGTTTAAATATGATGAGTTGTGCTGATATGGATTCTCCTATGTATGTAATCCCAGAGAATGTTTAAAATGTAATGCTTTCTACCTTCTTTCTTTTAGAAATGTGTGAATTTTGTATAAAGCCAACTTACAAAAATCATCCTTTCACTATCCTCTTATCAATAGCACATTTTAAAAAATAAGTATTCTCTGTCTGAAGTATATTATCACACAGCTCATAGTTTTCTCAAAGGTCCAGGGCAGTGGTTTGCAAAGTGTGGTCTCTGCCAGCAGCATTAACATCTACCTGGGAACTTGTCAGAAATGCAAAATCCCAGGCCCCATTCTAGATCAACTGCATCAGAAATTCTGGGGGCAGGGACCTGCAATTTCAGGGGATTCTGATGAACCCTGAAAGTTGAGAACCCCTGGTTTAGGGCTAATTTTCTCCTATGACAAGAGAGGCCTAGAAAAAAATATAAACTTGCCCGAGGGTCAGACATCCTGTTAGTAACAAAGCCAGGGCTAAAATCAGTACAGAGTAAATAGGGAATAAAATTCAGGTGAGTCTCACTTCCACAAGAGAATGAAAACACGGATGGGCAAAAAATAATTAAAAATTTTAAAGGAGAAACAGCAAAAGAACATTTGCATAATATAGAGATTAACCTCAGGACTCCTTTAAATAGTTCCAGCCATCAAATACAATGATCCAGTTTGCAAATAAATTTATCTGCATAGAGCTGCTCAGGACCATATTGACATAAATTGAAGTACCCATATACAGGCACACACATGGTCAGTGTGAGGCAGAGCTTCCTTATTTGAAACACCAGCAATTAGTGTCAAAGTGTCAGTGTCATAGGGTCTTAAAGAAGATCCAAAACCCTCCACCTGCCCCCCAAGGAGTGTTGAACAAGAGTGCACTTTTCATTGCATCCTCATCAGTTCTGGTCATTCTCATTTTATTTTTAATCCTTATTAATTTGTAAAAAAATACATTTGTTAACACTACAAACCTTTCTTTCTTATATAATTAATTGTAAAGCAATACTCCCTTATTGCAAAATTCTGGAAATTATAGAAAAGAATAAAGAAGATAACAAGAATCCATAATCCCACCAGCCATGCAAATCCATTGTTTACAAGTATGTATTATCTTCTAACATTTTTCTGGACACGTTTTAAACATATTCATGATCACACTGTATATAAAACTGTATATCATGCTTTTCTCATTTAACAATAAAATCTTAGCATTTTCTTACGTCAAAAACTCTTTGCAAGATTAGGCCTTTCTGAAAAGAATAGGGAATTTGAAGATATATTAGTAGAAACTATTCTAAATCAAACTCAGTGTAAAAAAGACTTAAATAAATGAACAGAGCATCAGTGAACAGCAGAAACAAGTGTAAAGGGACCAATTATACATGTCATTGGAGTTCTTGAAGGAAAAGAGGAAGGGTACTGAAAAAAACATTTGAAGTAAGAATGTCCAAATATTTTCAAAATTGATTAAAACTATGAATCCACACATATAAGAAGCTCAGTGAACCACAAGCACTAGAAACTTGAATAAAACTTCAAATGAAATATATCATACTCAAATTGCCTAAAATCAGCAATAAATAGAAATCTTAAAAGCAAACAGAGGGGAAAAAAAGGCACAATATGTATGAAAGAACGAAGATGGGGATGACAGCAGATTTCTCATCAGAAACAACACAAACTCAAAGGCAGTGGAGGAATATCTTTAAAGTACTGAAATAAATAATTGACAACCTAGAATCCAACAAATAAATTTTCAAAATTAAGGCAAAGTAAAGACTTCTGAAGACATTCAAAAGCTGAAAGAATTCATCACCAACAGACCTGAACTATAAGGAACATTCAAGGAGGTCTTTTAAAAGGAAAATGAACCAGATACAAACATACATCCATACAAAGGAATGAAGGGGACTGGGAATGGAGGCTACACGGGTGAAAGCATAAAAACTTTTTCTTATTATTTAAATATCTTTAAAAGATAATCACTGTTTAAAGCAAAAATGAGAGCAGTGTTCTCCGGGGTTTATAATACATGTGGAAGTAAAACAATTGACATGATAGCATAAAAGCCAAGAAGAGAGATGAAAATATACTTTTATAAAGTCCTTTACAATATACGCAGTGTTATCTCTTGAAGATAGAATGTGATATTAAAGTGTGTGCTATAAACCCTAAGTCACCTACTAAAATAACACAACAGAATTATCTCTAATAAGTCAATAAAAAAAGGTACAATACAATCATAACAAAACACAATTCATCCAAAAAAGGCAGAAAAGGGAGAAATAGCGAACAAAGAACAAGCAGGACAAATAAACTAATAGAAAAATTTTAGATTTTAATCCAGTAATATCAATAATTACATTAAATGAAAATGATCTAAATACCTCAATTAAGAGGCAGACATCGTACCTAGATCATTAATATCAAACAAAGTTGATTAGTGCCTAGATCATTAATATCAGACAAAGTAGATTTCAGAGCAAAGAATATTACCAGGGATAAAGGCAGTTACTTCATAATGATTAAGGGATGAATTAGTCACAGGGACATAACAATTCTGAATGGTTATGCACCTCATAGCAGAGTTTCAAAATACATGGAGCAAAAACTGATAGAATTACAAGGAAAAATAGACAAATCCACATTTATAATGGAGATTTTAACACCCTTTTCTCAATAATTGACAGAACAAGTAGACAGAAAATCATTAAGGATACAGAACACTTGAACAAGACTGTCAACCAATTTGATTGAATCGACATTAATAAAATATTCTACCCTACAACAGCTGAATACACTTTTTTACTCAAATGCATGCAGAGCATTTATCCTGGGCATTAAAAAGTGTCAATAAATTTTAAAAGACTCACATTACACAAATTGCATTATCTGACCACAATGGTATTAAGTTAGAAATCAATAACAGAAATACATCTGTTAAATCCCCAAACACTGGGAAACTAAATAATACATTCTAAGTAGCCATGGGTCAAAGAAAATATCAAAAGGGAAATTAAAGCATATTTTGAAATAAATGAAAATGAAAATAAAATATACCAAAATTTTGGGGGTAGCTAAAGCAGTACTTGGAGGAAATTTTATAGCACTAAAATACCTATTTAGAAAAGAAGAAAAGTTTTAAATCAGTGATTCCAGCTTCCATCTTAAGAAACTGGAAAAAGAAGAACAAAATAAATTAAAATCAAGCATTAAGAAAGCTCAAAGCAGAAACCAAAGAAGAAGAAAACAAAACACCATGTAGAAAATCAATGGAACCAAAGCTGGTTCTTTGAGATCAATAAAATGATAACACTCTGCCTAGATCAATTAGGAATAAGAGAGAAAAGACACAAATTATCAGTTTTAGAGATGAGAGAGGTGATATCAATACACACACTACAGATATTAAAAGGATAATTAGGGAACATGTGAACAACTCTAGACCGATTTGTTCAACAACTTATAAGAAATGGAAAAATTCCTTGAAAGACAGAAATTACCAAACCTCACACACACACACAAAAATTAGGTAACTTGAATAGTCTTATATATATGAAAGAATTTGAATTTTTAGTTAAAACTTTCACACAAATAAAACTCCAGAATCAGATGGCTTCACTGGTGAATTCTACCAAACCTTTAAAAAGAAATATCACCAATTTCGCATTTTGTATCCTAGAAATTTGAAGAGGGAAGAATATTTTCCAACTCATTTTATAAGGCAAACACTATTTTGATACCAAAAAATATTACAAGGAAAGAGATCTACAGACAGGTATTCCTCATATACATAGATGCAAAGATTCTTAACAAATTTTAGCAAATAAAATGCAATAATATATATTTTTTTAAATAATACACAATGACCAAGGTGGCTTTATCTTAGGAATTCAAGGTTGCTTTAACATTCAACAATCAATTAATGTAAGTCACTACATTAGACTAAATATAGACTAAAAAAGAGAGGTAATATGATTCTCTCACTAGATATAGCAAAAGCATCTGACAAAATCCAACACCTATTCCAGGTAAAAACACTTAGCAAACTAGGAATAGAAGAAAAATTCATCAACATGATAAGAAGCATCTACACAAAAACCAAAAGTTAACATCATAAGTAATAGTGAAAGATTGAAGGCTTTTCCCCAAGATTGGGAACAAGGCAAGGATGATCACGATTCAACTTCTTACTGGAAGTTCTAAAGGTAATAAGGCTAGAAAAAGAAATAATATGAATCCAAATGGAAAGAAAGAAATAAATTGTCTTTATTTGCAAGTAATGTGATTGTCTACATCAAAAATCCTACGGAATCTATAAAATCTTACTAGAACATAAAAATGAGTTTAGCAAGGTTATAGGATAACAAGATCAAATTACTAAAAATCAATTGTATTTCTATATACTAGCAACAAACAATTGGAGATTGAAGTTTAAAAATACCATTTACCTATAGCATAAAACATGAAATATTTAGAGATAAATATGATGAAAGGTGTGTAAGACTTATACACTGAAAACATTGCTGAGAGAAATTAAAGACCTAAATAAATGGAGAGCTATTTTGAGATCAAGGATCAGAAGATTCAATATTGTTAAGATGTCTATTTTATGCCAAATTGATTTATAGATTCAATCAAAGTCCAGCAGGATTTTTTTTAAACATTAACAAGTCTAAAATTCATATGGAAAAGCAAAAGACTAAGAATAGCCAAAAAGCTTTAAAAAAGAAGAACAAATCTGGAGAACTTACATTGCCTGACTTCAAGGCTTATTATAAAGACACCGTAAACAAAACAGTGTAGTATTGGTTTTCAAAATAGACAAATATATAAATAGGTCAGAATAGAGAACCCAGAAATAGATCCACACATACATGGTCAATTCATTTTCAACAGAGGTGCAAAGACAATTTAATGGAGAAAGAATCAGTTTTGTGCACAAATTATGCTAAAATCATTGGATAGCCGCAAGTAAAAATGAACTTTCACCCATACCTCTCACTCTATACAAAAATTAACTCAAAGAGCCTCATAGAGCTAAAAGTTAAACCTAAGATTATAAAACTTCTATTGTGACCTTGGGGCAGGCCAATATTTCTTAGAAACAACACAAATTCATGATCTAAAAATGGAAAAACTGATACACTGGACTACATCAAAATTAAGAATGTCTACTCTTTGAAAGACACATTGAAATGACAAGCCACAGTCTTGGAGAAAATAAGTGCAAATCACATACCTGATAAAGGAGTTGTATCCACAATATATTTTTTGAAACTCTCAAAAATTCAGGCATAAGAAAACAAAGCTCAATTTAAAAGATAGACAAAAAATTCAAAGAGACAATGCACCAAAGAAGATATATAGATGGCAACTAAACACCTGAAAAGACGCTCAACATCATTAGTCTTTAAGAAAATACAAATTAAAAGTACGATGAGATATCATTACTCACTTACTAGAAGGTCTGACCTTAAAAAGACTGCCTGTACCAATCATTGGCAAGGATGTGTAGCCAACATGCACTGTTGGTGGGAATGTAGAATGACACAACCACTTTGAGAAAGAGTTTGGCAGATTCTTTAAAAGTTAAACACACACCTACCATTATGACCCACTCACTCTGCTCCTAGGTACTCACTCCAACGAAATGTAAGCATATGTCCTTACAAAGGCTTGCACTTGATTATTAATGATAACTTTATTTGTAATAGCTCAAAACTGGAAACAACCCAAATGTCCATCAATATATGAAAGATAAGCCAATTGTGGTTTACCTATATAATGGAATACTACTCAGCAATTAATAGGATTCAACTACTGAAATACACAATAACGTGGATGGCTTTCAAAATAGCGATGCTAGACAAAAAAGCCATAAACCAGGCAAATAAGAGTTCATACTGTATGATTCCAAATAAAATTCTCGAAAATGAAAACTGATCTATAGTAATAGAAAGCAGATGAGTTGTTGCCTGAAAGTGAGGGGTGCTGGGAAGGGGCTGGAGGAAGAGATTGGAAAGGGTCCCAAGGTAAACTCTGGGGGTGGTTAAATGTACACAATATCTTCATTGTGGTCATAGTTTCACAAGTGTATACACACATCATACCTTACCATATTGTACATTTAAATATGTGCAGGTTTCTGTATGTCAATTACACCCAGAAAAAACTGTTTTAAGAAAAAGTCTATAAAATATTTACAAGAAAGAGCATAAAATAGTTTTTGGTCTGGATATCAATATTTTTTTATTTTTTTATGGTTATAGTCTACCTTGTTCCACAAAGAATTTTAAGACTTTCCCCCCCCCGCAAGAATTGGATATTTTTGTAGCTTCCTTTTGGTTTCCTCCGATAAATAACACTGCAGTACACACCTCTGACTATAAAGCTTTCCTTCTGCATTCCATACCACTTTCTTGGGATATATTCCCAGAAGTGAAACTACTGATTTAACGGATATGAACATTTTATACATTGCTAAATTGCTTTCCAAATGAGAAGATTAGGCCAATTTATACCAGTTAGGACTTTCCATGTCTCTGTGCTAGTGTCAAGCTCAGAATTCTCATTTTAAAATGTTAATTTGATATGTTAAAATATTTGATTTTTTTTAAGTAAATTAAAATATCTTTTTCAAGTATATACTATTCATTTGTGTTTTGGGGTGGGAAAATTTTCTTTTCTTTTTTCTTTTGCCAGTGGTCTGTCAAGATCATGGTGATTCCTTACCAATGAATTTACAATATATCAAATCTATTAATCTTTTGTCATATATTGGGAATACTTTTCTTACATAGTTTGGGTTGGGTATGTTTTTGGATCTGTTTTATTTGTTTTTCACCATATAGAAATTTTCCCTTTTTTTGTGGTCAAATCTCTCTATCTTTTCCCCCTTCTATCCTTGATAAATTTGAAACTTGGAAATATCTCCCTACTTTAAAATTTTCGTAAATGTTTGCTGCAATTCTAGTTCCCTTTTTTGATGTTATTTGTTAAAATAAAAAAAGATTAAACTCTTTAATCCTTGCAGAATTTATGCAGGCATATAATGTATATAGGCTTCACATTTCTATTTTTCCCCTCAAATAGTAAACCAGCTGCCCAAGCACTGTTTGTGCATAATTCCTAAAGAAAGGGAATCTTGGGTGATGTCTGGGGGCAGGGGAGGTAGAGTAGGGCTTGGGGGGGGTGTCACAAGTACAAGCCGAGCTGCAGAAAACTGTGTGACTCTCCATCACCTAACCCCAAAGGAGAAGGGTAGACAGGATGAAGCCACTTGCTTGAGCATCTTAAATTTTGTTACTAGGCCTTTTCATTTGATGTGTATTGCAGAAAAAAAACAAAAAAACAAAAAAACAACCTAGTGATATTTGGAAAAAGAAAGTGATAAAAATGCAGCATAAGGAAAAATGGATGTTCCTGAAGGTGGTTGGTTTGACAGGGCATCAAGTTCACTGACACAAGAATGGTGGGTTGCTCCACAAGACCTCACCACTCAGTCAAGGAACCAGCAAGAGTTCAAGGTCCCCTGTAAACTCTGCAAGTTCAACAGCATAAAACAGAAAAGCCCAGAACAAGTTTATTTGCCTCATATAAAGTAAATCTAGAGGTGGGAGTCCAGGGCCTGGCCAAGGGCAGCTCAGGAAAGCCAGCAGAGCCCATGTTTCCTCCGGGCTCCCTCTCCTGCATTCCCAGAGGACAGCGAGTCTTTCTGCTCCAACGTGGCCTGTGGAACTCAGTGTTTCAGGGAGTAGGATGGAGGAAGATTGAAAAAACAAATGGACCCGCCCCCTCCCTTTAAGGAGACTTCCTGGAAGTCTTAGGTCTTATGGCCAGAATTCATTGCACGTCCTCACAGGCAAGGGATGCTGGAACATTCTTCCAGGTGGATATTGGGATGGTCCCAACAGTTGCTGCCACACTTTCAACCTCGGGCAAATTGTTCACTCCCCCAGGGCCTCACCTTTCATAGTTATAAAATGAGCAAGTTACATCAACCAATCTCCAAGGATTCCTTTATCCCGTGGTAGGTTCTCAGAGAGCAGGTTGTACATTCCAAGATGTTAGTATTTCCCTCCCCCACTCCCAACCCTCCTCCTGCCCCTCCAGTTCTCTTGCTAATATCTCAGAGCCTTAGTCTCTTCAGGTATAAAGTAAGACAATTATACCTGCCTGTCTAGTTGCTTGGAGGACTAAGTCAAATAATGCATGTGAGTCACCTAACACGTAACAAGAGGGGAGACAAAGGTAGCAGAATAGAGAAAGGCACCTCTCTCCTGTTCTCCTGGGTAGGCTGACTTTCCTACTAACATGATTAAAATAGAGTCTAACCACTGTTTCAATTGGCCAAGCTGAACCTACTGAAGGAAAAAATTAAAATCCTCCTACAGATGTTGAAGTAAATCCTTCTTCTGAGGTTCTGGAAGGGTGGATTATTTTTTCCCAAACTCAGATCCTGGAAGGAAAACAAATATTTAGGTTTCAAAAAACCATATGTTCCCTCCATCCATCTGTCCATCAAGGTCTCCACTCCAACATTTGACAAATTCGTGCACCAAATGCTCGGTGTGCCTTGGCTTTCAAACTTCTTCTCTGGGAGATCCTTCTTCAAACAAAAATATAAGAGAAAGAGGAGAAGAGTGTAGCTGTGCCCTGCCCCAGCTGCTGGAGGTTTGGGGTGCAAACTCTTCAATCCTCCTCTGTCTAGTAGAAGGGTGACCCAAGTGGCCTGCTGGCATCCAAGCGCCCTTGTTTTCAACCATGCCAGTAGCGCTCCAAGCACTCCCCAGGCTGGACGCAGGCATGCGGCTGGCTCACCTACCTTCCGCCCCACATTTTAGACAGTCTGGACAGCAAGGCAGCTCAGCCCAACCTCAACCAGGCTGAGGGCGAGAAGCTGGAGAAGAGAGGCCCCTCTTAGCTGGCCCTGCCTAGTCTCTGGACAAGTGCCCAAAATGCCCAAGGAGATAAGAGAGAATAAAAAAATTGGAGGCAGAAAATGCTAGAGGCTGCCCACAATGCCCCAGTGTAGGGAGCCTGCCTAGGAATGGCCCACAGCTGTCAGAGAGCCACCAAAACCACTGGCCACGCTGCTCCCAGAAGGAGGAGGGAGAGGAGGGGGAAAGCAGAGATCCCCATACCCGTCCTCCACCCTGAGTCGCCACGGCAGACAGGTTCAGAAGTCCCTTCCTATGGAAACGTGAGGATGGGCCGTGAAGGCTCCCCCATGCCTCTGTCTTTCCCCCAGCAAGAGCCCCTACCCATACCCTCTAGGGAACAGCAAAGCTTCATTTGTAAAGCAGTTATGTGTTGGGAAGAGACCCAGAGTTCGGAGGCACCTGGATGACCTATGTGAATTCAAGGATGCTTCCAGCCCAACTTCTAGGATGCAGGAGTCAACCCAACTCCACATTAATACCAGGCTTGCATTTCAAAACAAAAAAGAAAACCATATGAAATCACAAACAACTTCAAGCACCAGCAAGGGTGGTGCAAGGAATAAGTGTCACCCAAGGATTGTGATCACGGACAGTAGAATGATCCCCTACAAACCCATCTAAAAGTGAAACAAGGTTTTCGTATGAGGTACAAGGCTAAGCCTGCCCATTTACCCGAATGTCCTGGTTCAAGTGAGAAGAGCCACTTGGCCCTGCAGCTGGAGACTCTACAGGTGTGACCTGAGATGGATACACCCTCGATTCATACCCCAGAGCCAGTGTCTTCTGACACCGGACTGTGTCACACTGTGCTTTTCCCCTCCACCCCAGAAGGCATGGCCCACACAAGGCCACCCTTTGGCCTGAGTCCCAAACGAGCAGACACGGGGTCCAGCTGACCCTCAGTCTATGTGTAATGTGAGCAAAGAGCAAAGCTTGGTTGTTGTGGAGATTTGGGGTATGGATTAGTGTGGGCAAGCTAAGACTGACCCTATGGCACCTGGCAGACCACAGGCGGCCACCTCCCCGTCCACATCTGTGTTTGTGGGTGTTAGAAAGAGCACTGAAAGAAAACTTGGGTTCAAGTCTTGGTTCAGCCCTGCCTTCGCTGATAACTTTCCTCAGCCACCTTACCTCTTTGAGCCCCGGGCTTTGTCACCTGAAACAGTTCTAAGGACACCAGTGACCTCCAGGTCACTCAGGCCAGCGGGCATCCCTCCATCACTTTCCCTCCTGCCACGTTCACCACTGGCCATCACTTCCTCCTGGACCACTCTTGCCTTGCCCCCTGTGGTGGAACGCTCATTTGCTCTCTCCTCTGGTCTCTTTTGTTCCATATCTTTTGCAAACTGTCCTCTCCTAAATGTTGGGGTCTTTCAGGGCCCCCTCCTCAATCCTTACCTCTTTTCATATGGTTCACTTCCAGGAGACCTCACGGATCCAGGGCTGTGATGAGCTCACCTAAATGGTGGCTCCAAGACACACCTCTGCAGACCTCCCCTCTGTGGGCCACACCGTGTATTCCATTCTGCATCGCCACCCGGATGTCCCAAAGGCACCTCAAACGGAACACCTGCAAAACAAGACCCATGGTCTCCCCTTTCTAACCCGGCCACCTTCCACACCTCACCCACTGAAACCGACACTCACTGAGCCCGAGACCAGAAACGTCTGAATCATCCTTGACTTGCCCCCACCCCTGAACCAGCCACATCCAATCTCTAAACAAGTCCTGTCTACAGCTCTTCCTAAATATCTCTCCAATCTGTCATTCCTCTCACCTGTCCCTCCCTCACCTTACTCTAGGTGACCATATCTGCTCATCAGGACCTTGGCAATAGTCTCTCACTTGTCCGCCACCCCCTGTCCTGCCTCTCTCCAATCTGGAGTCCATTCTACTGTGAAAGCGATCTTTCAAAGACGGAAATCTAATCATGTCATTGCCTGGCTTCAAACTCTGCAATGGCTCTTCATTTTTCTGAGGATAAAGACAAAACTCCAGCACCTGTCTATCCCGCCTCCTTTTGCACCATCTCTTCCTCTCCACTCCTCTCTCCTTGGCCTTCTCGCGGTCCCGCACATACATCTCTCTGCCCCAGGACCTTTGCACAGCCCATGCCCCCTACCTGGAATGCTCTTTCCTCCCCCTTTGCCTAGTAATAACCCACACAGCCTCCAGACTTCAGTTTAATGTCTGCTCCACAGGGAAGCCTCCTCCGATCTCCTGAATGGGACCAATTCCCCTCTCCTCTGAGATAATTAACCCCTGATTTGAATGCTTATTTAATGTCTCTCCATTTAAGTCCCATGAGGACAGGCATCATGTCTTTCTATTTTTTGCCCACTGTGGTACTCCCAGCCTCTAGCACATTGGGTGGTACAAAGTAGGTGCTCAATAAATACTTGCTAGAAAAACAAAAAGAATAAAATTGAGATAAATACTTACCACATGGCACTGTAGGAACCTCTGTGTGAGATACTACTTTGCTGGCTTCATTAGTAAACCAAGATCCTATTGGTCAGGAGCCAGTCTTATTCATCTTTGTTTTCTCCAGACTCAGCCAAGACCTGAGATTAAAACTTGGTGATTGAACGTTGTATGTGCAAATGCTCCCGTCGTACAGTTGTAGGTCGTTAAAACTGTGTCCAGGTAAACGTGAAGTGAAAATACTGAGTGCAGAGGTAGTGTGGCTGACGGAAAAGCTTTGAAATGACAGACCTGCTGGAAACCCTGCCCCTGCCACTTAGCAGCTGTGTGGCTGTGTGAGAGGTGCTGTACCTCTCTGAACCCCACTGGAATTGAGGAGCTGGAAGCAGACTCTTAAATGTTCCTGATTGTTAATGGGCCAGAAACGCCAATCCCTGTGTCCCTGTGTCCTATGTCTGAATCAAACTTCTCCAGTCTGATTTCCCTCCTAAAGGCTCCACCCCTTGGTAATGTCCAGATTGAAACAGACACGTCTGGATCCTTCTTGAACTGCAGACGTCAGCCCTCCGTGGAGCCTGATCTGGGAGAAGGAAGCGGGCAGTTCACTGTCACATTTCCTGCAGGACCCGGGGTCCCCTTCCTGACGGGCCGCTCTCCTGCTTTGACATCCCAGGTACCATGCCGGTAGCTCCACGGCAGAATCAGACTGGGTTCCAGGTGGTAGCCGGTGAACTGGATTTTCCCCCTGCATTTGCCAAGCCTCTTAGCACAAAGGAGTGCCGATTTCCTTTTCTCTGCCGCCCTAAACCCGAGAGGACAAAGGGACACACAGGCAGGTGGAGAGGCCCAGATCCATGTGGACATCAAGACATTTTATAACCGAGGGTGACCTCTAGCTCTGGCTGGAAGAGACTCAGAGGACAGAATAATAAAGTCAAGAATGAATCAGAACAGAAATAATAATCACAGCAGTCTCATTCAGCGCTTGCTTCCCGTGTCAGGCCGTCACAGGCATCATCTCTTGAACCTTCACTACAACTGTATGATAAAAGGACCGTTTGCATCCATGTTTGACAAAGAGGGGAACAATCTCAAACAGTCCTGCAACCTGCCCACGGTTACACAGCTCATGACCTGCTGAACCTGGACTCAGGCTCAGGAGGGCTGGTTCCAAGCAAACAGTGTCTTAAGGTTATAATGTTACTGATGGCTGTCGTATGCTAATCATGTATGCATGCATGCATGCATTCATGCATTCATTCATTCATTCATCTCACTGTTGAGAGCCTGTTCTGTGCCAGGCTCTGAGCTTGGTGCAGGGGGAGACTGAACAAACCCTAGTCCTGTAGTCGAGTGGGGAGAATAGTGACTCACCATCATACACATACATAATAATCACAAACTGTGAAATGTACCAAGGGAGAGGTACAGGGTCCTGGGCTGAGGGCTGGGGAAACTGTGGTTGGGGAAAATTCCCAAGGAAGGACCACTGGGCAGCACAGTTTGCTCAGAGAACACCAATGGTTCAAGGTCCACCAGGGGAGCAGGCAACTGTGTTTCTGTGGCACAAAGGTGCCAGGTCTGTCCGGGCAGGTGCAGGCCGGGGCAGAGGGAGCAGGCAGAGCCAGCGAGCTGAGCCTGACAGCCCCTGATTTTGCCCAAATGATAACCTGCTGAAGGAAATGATCTCCCAGGCCCCCGGATCTCCCGTCTAATTGCAAACCACGCAACCTTAGCCGCAGCAAGATCTGCAGATAGCGAGCAATGTCATCGCCTCCGCCGCCCTCACTGGCGCCCGCCCCGCCCTGTGCCCTGAAGCAGGAGGACGCACGCCTGCTCGGGGCTCAGCGCCTGGTCCAGGTGAACGTCGGAGAGCCAGGGACCCCAGCAGGCCTCTCGGGTCCTGTCCCCAGCGCTCAGATCCCCCAGGACTTCGGCAGAGGATATGGTAGTGTTTCCTGGGGCAAAACCACTGGGGAGATGTCCTGACTGTTGTCATCACAGAGTTCTCCAGAAGGGCCCCAGGGTTGGGCATCAGAGCAAGTGGAGTTTCAGAGAGGGCACGACACCACCTTTGGATTTCATTCCAGAAGGTAGAGACAGATCAAACTAAAACTTTCCTTGCCCTTCATCATGCTGCCTCTCTTGTTTATCACAAACAAACTTGGCCTTCCTGTGTTGCAGGTGGTCGACCTAACAGGAAGCAGGGCAGTGATGGCCAGGACTTGGGCTTCTGGACGCGAAAAACTGGTTGTTCCTTATGTCGAGAACCCTCTCTTCTGCACCCCTCTTGTAACGTTGCATTTCTTAATTACATAAGAAATATACGTATGTGAATTACAGAAAAATGAGAAAGAGATGAGCAGGAAAGAAGAAGATAGAATGTCTAGTAATTTCCCCATTAGGGGAAAACACCTATGATGTTCAGCCACGTGCTTACTTTGTTTACAAAACTGCATCATCTCTACATGCTATTTGGAGCGTGCCCTGTAAACACTTTTCATGCCATGGAATATCCTTCTGCGATATCATTTTCATGGGCTGCATACTCTTCTAATAAAGATCTCTGCCACAATGGATTCAACTGATTACCGGTTATTGGGCATCTAAGTTGTTTCCAGTATTTCCTATTAAAAGAACCCTGTAAGGAGTAGCCCTGAAGCTAAATATTCATGTGTACTCCAAGCACTTTTTGCAGAGCCTAACAGGTTAGCTGCCAGTTTCATTAATCAATGATTAACAGGGTGCTGGAATGGGAAAAGAACAGGGAGGGATGCCTGTCTGCATTTCAAACCACCATTGGGGGTCTGTATTGGGGTATTTGGGGGAGGTTCAAATAGAGGAGTTTCTTTTGGAGCTATTTTTAACTCGAGAATTCCAGTAAACAAGAAAATGTTGTCCTGAGGGGAGTTTAGCTTTCCTTGGGTAAATGCCAGTATTATTTCCCTGTTAGAGAACCCCCCTGAATTGGCAGTTTCCACCTCCATAAAAATTGCCGAATATTAACCCAACGGGCTGGGAAGGAGAAACGGCAGAACAGCCTAGTTCAGGCTGAGCGTGAACCTCAAATACCTTAGACTTTGATGCCCATAAAATCAGAGCTAACAGTGGATTCATTTTCATTTGTAAAAAGTCCTCACTGGTTTTTTTGCCTTGGGTGGCGTATCTCCAGAAGGATTTGGAGTCTTTGTTTGATTATTAATAGTAAGTAGTTTGCAGACTGGACTTCACTTTACACTCCATGCAAATAAAGGTCCTTGAAGGGTGGTATCACGCGGGCAGACAAACGTGCCTGAAGCCTGGAATTCCCGAGTCCCTGAGCACTTTGATAGAAGGAAAGGAATTCAAGTTTCTAAATGTCAGTGGCAGAGAGAGGAATGGGGAAGGCCGAGTGCTGAAAGGGGGCAAGGAAATTGTCCAGAAGTCATAGGTGAAGTGGAATTCGGGGCCGGAGGCGCCCAGGCTGGCTTTGAACTCCACCTTCATTCTGCAGCTCATCGTACCGCCCTTTGCTTTGACCACCTAGATGAGGCCAATAACCCCCACCAATCCTGGCCCTGCAAATGGGGCCTCTGATGGAGCTAATGCGATTTCTAGGGCTTTCTATGGATTCTCTAGTTCTCTTGGAGAGCAGCACTTGGCTATTTGATCTCTGCTCCAGCAGGAACAAGGCACTTGTTCCCCCAGCCATCGAGAGTGTTGGCTCCTGATGACTCCCAGCCGAAGCCCTCTCCTGGATTTGCCCTCTGCCAAGGGAGCTGCCTGGCCCAGGGTTCTGCCCCTCCCCAGGGAAAGGCCCCAGCTGGGGAGAGGCTGACCAGTGACACAAGACCCATCCCCCTGTCTCAGTTCAGGGCCACTCTGAGGGCCGTCCAGCTCCAGAGCGCCCACCACCAGCTGAGCTCTCAGCTGCCACTCCCCTCATGTCAACGTCTCCCTCTGTCCCCCCTGCATCCTTCCACACCTCACAGGCACTGTTCCCAAGGGCACCACCCGTGAACTTTCACCTGAGTCTCTTTCCCAGCCCACAATTTTTTTTTAATGCCATTTATTGAACCCACTGATTGTCATGCCTGTAAACCGTTTCAATCACTGACCTTACAAGGTCCTACAAGGTAGGTGTTAACGTCCTCTCTTTATAAGGGGGAAGAAAACTCCGGAGAAGTTGGAGGTTAAATCATTTGGCCAAGGTCACAGAGGCAGTCAGGACTTGAATCCAAGGCAACTCCAAGACTTGGCTCCTCTAACACATCATGCTCTCCAAAACCCTGCCCACAGGCCTTCAGGATGCCATCCATGGTTTCTTTGGTGACATTCTCATTCTTTCTCTGTTCCTCTCTGTACACCCCCTCCCCCCATCTTTCTCTGCATATCTTCTTGTTTATACCTCTTTATGGCATTTAAGTCCTGCATTTCATATGACGTATGGGTCCAAGGTTCTTACAAGCTCCATGAGGGAGACCCTGTGCCATACGTACTGCTGAATCAACTATACTGCCCGTCACGCTGCCTGGCACATAACAGACACACAGGAGACAGATAGTAAATTGAGTTGATCGACTCTTCACAAAAACAAAATCCCCATCTCCTCAGGGTTTCTGGCTATAAGTTTTATGAAAAGAAATGCCTGCTCAGAGATCTGCATGATATATTTAATCGTCAGCAGCACACATAGCAATGTGCTCTTTAAGGACAATTGAAAACCCTGGATTCAATTTTGAGATTATAAAAAAGACTTCTAGAAACAAGAACCCTTGCTCAGGTTTTGAATGTGACACAACTTCTAAAGACATGTGTAAACAAATTCTAGGACATTAAACTCTGAAACAGAACTCAATCCTAAAGGCCAAAAGCAATCACTGCATAGAAGGATGAAAAATCTCTCTCTCCCCTACCTCTGGCATCAGAGGGCCAGATCACAGTTTATTACCTGGCTGGGTCACCAATCTACAGCGGGTTTCCTATGACCCATGTTTCTCCTTCTGGAAAGCCATCATCCCTGCCATCTTTATCATTGACCGAGCCCTTGCCACATGCCAGGCATTGAGCTAAGCCGTGTTGGGACATTATATCATTTGGTCCTCCCAAGAGCCTTCTAAAGTAGGTACCATTGTTATTCCCATTTTAAGGATAGAGACAGTATAAGCAAATTGCCCAAAGTTATACCACTAGAGAAGTGACAGAGCTGGGATTCAAAGCCAGGGCTATGACCAGAGCCAAGAACTAGCTGCCTGCCTGACATGGCAGAAGCACAGAAGTCCCTGAAGCATGAGCCCAGATCTCCCTCACCCCAGACTTGCCAAGAGGCAGATAAACATGCATTTTGCTCTCTAATTCCTTAAGTCTGTTGCGAGACAATTCTACATGGGTTCCTTGTGCCTCTGCGTGTCGTGCGTGACTACCTTTGTCCCGGACTATCTTTTCAGGGATACTTGAATTGTAAACAGCCTCGGGAAGCAGAGATGTGGTCTCCTTCCAAGGCAAAGGACAGGTTGCTTAACTGACCAGCGTCATAAGATAACGTCTGCCTTTGGGCCCAGTTCTGAAGGCGTGTTGCCCACTCTAAAAGCTGCACGTGGCCTAAGCTGGAGGCTCCTCTCTTGTACCGCAGCTCGTTGCCTGTGCAGGGCATCACCCGGCCCACATCACATTGCCCTGTAGGAACTGGGTCTTAGAGAACTGCTGCCAGTACTGATACGCTGGCTCCTGCTGTTGCTCTGGGTGATAAACTATCCTCGGTCTCTGACCCAGCAGTCTCGTGTCTTCTTCCAGCATCCATGAAACTGCAGGAGACTCTCTTGTTCACTTACAAGTAGGATAAACGTCTCAAACCCTCCACAGCTCTTGACAATTTCCTTCACCCTGAAGCAGCAGCAACCCCTCTGGGCTGGGAGTCCCAGGAAGGTGCTCCTGAGAGGTGGGACCCTTGGAAACGGCAGCTATGAGCTCATCGCTTCCAACACTTTCTCCACCACTAGTCATCCTGAGGGAGACACAAAATAAGAGGAGCTCGGAAGCATAAAAGTTAAAAGTCATGAAGAGGAAGGTGATGATGATGGTGGCAAAGAGGAGGAGGAGGAGGAGGGTGACAACAATTTCTAGAGCAGCTGCCATGTGCTGAGCACTTACTGCAAGCCAGGCACACACATCGCCTTGTTTAATATTCGCAGCAAACCTACAAGGTAGCTAGATGCAAAGTCCCTCACGTCCTTCAGAAATCCTTATTCCAATCTCACTTGCTCAGCGTGGTCACCCGCCCTGCTTAAATTACAGAATTTAATCCCCCCCCCACATCCTTTTCACACACATGTTCCCAGTGCCCTTAACTTGGTCTATTTTTCCACATTACAGTTTTTACCTTATAATTTACTAATTCATTATGTTTTTGCTTATGGTCTATCTCTCCAAGTTGCATGGACTTTGGTCTATTTTATTCACAGATGTACCCCACATCTGTATGTAGAAGAGTGCCTGGTCATAGTAGACCCTTGATAAATATTAGCTGAATAAATGAATTTATAAACTTGGATGTCTGTGTTTGGGGGAGTGTCTGGACTTCCCTGGACTTTAGATTCCACGGCCTTGAAATGAGAGCTTGGTGGCTTCCCTGCTTGACCCATTTCCGAAATGCTGGGGGCTCCACAGATGTTAAAGCATTCATCTTCCTGTAGGACTGCATGACAGAGTCATAATTTCATTTTGTCAACCGTTTCAGCTTAGATTTGATTCCTTAATCAGTCACTCATTCATTTAATCAATTAAGAGTTTTCAAATTTCTGGTTCCGAGCACCGTCAGCGAGCCAGTTGGAGGGGTTTCTGGCAGATGCAGGGCCACGTGGAACGGAGACGGTCCTCATCACCGTGAGGCTCTGCATTTCTAACAGCTGGAGAGAGCTGCCACGCCCCTGGCGGCTTTGGCTCTGCAGGTGCAGGTGTGGAGCCCAGCGGGCCTGGACCACCTTTCACTTCTGCAGAATTGGGGTCCTCACTGGGCGCGGGGCTTGGAGGAAGTGACCGTACGTGTGGATCCAGGCTTTGGATCCTCTGTCTTTCTTAACCTCCCACTCTTCACTGCCCCCTCGCCCCCAGGGCACACACACATCTTAAAAAATGGATCACGGTGTCACTGACACATTGAACTTGAATACAGTTTCTTACCAGAGCAGAGGAGGTGGAAGTTAAGAATGCTGCGGGTGCTGCAGAGTATTCAACAATGTGATAAAAAGGCTACTGTGTGCAAGGCTCTGTGTGGAGAGCTGGGAACACAAAGATGGCTCAAGAGGTAGACACCCCCCAACACACACACCTCAAGCCTGGTCCAGCTCCAACCATCACAGGTTTGCTGGCGGGGAGGCAGGCTTCTAAGTGAAAAATCACAAAACCTCCGGATGCTGGCTTGATCCCGTGCACAGCCCCAGGGGCGTGCTTCTGCCAGGGCATCCAGGATGGCACACGGGAAGGGACTTTTGAGCTGGGCTCAAGCAGATGGTGTGGAGTTTGACAGGTGAAGAAGGTTGGTGGGGGAGGATGAAGGTGGTCCAGGCAAGAGAGTCAGACCAGGCCAAGGCCTGGGGGGTCAGGGGGCTCACCAGCTTCATTCCGTGTGGTCTGAGCACAGGGGATGTGGGGAGGACGAGGGGGACTCGGACTCCATGAAGGCAGTAGAGCTGACATCGTATTCACTCTTCCGTTCCTGGGATCCAGCCCGGCCTTCCTCATATATTGGTGCCTAATAAGTGTTGGTTGAACCAGTAAATGAAGAATTTAGATGGAGAGAAAATCTCTGCTCCACAGAAGAGTTTTGAGCTTTAAGACCCTATCTTGTCCGCCTGTTGGGCCCCCTCTGTGGAATTCCAGTCCCTTGAGGGCAAGGCTGAGTCTTGGTCTCTGCAGAGCCTCGGGGTCCGGCACAGGCCTGGCCACCTGGGCCCTGGCACAGAAGACTTGGGGCATGGGAGGGACCTCTCTGCACCGGTCCAGGCAAGGCCACCCCTGGGCAAGCCTGGGGGCTTTGGGAGACCCGTGGAGAAGAGGGTGACCCCGTTCAGGCGGGAGAAGCAGGCAGAGAAGTGTTTGGTTCAGCCACGGTTCCCTCGAAGGGATCACTGTACACAGAGAAGGTGGTGGGTCCCCTGGTCCCCTGTTTCCTTCCCTCCCAAGTGAGGCAGAGACGCTACCTAGCCAGGATTTTGTCAGCGTTCGGGCTCGAAGCTTAGCCTCAGGAGATGTTTTCCCAAACCCTGGAGACACCCTGTTGCTCCCTGGGCTCCAGGTAATATCCTGGTTGGTACAGACAGTGGGGCTGTTCACTTAAGGGGGAGCAGGAGCGGAGGGGCATCTCCACTCCCTGGCAGAGACCCCTGACAGGAAAAAGGAAGGGATGGGATGCTGGGTGGTTAGGAGTGGGAGCCCCCCCCCAGCAGGAGGAGAGCTAACAGCTGGTCCCAGTGTCCCCAACCTCATCCTAGGGCGGGGAAGACCTCCCTGGGGAGGACTCTGGCTGCCCGGCTCCTATCCTAAACCTCCCTTGATCTGTGACCCTGAGAAGTCACTGCCCTTTTGGAGCCTCGGTTTCCCCATCTCTACAATGGATGGGTCAGATGAGGCAGCCTCTGAGGTCCATCCTGGCTTTCAAGTGGAACGGCTCTTTGGAGCCATCACTGAGGTTCCCGAGAGGGATTTGTGTCCGGAGCTGCGTGCTCTGTCTCTCAGCCAGGCTGCCCCTCGTTTTCCCCGGGAGTGGATGTGGCACCGGCTGGGGCACCAGCGACCGTGAGGTGGAGGTGACGCTGAGAACACGGCGGGACTCAGGTGGAGTCTGCGGGAGCTGCGGGCAGGGTGAGCAGCGGCCAGGCGGCCGGGGGCCTGCGACCGGCGCCTCGGGAGCCCTCAGCAGCAACACCTCTGACTTGGGACAGTGAAGGGTGCGGGGGTGGGGGGTGTGGGTGGTAGCCGGTCCTTGGAAAGCATCACGTGGGGTCCCCATTAGCTCTGGGGAAAGCAAGTCCACTTTGGGGTGCATGTGAAGGACTTCCCAAGCCCACTTCCTCCAGAAAGGAGGAGAGTGGCTTCCTATTTGGAAGCCACTTGTGTGTCCTCTCAACGATGTCCGCGCTTCCTCCAGTGTCTCCCAATTAAACCCTGGGCCCCTTAATCAGAAAGATTGGTGGGGAGGGCTAGTGGACAGTGCAGGACGATGCCTTTCCCTCGTGTTAACCTCGAGTCAAGACAGAAGAAAAGAAAGGCCGGGCAGAGCAGGTCTGAGGGTCTCTGGGAGCACAGGGTTCCCTGCGGTTATCCTGCAGCGTTCGTGGAACCAGGGCCCCTGCTCGGCCCTGCCTGGGCCATCCCGTTCTGCTTTCCTCGCCCTACCTCTGCGGCAACGGTGCTGCAGGAGCTTGTCACAGCCGGGTCCCCCCAGGAACATGCTGCCAGCCTCCCGGGCTTCTGGCCCCTACCTCCCAGGGGGGACAGCGGGGGCCTCTGGTCTGTAGCTACGTCTTTCGGTGAAAACTTTCTTCATCCTCGCCTCTGTTCTTTTCCCCTCACTTTTTTGACTGGACACATGTAATTTATGGGCTGTGATATACTGCGTTTCAGAATTGATTTTTGTGTTCAACTGGTGTAAACCGTTTTTGGTGGACCAGTGCCGCCGGGGGAGATGTTTCCTCATTATTTATGTGTGCGCGAGGCTTTCGTCCCCACGTAGTGGGACCCTCTGGCCCGGGGTCACTCCCTGGTTCCCGGCAGCCAGAACACTCAGCCAAAGGCGCAGGCAGCCTTTTGAACTAAAGAACATATTAATTTAAGACACTGTTTCAACACGAAATTACAGGAGCCTTCAGGACCCTCGTTAGTTTGATTCAGGGCCAAGTCGTGCATATGTCTTAAGGGCTAAGATGGGCCAACTTCTAAGAAGTTTGGTTCTGGTGAGCCAACGAAGAATTCCACAAGCACCTCCAGAGCTATGATTCCCCACATAACCATTTCCAGTTGATTTGCCTGGAAAATCTCTTATTGAAGAAAGAAAAGCAAAAATAGCCCTTGTCTTATCTTTGGTGACAACCCCAGCTGGGCAGTCACTGGGCCCATAATTTCTGAGGCGAGAATTGGACCATGCGGTCTGCAAAACGCGGATGCACTTAGGGGACCAGAGGAACAGCTAGACGTTGTGACTTCATGGACGATATGGATCCCGTGGTCACTGTGCATGTACCATTCCAACAGCTGCTCGCCACGTGGCTCTCCACGGAAAGCCCTGGCCTTCCGCTCTCCAGCCACGCCAGGAAGTGAGGTTGACCCTGGGAGGGCAAGGCTGAGACAGATGCCTCCCAGGAGGCCAGTCCTGGTCCTATACAAGCTGCCCATCCCAGCACAGGGCCAGGACGGTGACTCCATCTTAAACAAAGAACCGCATCTTCAGCGACATCTAGCTTGACCCCCTCATTCTACAGATGGGGAAACTGAGGCCCCGTGGGGCAGGGGGCTGAGCCGAGCAGAGTTATCTATTCATCTCTGGAGGACTTTCCCTTTCCTATCCCTGCCTGAAGAAGATTAGCTACATTTCACATCTATCTTTTAGTGACCGTTGCCTGGGCTCATCAGAAAGGCTCCTTGGCAAACAAAGTCCCTGCCTTTTATCCCCTGCCCAGGTTCACGTTCTCCTGCCAGGCAGAGCTCGGAGCCCGGGTCCTCGAGCGGGTGGTGGGGAACAAGGGCTCCGAGGGCACAAGCAGGAACGGCACACTATCTCCACAGGTGCCATTCATTTTCAAGCATCTCTTCCATCCCTGCTGAGGGATGAAAACCCCAGTGTCAACTGCCTTCTACTCAGCCCCTTCGGAGGCCCGTTTGGTATTAACATCAAAGCCTTCTGCATATTTATCATTCTTCCCTCGGCGTTAGGTAAAGACATCTGACAGGCACACAAAAGCTCTATGGTTTCCACTTGGACTCTAAAAAAGGCATCAGCAAGTTCAAACCCAAGTTAAAAATTCCCTCAAGTAAGTATATTTTCTTTACTGGGAAGCTGGGAAGGATTATCACTTAGCATCCTCTCCAAAATCAATTTGCGTCCACTTACCACTCGCTTCTGGTATAAAATAAAGAAGCTCATGGTTCATCATTCGGGATTTAATAAATGGCACCCGGCTGGCTCTGATGAGAACATTCCTGGGGCGGAGGATGGGATAAGAGACAATACCCTGTCTTTGGTCTTACTTTTAAATTTTCAAAAGCAATCATGTCTCCTCTTTGAAATATAATGGCAACACGTTAAACTATAGATTCAAGCATGGTCTGACAAAGGACAACATTCAACTCTGGTTGTGCTCAAAGTACTTAAGCTTTCTTTGAAAAGTTAAGAAAAAGACAGGAATCTTGAACTTTGGGTGAAAAAATAAGTGTGCGTTTGCTCATGAAAGAAACATGAATAGAAATCAACCTCTAGGGTGAGTGATAATTTTCTTACTTCGTGTTAAAACGTTATGTCTTGGTTGTAGGGATTTGCATGGATGTGTTGGTTTTTCCTCTGGTGAGATGCAAAGGAAGCTTGTGTAACTTGGGGTTTTTTTCTTGCAGTGGGGACTCCAGTGCGTGCAACCTAGCCGGTGGGAAGCATAACAGGCCCTCCTCAACCTGTGATCTGAGCATTGATCCTCCCTGCCGTGGCCCCTATTCTCTGCTCATGGTGGGACCCGTGATTTCCAGGTGATAAACAAAAACTGAGTTTTCCAGTCAAGATGCTTGGGTTTCTGAAGACAGCTGAGTTTACACATGGTCCAGCTGTAGACTTTGGGCCACAGTGGTTTTCCCAGTGATGCTGCCGACTGCGGAATGCAACACCTTCACTATAAAGATGAGGAAACAAAGGCTCAGAGCAGGGAAGGGGCTGCCCAGCTCACCTCACTGGAGAGGGGGTTCTCACCCCGGACCACTGAAGACCACCGGTGCTGGATGAGCACCCACCCGAGCAGCTGCTTTCTTACATTTTAGAGATGGATTTGCCCAAAGCCACTAGATGAGAAGGTTGAACAGCAGGATTCGAGTCTGTCTGAGTCCTTGTTGGGAGTGAACCCACTGTGTCATGCTCCTGAAGGGGGGCCCTATCCGCCTGCTGGGCCACGAATGGAGAATAGCATAACAGGGCAACAAGGAAGACAGGCAGGTCTCAGAGAGCAGAGCAGCCAGGACCCCAGGGCCAGTATTTCATTCATTCATTCATTTATGCATTCACGCATGCACTAAATATTAACTGAGCCCTTGGTGTGCACCAGCTGATAGCAACTCAGCTTCCACTGTGTTTCAGCTGCTCTGAAAAGCACCTTACATGGATTATTTTATCTAATCTTCACATCAAACCTGAGGTAGGTACTTTACTAGCCCATTTTACAGACAAAGAAACTGAGACATGGCAGGCAGGTAGCAGTTGGATTTGGAACTTGGACCTTCCCAATGCAAAGCTGCTCTTCTTTCCATGGAGCCTCACGTCCTAGGGGCACCAGCCCGGGAGGCCAAGCTTCCCTGGAATCTTGTTCCTTAGCTGCGTGGCCTGGGACAGCCTTGGGCATCTCTGAGTCTCAGATCACAGACTTTCTGTAACTCCGAGGCTGGGGACAACTTCCCTGAGGACCAACATGCTCTCTCTCTCTGTCTGGCCAGGGTACCTGGGGCACCTAGGACACCCAAGTCACCCGGAGGCCCCAGCACTACCCCCCCTCGAAAGGTTTCTGGAGCTGACTTCTTTACAAGGCATTCTAAATGACATTGGTTCTCATCCTAAAATCAGGCCTCGGGGCTTGCCGAACAAAAGCCTCCTGACCTTCTTGACTTTGTCCTGTGGTCCCCCAATTTGCTGGGCTCCCTTCTGCCTCTTTAAAATTCGCAATTACCAATAATTCCCTTTGTTGCACCCAAATGCGAACCACCATATTAAATTATTAAATATAAGTGTTTCAGAAATATTTTATCTTGACATGTATCTCCGGAGTCAAATGACCCCAGGCAGTGTTCATAATTAATTTCATCAAAAGAGAAAAAAAAGTGCTGGCAAGGGACTCCCTGAATGACCTGTCCTGCAGAAATACAGCTGACACTCGGCTCACTTCTCCTTCCCTCCCCTTCCCGGGACTCTGGAGGGCAGGCAGGACTGCGGAGCTTCTCTATTCTCAGGATCCCAGAATTTCAGGCCTTGGGGGTTGGGGTAGGGGGCACGTGATCATTTTGGCCAACCCCGTCTTTTTCTGGCGGAAGAAATCGGCCCAGAGAGGAGCAGTGACCTGCCCGAGGTGGCAGAGCCAGAGGACAGCAGAGCTGGGCACACCGCCCACCCCTCTCTCCAGCTTGGAGTTCCCAGACCACTCCCTCCTCCAAGGTGCCCTCTGGGACCAGAGGGGTGCATTTAAAGGAGTGGGGAAGCAGAACTGCTTCTTCACATCAAGACTCCCCCGAAACAAAGGGCTTTTTTGTACACCTCCCCCACCTTGCTCGGAGAGAAAGAGAGATTAAGTTTGAGGAGTCACTTTCCAATCAGAAAGCTACCATTTAATTACAATGCGCAGGAAATTACAGAGTGAATGGGCAGACGGGCGATAAGGGACTGCCCCGCAGGATGACAGGCCTGAAATCCAACCACTTCATCATAGAGCTTTATCACAAGAGGCTGTCTGGAAGGCTGACAATCTGATTGTACTGTCAACTCAATTCATAATTAATATATTTATCAAATTAATTACTGAAAATATCTCCCTGGCGCTCGCCATAAAACAGTGGCTGGCTTCATGGCGGGCGGGCTTCGTTTTCTGCTAATAACCGTGCTGTCAGTTTAATGAGGGCAGGGAGCGGCCCCTGTTTTGCCTGCCTGACAGACAAATTGCCCTCTTACAGGGAATGATCCTTAGAATTTAAGAGAAGAAAAGAAATATGGCATTGTTTGGTGACAGCCGCAATCGCAGACTTGTCTCGGAAACTTTGCATCAATTCCCCCATACAAGAAAGGGAGGGTCGGGGTGCTTTTGGCAGCTAAATAAATGCTTTATGAATTCCTGACTGATCCCTTCATCAGACCGGCCCCGGTGGAGCAGTTTCTGAGTCCTGAGTTAACCCCCAGCCTGGCCGGAATCTGCAGGTTGAAGTTTAGAGTTAGGGATTTAAAAGTAGAAGATTCTCGAGGGGTGGTTTTCTGGTAAGGAAGAAAAATCCATGTACCAAGGGTTCCCACTGAGATGAGTCGCTGGACCGTTTGCTCTCTGCGCAGAATGATAGTTTTCTTCCCATCCCGGGGTGAAGAGTCAGGCCCTGAGAAGGGTTCTGAGTTCAGGTGTTTTCCAGCAGGAGCCCGAGCCCTGCGGGATTCTGAGGACCCCTTGCTGGACCCGAATCCAGCCCCTATCTTCGCTCTCTGGGCCGTGTTCTGCAGCTCCAGCACCTGAGCACGCACTATCACTGGGCAAAGCTGGCTGGGGAGACCTTGCTTGTTTTGCAGGATCCCAGCTGCCCAGGTGAGAGGAGGCAGATAGGCCCAGGCCACGCTGAGAGCGGGGAGCTGTAGGAAGCCCACAGCTTGGCCAGAAGGGACGGCGATCCCGGGGCAGCCGCCTTCATGCCTCCAGAACTGAGGCCAGGCTCACAGGCACCTTGGAGACCCCCCACGAGCAGCACAGTGGTCCCACCAGAGGGCTTCTTGGAAGAGGTAGCATCTCAGGAGCAAGGTAACAGAGGGAGGGCGCACTTGGAGAAACACAGCCCTGAGGACATGCTTCCAATTGTCCTTTTCTTGTCTGCCGGGTGAGGCAGCCAGTTCGGACAGAGACCCAGGTCCCAGTGTGGGGAGGCCGGGGACTCATGTTGGGAAGAGTAGGTGCCTTAGTCAAATAAACCTCCTTATCTGTGTAAGCCCCCATGTGAAAAGTAGCCTGAGAAAATGCATTGCCCTCAGGCCTTTGAGGCCCATTTTTATTCCAGCCTTCCTGCTGCACCTCGTGAGTGTCAGGCCTTATGGGGGCTCAAGGCCTCTGACACAATTCGATGTGACCGGCCTTGAGCTATTCCTACCCTCTGCTCCACAGGCCTCCAAACGCCAGTCTATCCTGCTGCTTCCTCCCCAGCTTTCTTTGTCCACTCTGTGCGTTGCCTTCCCTCTCAGGGGTCCCCCGCCCTATGCCTCCCCTTACACGTTCCCCCAACCTCCCCTTTCCTCGGGGCTTCTCACCCCTGGAGGAAATCGCAATGGTCCTGAAGAGCAGAAAAAACAATCCCGTGCTTTTGTCAGAGGCCAGGGTGAGGGGACCTAAAAGCCCTGGTGGTGCCATACCCGTGCCTCTCCTCAAATCCTGAGGCTTCCAGAAAGCCCCAGCTCCCTTCCCCAGCAGCTTGGCCTGTCGCTGCCCTTCAGGATCAATGCCTCGGCCCTGTTCAGCCGCTGGCCAGCCTCTTGTCCAGAACGTGCCCTGAAACCTTGAGAGCTTCTGTCTCAACACGGAGCCTCTGAGTCCCCACGCATGTGTTGGCCTGACACCTTCGGTTACAGCTGCCTGGGAAGGCGATGCTTGTGGGTCTGGAGGGGACTGGTTGAGCCACACATGCCGGGAAGAGAAGATGCCTGAGTCAAATAAACCTTATCTGTGTAAGTCCCCATGTGAAAAGCAGTCTGAAAAAAAGAAAGAACTCCACCCATGGCCGGGTCTGGAGTCCCAATGACCACGGCTGCCCCGGCCAGCCTGGGCCAGTTGGGACCCCTGAGCTGCAGTTCCCGCTGGCTTGAGATGGTCTCTCTTCTTGTGTTCTGGGGAGGCACCCACACATGTTCTCCTGTAACCCAAGTAGGGGAAGAAGACAAGGGCCCGAATGATAATCAGCGAATTAAACTGTCACATTAATACTTTCCTTCTGCCTCTTGGTACTCCTCTGACTTTGGGGCCCAGCAGTGGTTAATTACTCGGGCTGGTGGGGCCTTTTCTGAGTCCCCCCCCCATATTGACAGTTAAGGGGCAGAGCCCAGCTATCTCTGCCCGGGCTCCTGGCTTCGCGGTGCAATGCAGGGAGGCCCTTTCTCCCCGCCTCGGGATGATTTTCACCTGCAAAGATTGCTTAATCTCTGTACCTGCTGCCATGGTTTAGAGCAGCCCCAATTCTTTATGTCCCGTGTTGGGTTTAATGTGAAAGCACCATAGATTGCTCACTGCATTAACTTTACAGTGCCATCCCCTCTAGAACCGAGCCAAACGGGCAGGACTTGTCTCTGTTTTATGGGATCCCAGTCACTGTACAAGAAAAACTGGCCGTTTAAAAGATAGTTAAACGTAATATAAATTATCCACATCATTCCTACTAAAGGCCTTCTGAGAACGGGTTGCTGCACATCTCCTGCCCACCCCGCAGACCTGCTCCTTCCCTGACCACTGACTTGTGCCTGATGGCAGGGCGGGGAGGGCGCCCTCCCCCTGCCCCAGCCTGGGCTTCACCCAGTCCCGCAAGCTCTTTCAAAAAAAATTTCCTGTCGATTTATGTACGTTATATGTCTAATAAACGACACCATGAAAATAAAGCATTCATGCATTATACATTGATTAGAGACAACTAAATCCTTCAGCAATTTATAATTTCAAATTTAATACAACATCCTGCTTTTGAACCCTTCAGAAACTTAAAACAGGGAAAACACACGCAAAAAAAATAATCTTAAAGACGATTGACCACTTTAACATGATGCTACGTATTAACACATCCTTGAACTTGACCCCACCTGCAGCAGTACAGGCAAACCTCGTTTTATTGCTCTTCGCAGGTATTACATTTTTCACAAATTGAGGGTTTGAGGCAGCCCTGGGTCGAGCAAGTCCATCGGAGCCATTTTCCCAGCAGCATTGACTCACTTGGTGTCTATGTGTCACATTTTGGTACTTCTCACAATATTTCAAACTTTTTCATTATTATTATATTTCTATGGTGATCTGTGATCAGTGATTTTTGATGCTACTATTGTAGTTGTTTTGGGGCACCACCAACCTTGCCCATATAGGACGATGAACTTAACCGATAAATGTGTATGTTCTGACTGCTCCACCGACCGGCCTTTCCCCCATCTCTCTCTCTCCTCGGGCCTCCCTGTTGCCTGAGACACAACAGTATTGAAAGTAGGTGCATTAATAACCCTACAATGGGCTCTAGGTGTTCAAGTGAAAAGAAGAGTTGCACGTCTCTCACTTTAAATCAAAAGCTAGAAATGATTAAGCTTGGTGAAGATGGCAAATCAAAAACCAAGATAAGCCCAAAGTGAGGCTTCTCATGCCAAACAGTTAGCCAAGTTGTGGATGCAAAGGACAAGTTCTTGAAGGAAATTAAAAGTGCTGCTCCAGTGAACACACGAATGAGAGGAAAGCAAAACAGCCTTATTGCTGATATGGAGAAAGTTTGAGTGGTCTGGATAGGAGATTAAACCAGCCACAAACATTCCCTTAAGTTAAAGCCTAATCCAGAGCAAAGTCCTAATTCTCTTCAATTCTGTGAAGGCTGAGAGAGGTGAGGAAGCTGCAGAGGAAAAATCTGAAGCTAGCAGAGGTTGGTTCATGAGGTTTAAGGAAAGAGACAGTCTCCATAACATCAAGGTGCAAGATGAAGCAGCGAGTGCTGATGTAGAAGCTGCAGCAAGTTATCCAGAAGGTTTAGCTAAGATTAATTAATGAAGGTGGCTGCACTGAACAGCATATTTTCAATGCAGAAAAAATAACCTTGTATTAGAAGAAGATGCCATCTGGGACTCTCATAGCTGGAGAGGAGAAGTCAATGTCTAGCTTCAAAGCTTCAAAGGACAGGCTGACTCTCTTGTTAGGGGCTAATGGTGACTTGGTAATAGGGGCAGCTGGTGACTTGAAGTTGAAGCTAATGCTCATTTACCATTCCAAAAATCCTAGGGCCCTTCAGAATTATGCTAGATCTACTCTGCCTGTGATCTACAAATGGAACAACAAAGCCTGGATGATTGCACATCTCTTTACAACCTGGTTTACTGAGTATTTTAAGCCCACTGTTGAGACCTACTGCTCAGAAAAAAGATTCCTTTCAAAATGTTACTGCTCATTAACAATGCACCTGGTGCATGCACCTCAAGAGCTCTGATGGAGATGTACAAAGAGATTCATGTTGTTTTCGTGCCTGCTAACACAACATCCATTCTGCAGCCCAAGGATCAAGGAGAAATTTTGACTTTCAAGACTTATTTTATTTATTTATTTTTTATTTGGTTGTGCTGGGTCTTAGTTGCGGCTCGCGGGCTCCTTAGTTGTGACATGTGAACTCTTAGTTGCGGCATGCATATGGGATCTAGTTCCCTGACCAGGGATCGAACCCAGGTCCCCTGCATTGGGAGCCCAGAGTCTTAACCACTGCGCCACCAGGAAAGTCCCTCAAGACTTATTATTTAAGAAATACATTTCATAAGGCTATAGCTGCCATAGATAGTGATTCTTCTGATGGACCTGAGTAAAGTAAATTGAAAGCCTTCTGGAAAGGATTCACCATTCTAGATGCCATTAAGAACATTCATGATTCATGGGAAGAGGTCAATAGCGACATTAGCAGGAGTTTGGAAGAAGTTAATTCCAACCCTCATGGATGACTCTGAGGGGTTCAGGACTTCAGTGGAGGAAGTAACTGCAGATGTGGTGGAAACGGCAAGAGAACCAGAATTAGAAGTGGAGCCTGAAGATGTGGCTGAATTGCTGCAACCTCATGATTAAACTTGAACAGATGAGGAGTTGCTTCTCATGTATGAGCAAAGAAAATGGTTTCATGAGATAGAATCTACTCCTGGCGAAGATGCTGTGAAAATTGTTGCAGTGACAGCAAAGGATTTAGAATATTACGTAAATTTAGATGATAAAGTAGCAGCCGGGTTTGAGAGGACTGACTCCAATTTTGAAAGAAACTCTACAGTGGGTAAAATGCTATCAAACGGCATTGCAGGCTACGGAGAAATCGTTCGTGAAAGGACGCGTCAAGAGATGCAGCAAACCTCACTGTTTTCTTAGTTTAAGAAACTGTCACAGCACCCCCAGCCTTCAGTGGCCACCACGCTGGTCAGTCAGCAGCCATCAGCATCGAGGCAAGACCCTCCACCAGCAAAAACATTACGACTCGCTGAAGTCTCAGATGAAGGTTAGCGTTATTTAGCAATAAAGTATTTTTTAATGAAGATACGTACAGTGTTTTTTTAGACATAATGCTGTTGCACACTTAATAGACTACAGTATAGTGTAAACAGAACTTTTATATGCACTAGGAAACCAAAAAATTTGTGTGACTCGCTTTATTGTGATATTCGCTTTATTGTTGTGGCCGGGAACCGAACACACAAAATCTCCAAGGTCTGCTGAATTAACATGATGGCATTTGAGAGCAAGAAGGAATGACACCTGTCCTGTCTGCTCTAGGTGTGCAAGTAGCAGGCATGCAGCTTGGAGGACGGGATGGAGGGGCAGTTCCAAAACAAATAGAATCTCTTTTGTGATCAAGTTCAGGGATATGGCATCATTCATGCATTTATTCATTCATTCAGTAAATAGTTTATCACCTGTTCTGTGCCCAGCTCTGGGCAAGGCATACGGCTGTAGACAAAATAAATTTCCTAAGTTGCCTCGAGCACATAGGTGCTTCAAAATCACCCAAGGAGCTTGTGAACGTGTGTATTTCTGGGCTCCATCCCCAGAGAGTGTTATATGGTAAGTCCTGGATGTTGCCCAGGAACCTGCTTTTTAAAAAATACCCCCAGGTGATTCTAATGCAGACCAAGATGATATGAAGACCAGGCTTTGAGAAACGCTGGCCTGGTGGGAAATATGAAAATGTAATAACTAAAGGAAAGGATGCCAGGAATTTCCCAGAGATGTCAGCGTCCTAGAATTCAAAGGGCTACTGTATGGAAGGGGCAGAACACAGGGCCTGTGTTTTCATGTAGCCATCCTCCTCCTCCTCATCCAATTGAGTGAACTGGGAACAAAAGATTGTGCTGTCAAGGACCAGTTCCAGGTGGATCACATCCTGAGCGTTCCACCAACACTCAGGAAGTCCAAGACCTGTCTCAGGGCAGGGGGGTGTGTGGGCTTGCTGCCACATGTAGCATGTGTAGGGGGGCTGGTGTGGGGGGGGAAGGGGATTCTGACAGCCAAGACAAAATGGCTGCCCAGGAAGAGACGAGAAGGAACTGAGGCAGCCTGGGAAAAGGTCTCCTTCAACTGGTCGGTCAGGGAAACACTGGGCTTCACAGCTACCGGATTGCAGGTGCTGAGACGCGGCTGGAGCAGAATCAAGGAGCCTGACCCGTGGTCCCTGTGTTCAGGGATCAAACTGCTTCTTCAGACACACACTCGATGCATTGCCTGGTGACAGCACAAAGACAGAGATGGATCTGACAGGAAAGCAAAGGGAACCACAGGCCAGCGTGTAGAATTGCCACCAGAGTCCTCGGTGGGCCAGAAAGGGAATAGTGTGGAAATTGTTCTGGGCTAACCTGTAGATGGGCCAAAAAGCATTGACTCAGAAGTTGAGAGCGACAAGCCCTCCAGACAGAGGTCAAACGACTGTGGGCAAAACCCTGGTCTAAGAGCGACAGCCTGTAACGCGCGTGTGAGTGACCTGGGGCAGGTCGCTGTCCTTCTCTGAGCTTCAGGTTCCTGGTTTGTAAAATAAGGGGGCTCAGCAAGATGTCTTCAAGGGTCCTCGGATCTCTGAAGCCTATAAAATTATTCTTATTTAGCAACAATATACCACTGGGGGCTTCCCTGGTGGCGCAGTGGTTGAGAATCTGCCTGCCAATGCAGGGGACACGGGTTCGAGCCCTGGTCTGGGGAGATCCCACATGTCGCGGAGCAACTAGGCCCGTGAGCCACAACTACCGAGCCTGCGCGTCTGGAGCCTGTGCTCCGCAACAAGAGAGGCCGCGACAGTGAGAGGCCCGTGCAACGCGATGAAGAGTGACCCCCCCGCTTGCCGCAACTAGAGAAAACCCTCGCACAGAAATGAAGACCCAACACAGCCAAAAAAAAAAAAAAAAAAAAAAATCCCACTGAACTTTGCCAGCCTTAAGGGTTTCTGGTCATTAAAGCCATAATATTTAAGAAAATAAAGAGGAATAAAAAGTCTTAGGAGGTCACAAAATGCTAAAAATAAGATTAAAATGAAAGCTTGGCCTGCATCTGGAGCCCTGACTATGAGCTGAGATAAACTCCGGTACCCACAGCCCTGCAGTCCGCCCCATGTCAAGAACCCCATTCAGGTCGAATCCTTCTCATGACGGTAGGATTTTGTGTCGTGATTTAACCAATTTGCTTGGAGACAAGAGCAGAGCGAAGGATGGGGCTGCTCCTCCACTGACGTCCGTTCAGCTTGTTCTCAGATTTCTCTGTGGGCAATGGTTCCGGAGAACAAGACTCAGCACCAGGAATCACACGGGGGTTCGGGATTGCGTGGACACCAGGCGAAGTTACCAGCTCGTCACTGTCAAGTGAGTTAATTGATAGACGTGTCACATCCCAGCACCACAGTTGTTGCCTCTACCTTGAGCGATAGCTCAGCCCATCAGAGAAGGGAGCCCCCCCCCCAAAAGTGCACATCCTTGACTCTACAAGGATGTATGTGCTGGATACCCCTGTCAAAGAACTGCCCAAAGAACTGGAAACACCAGAAACAAGGTTCGCATGCAGTCAAATAAGGACTCAAAGTGGGTGAAGGAAGAACTTTGTAAGTAAGATATTACAGATATGTAAGTATTGGTAATACTCCTGTATTGATCATGTAAATAGCAAAGTGACACGTGCAATGCCTGGCATGTAGCAGGGCCCGGAGAGTGAAAGTGTGGGGATTCTGTTTCCTTTATGACCTCACAGCTCTTACAGAACATTACCCTTTCCCATGATGACATGGAGTCCACTTCACCTCTCTTTTCCACCTGGGTGGAACTTCGTGACCGCCTCAATGAATAGAATGTGCCAGAAGTAACCCTGCCTGACTTCCCAGGCTAGGTCATAAACGGTGATACGTCTTCTTTCTGGCTCTCCTGGAACGTGCACATTGTGATCTCTGAGCTGATATTACGAAATCTGGTGACCCAGAAGCCACCATGCTGGAGAGAGAGATGGTGTGGAGAAACCACAGAGAGAGAGAGAGCTGTCCAGGGAACTCCAGCTGCTCCATCCTCCTGCCAAATGGGTCCTCCCGGCCTGGGCACCAGCTGGTGGGTGAGGTGGCTCCAGTCCCCAAGCTTCCAGCCATCCCTGCTTTCGCCAAGTACAGCAGAGGAGAGCTCTGCCCTTGAGAAAAATCAGGGCCGTTGCTGTTTTTTAGATTGTGATGATTTTGTAATGCAGCCTTAAATAGATGGAAGAGGCTGCCATTGGGGTTGTCACTGCTCTGCATGGGAACCGCAGGGAGGGACTCAGGGTTGGAGGAGGGTGGGAGGGAGCCCACCTAGCAGGTATGTGGGAGAGACCCCAGATAATCAGAGCCTACCCTGGCCTATTTTTCCCAGCTCTAGTGGGCATAGGCCCATCTTAGAATGACCTAGGGCAGCAGGACACAGAAAATACCAAGAAAGCTAGCTAGAGAGCTGGAGATAAGTTACAAGACCCTTCCCATGCCTGCCCAAAGGAAAGGAGAGAGTAAGCCAAGTGCAAGCACCCCTGTCCCAGAGCCCCCACAGGCCATAGTGAGGTTCAACCAACAAGGGAAAATCCACCTATGGTAACAGCAGATGGTTCTGTTCCAAGCCCTTAGCCAGGATGGGCAAACTCCAGCCAGCGGGCTAAATCCAGCTGTCTGCCTGTGTTTGTAAATAAAGTTTTATTGGACCATGACCAAGGTCCTTTGTTTGCCTATCGTCTACAAGCGGCACTCCACAGCTGGGCTGGATGGTTGCGACAGACACCATCTGGCCCACAAAGCCTGAGATAGTTACTAGCTGACCTTTCTAGAAAAAGGTTGCCGACCCCTGCCCTAAGCTATCAAAAGTGAAATCCTGATACAAGATGCCCTGCCCTGGTGTGGTCTCTGCTCAGAAAGACCCTCTGGGGTCCACGCGTGCCATCCTATTTCACTCAGTCGTTCAATGCCCGTGAGCACCTCGTGCATGGCAGGCTCCCAGCTCCACCTTGGGAACAGAAAAACGAATAGATGCAGTCCTTGCCCTCTAAGCCATCACAGGGCTGTGCAAGGGACCGCCGCACGTTCAGAGGATTATGGTGCCGAATGGTAAGAAGCAGGGGGAGGCCGTGCTGCGGAATTCTGGCAGCCTAGACGGAGGCAACCGATCCTGCTCGGGAGGGGAGGCCAGGGCAGGCTTCCAAGGAATGATGGTGTCAGAGGATCCTGAAGGATGAGTGGGCTACAGGGACAGGTGAGGATGGAGGGCATCTGCACAGAGGGGGCGGTATGCGCAGAGGCAGACGGGGAAAGGGGCGGGGCATCTAGAAGGGAAGGGAAGGTGTGAGAGGCAGTGGCAGGAAGGTTAAGACGGCAGGTTATGGAGGGCAGGCAGGACCCGAGGGCAAGGCAGAGATGGCAGATGCCAGGAGCTACAGCTCTGCCCCCACAAAGGACCCTGACAAGTACAAAGTCACTTAGAAGGGGAGAAGGTATGCACAGATCCCATGGGCTGCGCCTACCTTCACTGAGACATGGAGGTTTCTATGGGGATCTGGTTTTCTATCTTCACTGTAGTGCACCCAACCCAGGCCCCCGGCGCTCCCAGGCTCAGAGGGCAGGAGCAGCCGGGGTGGGCTGTCCATAGTGGGGAGGGCCACCCTTGCACACATCGGGGAACTTCCAGCCTGTGTGCTCTGCGTCCTGCCTGCCTTTGCAAGTTTCATCTCAGGCCAACTTTCAGGCAGGAAAGAAAGAATACTCACCAGGTAGATCACACACATGGGGGAAGGGGGACACAGCTGCATGACATGTGTCATCTTCAGGGGACTGCAGGTGACTGGTGCCCTCGAAACCTCTCTCTGAAAACGCAGCTGGACACGTGTCCCAAGGAACAAGTGCGCCTTTGTTAGTGGGCCTGGCATCTGGGAATGAGCAGGGAACAGGCATTTCATCCTTGGCCGGAACACAGTAGATTTAAACTAGAGGGCAGCCCGGGGCCCCCAAACCCTTTTGTTTCTGTATAATACACTCTTCTAGAATTGTGTTGTCCACCCACTTTTCCTTAATTAGAAGCAGATAATTTTATTGCTGTTTTCATAATATTATGGCTACATACAGAGGTGTTTTATGAAAACAATCCTACTTACAAATCCTGCTCCCCACCACAAGCCTGTTTATGCAATTATTATTACAGTTGTTGCTGTTATTTTATCTAAAGGATTAAGGGGGGTTTGAGTCACTGCTGTGAAGAAGACAAACTCTGAAACGGAAAACCTTTCCTCGGGGTCGGTGGGGGGACCCGGCTTCCATGGCACCAACCTGGGGCTGGACTTGATTTGCCAGGTGTGCTTCCCTCTGCTGAGAGCCTTGCTTTTCCTGTATTAAGAAAACAGAGATGCCGGGAATTCCCTGCGGTCCATTGGTTAGGACTCGGCGCTTTCACCACCGGTGCCCGGGTTCAAGCGCTGGTCAGGGAACTAACATCCCACAATCTGCGTGACGCAGCCAAAAAAACAAAACAAAAGCAAAAACACAGCGATGCCTGGGAATGGGATGAATGCTCAGCTTGGGTGCAAGTCCCAGCTCCTCCCTGACATTCCGGGTGATGTTGGGCAGCAAGTCCTTTCAACCTCGGTGGACCTCAGTTTTTTAATCTGCAAAACGGGAAGCTTGATGATCCTTATACTAAGGACATCAAGCTCTTTTGCAAAATAAAGCAAATTAAGTTAAATTAAACAGTAAAAGCCTATTAAAAACCTACCATCTTAATCCTCAGAGTTGAGAGGTATAAAACTTATACAAACCCATGAAAGCTACAGTCCTCCTGCAGTTTCAGCTCTTAAAACAGTGTGTAATTGGGTCAAGGATCTATAGATGGCAGCCTCTTGCTAAGATCTAAGGAAAAAATGCTTCCGTTGATCTATACTTTCTCAGCAAGTGTAATAGGGCCAGAAAGGAAACAGAAACCAAATAGTTATTTATCTTCAGAAGTCACATATGTCTCCCATAGACCAACATGGCCATTGAGAATGTTTAATCTTAAAAATAAAAGGTATGTTTCTAAAGTATAATAGTTATTCGCAAATCGTATTTTCACTAGGGGAAACATATTCTGCAAACAAGGATGTAGCTGGTGAAATCTTATCACCTAAATGTTTAATCTTGCGGCATAGACTCCGTGAAAGGAGGCAAATCTTCTTTGAGATCCTCTTCAAACAAATCTCCCCCACCATCCCACCCACGTCTCCCCGCAGTGACCTCTTGGATGCCGCTCAGGGGTGAAACTTCATGTCAAAGGAATGGGGTCTTTTCCTTTGTAAAGTTTCACGTCATTCTTGAATAATCCAGTTTGGGTCTTTCTTTAATTCCCATTTTGTAAGCTTCATGCAAGCAGCTGAAATTTATGTACAAAAGCCTATGCCATTTAAGGAGTTTACCTTCACTGGCAATCAAAGACTTTCTAATTAAAACAAAGAGATAGGAAGCAACCTAAGTGTCCATCAACAGATGAATGGATAAAGAAGATGTGGCACATATATACAATGGAATATTTCTCAGCCATAAAAAGAAATGAAATTGAGTTATTTGTAGTGAGGTGGATGGACCTAGAGTCTGTCATACAGAGTGAAGTAAGTCAGAAAGAGAAAAACAAATACCGTATGCTAACACATAGATATGGAATCTAAAAAAAAAAAAAAAAAAGGTTCTGAAGAACCTAGGGGCTGGACAGGAATAAAGACACAGATGTAGAGAATGGACTTGAGGACACTGGGAGGGGAAAGGGTAAGCTGGGACGAAGTGAGAGTGTGGCATGGATATATATACACTACCAAACGTAAAATAGATAGCTAGTGGGAAGCAGCTGCATAGCACAGGGAGATCAGCTCGGTGCTTTGTGACCACCTAGAGGGGTGGGATAGGGAAGGTGGGAGGGAGACGCAAGAGGGAGGAGATATGGGGATATATGTATGTGTATAGCTGATTCACTTTGTTATAAAGCAAAAACTAACACACCATTGTAAAGCAATTATACTCCAATAAAGATGTTAAAAAAATAAAATAAAACAAAGAGATACCGTGTTTACATCATACAAAAATGTGTGAATGACAAGTATTAGGTTGAGCCATTATGAAATGGTTGGTCAAAAATCAGCAATTTTATATGATTCTGGGAGGGATAAATTGGGAGATTGAGATTGACATATACACACTATTATATATAAAATAGATAACTAACAAGGACCTACTGTATAGCACAGGGAACTCTACTCAATACTCTGTAATGGCCTATATGGGAAAAGAATCTAAAAAAGAGTGGATATATGTTTATAACTGATTCACTTTGCTGTACACCTGAAACTAATACAACATTGTAAATCAACTATACTCCAATAAAAATTTTAAAAAAAATTTTTATGCTTCCACCTCTGTGCCAGCATTGGTGCCAAGCACTTGTTGCATAACAGAGATCCAGACCGATGGGGCCCTGCCTTTGTAGGGTCCAGTGGGGTAACAGTAGGGTCAGAGGAGCTGACCTAGGGAGGTGGGGAACCGCTTCTCAGAGGACGTGATGGCCAAGTCGGGACATAAGTGAGGAGGGGTGTCTCCTGTGCAGGTGAAGCAGGGGGCAATGTTCTAGGCAGAGGGGATAGCAGGCCTGGAGGTATGAGCTCAGCGGTCTGACATCCTGGAAGAAGCCCAGTGTGCCTGGATCAGGAAGGTGGGGAGAAGCCCAGGGCGGGAGGAGACGGAAAGCAGGCGATGGGTAGGGAGGGAAGGGCCTTCCAAGCCACAACGGAGAGGGTGTGCTCCGTCCAGAGGGCGATGGGGAGCCGCTCGAGGCTCTGAAACTGACAAACAGCAAGATCAGATTGGCCATTTAGGAAAAAAAGTCCCTCTGCCGTTAATGTAGAGAATGAATTAAGTAGAGTAAGAACTGGGGCAAGCTCTCACCAGCTGAGGTGAGAGGTGGGGATGGCTGGTCTAGGGAGGTGCCACTGAGAGCTAAACAGACGGAACGGAGGCTGTTTTCGAGATGGACTCTCAGGATTTAGCAGCTAATGGATATGCAGAGAGAGAGGAATCTGTCACGGGTGATGTCCACTCATATGAGAGCACAGGGGGAGGACAGGTTTAGGGAGGAGATGCTGAGTTCGCCATCAGACACGGTGGGGTGGGTCCTCTGGGGTCCTCTGAGGGGGCTTGGGAGGCAGCAGCTGCATCCTGTGATCTGATGCTCAGTGGGGTGGTCTCAGCAGGAGTCAGCACCAAGCTTGGGGCTGGACGAGGCTGTTGAAGGATAATGCTCGGGGCTCGGTCCCACCGCTTTTAATAGGCATGGGAATCACGTGAGCTTCCATTACGTTGAGCGTTCACGGGCTCCATCTCAGCCGTGCTAACTAGAATCTCAGGGGCGGTTGCTGAGAATCTGAGTCTCTAACCAGCTCCCTAGGAGACCGATGGCAATACTCTGGGACCAAAGTTGTAGGAACCCTCCTGGTGCTACGGAGGCAGAACGTAATAATAGAACATCAGAGGAAACTGTAAAATTCTATTTCTTAGGAAAATAAATAACCAACATTGGTGAGGGTGGCTTTCATATATGGCTGTCGAGACAGGTATTGGACTTGTAAATCTAAAGACCTGAAATGATCATGAAAATACTAGGGAAGAAAAACTCAGAAACCAGCATGGACTGGCTCTGAATTCATGTCTTCCTACCAAAATGCCCTCCCAACCGGTATTCTAATATTCAGTGAAACTTTCGTCCTAAAGAGCATTTATGATGGAAACCCAAGCTAGGCAGTTTAAACATACACAAGACGCCGAAGAGAATCGAACTGACCATAACAGGGGAGAAATAGATTAAATACATTTGTCTTGATATTCAGAGGAAGCTTAAGAAAACATCGGAGTTCCTTATGTAGTCAAACGTGTCAATATGCCCTCATTGGCTGAGCCTCACCCAAAAGGCTCAGATCAGGGAGAATATTCATCTCTCGCCTGCCCCCACCACGCCCATGATGCTTTGTTTTTACCTCTATTAGAGCGCACAGCTCAGCCGGCCTGGGATATAAGTTATTTATGTCCTCGTCTGCTGGCCCACCACACCGTGCACCCCTTCAGGGCAGGGACCTCGTCTTCATTACACCATGCCTGGCACCCCGGCTGGCACAGAATGACATTCAGTCCTTCTTTGCTAACTTGAGCTTTCATCAAGCAACAGAGCTTCCCAATCCTTGTCTGTAGTTGCAGAGTTTCTGTTTATGGCAAAGGTGGATTTGGAATTCTCTCCACGATCTCTTAACGTTGAAATGATTTTAAACCAACCTTTAAACCGTTTTAGGAAAAGGAAGAAGGCACAACAAGAGCAAAGGCAGGACGATAGATTGTCTTGACACCCAGAACTGTGTTGCATGACAAAGCCTGCGTTGAAAGGAAGCGATTCCTGTGCAGCCCACTAATTTGGGATTCACTGGCTCACCCGCACTTGCACTGCGCTCTTCTGATAAGCTGCAAAATCTAAAACTCCTTATTAAATGTCAGATAAATTGGCTAGCCTGGGGCGAAGAAGGCATGGGCGGTGTGTGCCCCAGTCCGGTCCCCTGTAATTGATGGGCTCTGAATAAGCAGAACCAATCCAGGCTGATTGTGGATGAAATGACTACAGCCAGCAAAGTTCAAATAAGAAATATGTGAACTTTAAAGTACTTGAACAGAAATCAAGACAGTGAGTTTTTATAAAAATCTTTACTAGCTCAAACCACTGCGGCTCAGAATGACCTTGATCCTTGGGTTGAGTAGCTGGTGGTGCAGGGAACGTGTGCACCGTGTATCAGGCTCCGAGCCATGGGAGAAGCGCGGTGGGAGGGAGAATTTGCCAGATGCAGTGCTCCCAGCCCCCTCGTCGGTGTCTGCGTGGGCAAAGCAGACAGCGACTTGGAGATGTTAACTGCTCTCCACTGCTCCACCTGAGCAGATTTTCTTCCTCTTTTGCTGGGTGCTGGATGGGGTTTTACACATTCCCTTGCCCTTTGGATAATGCAGTCAGGACTCTGGGCTGCCGTCCCAGCTTCTTGTCTATGCCCGGACACAAGCAGGGCGTTTGGGGAAGCCCCCAGACCCGGTATCAGCTGAACTTGCAACAGTGCTTCACACAGCTCTGCAGAGGCCGACAATGCATTTTAGGGCAGCACCTCTTGTGTTAAACCCTTCGTAGGTGTTTTTCCCCCCACCCAAGCCTTCCCCCACCCCATCCCCAAGAGGAAGCACCCTTACACCCCTTTCACATATGAGGAAGTGGAAGGTTCTGAAGGTCTTAAGCTATGAAAAGATAGAGCGGATTTCCAGCTGCATCTGTTGGGCCCCGATCCCCTGCTCTTTCTACCACACCAAGCTGTGTCCCTTTGTGACAAACGAAACGGACACCCTTCTGTCTTATTCTAAATGGGATCCTCCTTTTCACCTTCACAGATCTCCCAGCTATTTTGTGAGAGCACCAGATACAAACACCTCCTAGAATAACAATACCATACTCTAACTTCTCAGACACCCCAGGGTGGTAGAGTTGGTCCTTCCCACAAAGAATTTAGGCGAGGGGGGAAAAGACTACGGTTCATTTTATCCCAAATGACTGGGCAGGTGGATACAAGAAATGTAGCTAAGGGGAGAGCCTGCTTCCACCTGAGGGGTAGGGAAGAGGACAATCAGGAGTACTTCATGGAGGAGGTGGCCCTTGTAGGATGGTTGGGATTAGGATTTGTAGATGGAATAGAATAAGAACCCTTATTACTTTTGCCATCTGCAGTAATGTAGATGGACTTGGAGAGCATTATGCTAAGTGAAATATGTCAGACAGAGAAAGATAAATATTGTATGATATGGCTTATATGTGGAATCTAACAAATACAACAAACTAGTGAATATAACATAAAAGAAGCAGACTCACAGATATAGAGAACAAACTACTGGTTACCAGTAGGGAGAGGGAAAGGGGGAGGGGCAAGATACGGGTGGGGGATTGGGAGGCACAAACTACTGGATGTAAGACAGGTTCAAGGGTGTATTGTACAACACGGGGAACAGAGCCAATATTTCGTAATAACTGTAAATGGAAAGTAACCTTTACAAATTGTATAAAAATAAAAAATTAATTTAAAAAGATTTTTTAAAAAGAACTCTTATTACATGTCATGCTCTGTCTTCTAAATGCCATACATGTATTAGCACTTCTGTTCCTCAAAACAGCCTTACTAGGTTTTATTGTTACCTCCATTTCATAGATGAGAAAACTGAGGCACAGAGAGTTAAAGTAAATTACCCAAAGACACACAGTGGTAGAAGCGAGACTCAACCCCAGGCAATCTGGCTCCAGGGCTCGTGATTTTGCCCACCGTGCGAGGCTGCCTCTGTCTGAGGGAAGTGGACCATTCGAGCAAAGGCAGAGTGATCTGGAAGGGAAGGGGAGTGTGTGGGAAGACCTGGCCGTCCTGTCAGACGGCGGCATGTGCTGCGTGAAGGTCAAACAGAGGTTGAAAGGTGCGATGTACATGGAGTTGGTGACCATTCCTTCATCAAACCAGTGCTCACTGCGCTTCTACTTGGCACCGGGGACTCCAGTGGGCACTGGGAGACACAGTCACAAACCAGTGTTTCAAAAACAGCATGAGAACAAACGGATGGACACCAAGGGGGGACAGTGGCGGGGGGTGGTGGTGTGATGATTTGGGAGATTGGGAGTGACATGTATACAGTAATATGTATAAAATGGATAACTAATAAGAACCTGCTGTATAAAAAAACAGATAAAATTCAAAAAAAAAAAAACATGAATACAAATGTCTAGATTAGTCTGGAAAGGGATTATTAGCTTTCCAGACTAATCTAGACGTTTCACACTTACCCTTTGCTTACGGCTACCTAAAGCCACAGATATCAAAAGCAAAATCATGTATCTCATAGTAAAGATTCAGAAACTACTTGAGGTGGGAGGGACATGAGGAGGGGTGAGGGGTAAAATACAGGGTACCCAGTTAAATTTGAATTGCAGATAAACACCAGAAAATTTTTTAATATAAGTGTGTCCCAGATGTTGCATGGGGCAAACAGATGCTAAAAAATTCTTTGTTGTTTATCTGAAATTCGGGTTTAACTTGGTGTCTGCTATTTTTATTTGCTACATCTGGCAACTCTAAACCTGAGTGATCTTTTTGCGGAGCTGCCCCATTTTACAGATGGGCCAACCGCCTTCCACGTCCCCAGCTAGAGGGACCAGGATGCAGGGACAAGCTTGCAGATGACCAAGTCCAGCCATTCAGCCTCAGCGTGTTCCAGACACCTTCCAATCCCAACGGGTTAATTATCCCTTTGGGTCAGCAGCAGTGTGGCAATAGAGCAGTTCTTAATTGTGGTGGGAAAAGTAAGAATTTTGATCATGAAATTTCCCCAGGAGTCAGAATTGCTCTGACCGTGGACTCAAAGACCAAAGCCACAATAGAAAGCAGGTTAGCCCCCAGGATTCGCCCCGCTCCTCCCCCAGGTGTACTGTGACCGGCGTGGCTGCATTTGGTGAAACGCTTCAGGGAAAATCACAAAGTCATATCAGCCACAGCTTAGGAGAAATCAAATTTTCCCTTCAGAGCAACATCTCAGGAGACCGTGGCCAACTTCAAGGTGCCTTTATCTGAATACATTCCATTAGGAAAGGAGCAGGAGGAAGCACTGGCCTTTCAAGGTAACTCAATCAGACTCTGTGGCATTCACAGGGGTATCGGTTACCATAAGCCTCTAGGGGCAGCAAGGAGATTAAGACGCGGATTACCTGCCACTTACTATATGTCATCAAGGAAAGAGCTGCTTCGGCTACAAACCCTGCTTAATCGGGTCCCAGCAGGCTTTTCTCAAAAGGATGGCTGACAGCATTTCTAAGCACGTTTTAAACTGCCCATCATAGCCGTGATGGAAACTCACCAACAGAGAGTGACAGCAATGTCAACAGTGGCCATTAAGGGAATTTCTGACAGGTGGCCCTTTGTGAAATGACGAGGAGTGTGGCCAGGGAGGTGCTGGGCGTGTGATGGAACCTCGGGGCCCACTTACATGCGCCCTAACAGCCAGCGTCTTCAGGCATGTTTCAGCTTTACATTATCCGCCTCCATTGGTGTGTGCACTTGGCCAAGACGACACGGCTGTCAAGACAGACATAGCGGGTCTGACACCATCTCTGGTGACAGAGGAAGCCAGCAGAAGTCCCCGCTCTGAATCTGGGCAGCCAGACCGAAGCAGGTTTTCCTCTCCAGCGACAGCCCCATGTGAAAGCCACGAAGCATGGTGGCCTGGAAAGAGGGTTGGGTCCCAAGCCGTTCTACAGTTGACACCAGCAGTCAGCAAACTCTGATACGTGGGCCAAATCCAGACTACCAGCTATTTTTATAAAGTTTTGTTGGAAGAACAGCTACACATCATTTACAGGATGTGCTTTCATATTATTACGGCAGAGTTGAGTAGTTACTGTATGGCTCACAAAGCTTAAAATATTTATTATCCAGCCTTTACAGAAAAATGGCTGAGCTCTGGTCTACACCGTACCTTAGAAGAGATCTCACAGCCTTGCTTCACCTCAGATCTGTGCTGGGGTGAAGGGGTTGGAGGTCATGTCGACACATTCTGTTGAATAAATTCCAAGATGCTGAAGGAGTAATTATTGAAGAGAAAAGCTTACTGAAGCCCAATAGCTAAGAATCGCAGGTGGAGTCATCTCAACTGAGTTCTCTCCACAAAGAATTTCAAATTAACCAAAAGAGACAGAATACCCACTTTTGATGATTTTCCTAAAGCGGAATGCAGATCAGGATCAGAAATCTCAGGTGGCTTCCCACCGCCGAGGGGAGTTAGGAGGGGCCAGCTTCTGACCTTGACCTTGACACAACACGCGCCCAGACCCCCTTCCATCCTTACCTGCCGCACTGTCACGGTATTGTGCTGTTATTACTCATTCTGAACCTGCTTCAGGCCTGTCACATGCAAGAAGTTCAACATCAAGACGGTCAGACCAACATGTCTCTGCACCTTTGGCTCTGCACCCAAGTGGAACAACTAGATATTCCATGAACACAAGCCGTTCTCGTGCTGTACCCTCCACACAACTGTCCTTTCCTCCATCTGTACTTGCTGACCACACCCGTCCTGCAGGGCTCTTCTCCAGCGTATCCATGAAATCTTTCTTCATGCCTCCAGTCAGATGGTTCTTCTCACTCCCTGGACCTTCAAAGCAATTCTCCCAAACATCTCAGGTGGGACTGATCAAATGCTACCTGACCTTGGCATTATCTGTAGCCAGGGAACCAAGGCATTCACAAATTAATGGTCTCCACTATACCTGAGTAATACCAAGGTGCAGGGGTGGGCATGGAGAGGATGAAGGTAATGCACTGTGGAAACTCTAGCTACGACCCCGGGACCCCTTTCAAATTAAATGCCCGCAGGGAAAGTTGGTGGGTCCTTAGACAGCGACTCTGTCTCTATGGCTAAGGCTGTGCCCGGAAAAAGGAGTGTGGACCTTCAGGGGTCAGAGCCAGGAGGAAAAGCCCGACAAAGAAGGTGGAGGCTTTGTGGGGTCTCCAGGCCTGGGTGAAGCTCTGCCTCATGAATGACCAGCCACTAGGCAGCGAGGGAAGTCCCCTTCCGCACCATCTGCATGGGTGGGGGGAGAGGACCACTCCCCGGCACCACCTCATCCATCCCTCCCTCACGTCGAGGAGGGAGCAGAGTGTCAGGTCACCTGCTAAGTCAGCAAACATTGACTGCACACCTACTGCGCGCCAGGCGCCGGGGGAGGCGGGGAGCGAGACAAGGCAGCTGCCTTCACAGCGCCTACGCTCTGACCCCGACCCAGCCTCGGGAAACACAGGATCCTGGGGGTTCTCCAGGTGAGCAGGAGCCACAGAGCCTTCCCTCTCCACCCAGAGAGGCTCCGGGATGCGCTGCCCAGCAGCTGCCCAGGACTGTCTGGGGCCTGAGAGGGACAAAGGTGACTTATCGCCTCATCTGAATGGGCCTCCCCCGCCCACCTTGAGGGCATCTTTCCTCTGGGTCGGAGGAGTTTTCAGAGAGTGCCATTGGAATCTGGGAGGGGAGAGGCCGTTGGGAAACATATCCCCCTAGCGCTCTTATGATGCCGCAGAGAAGAGGCGAACGTGGGAACCTCGGGTCTCCCCACCCTTTCTGGGTTTCAACCTGGCCCCAGGTGGTAGAACAGCTTAATCGCCCTCAGGGCTGCCTCGGGGTTTGGGGGAGGCCTGAGGAGGTGGCCCAGTGGCCGCAGAGTTCAGACTAACTCAGGTGTCAGGGTCAGTGCCCCTAAGAGCTCTGCACCACGGCGCAGAGGAGGAAACTGGGCTCAGCCTTGATAAGGGATTTGCCCAGATGGCTAGTGGAAGGCTCAACCCAGCCCCTGACTCCCAGGACAGTGCTCCCTGCACCCAATGACTGCTCTAGGGCCTCTGGTTGGGGGGCAGATAGATCAGCCTCTGTACTGGGTGACTCACCCACCTGGGCTGCCCTGCTGGCCTCTGGCTGGGAGGGAGGTTCACGGGGAAGGAGAGCCTCAGGGGCTTTGCCACAAACACTCCAAGGCTGTGAATGCCGCTAGCTGCCCATGAGCCCATCTAAGGCCAGAGCAGGTCCCATTCGCCTCAGGATCCCCAGACCCCGGCACGATGCCTGACCTTTCTGTGAGCGCTCCAAGCCCTGGGGGAATGAGCCTCTGTCCTGGCTCCCACCCCCTGCCCCCCAAGAGGGCTCCTCTTGCCCTAGACGTGGACCCTCTTCCTCTCCTTCCCTCTGGGCTCACACGAATGGCAATGGGGCTGCCCTCCACTGGACGAAGGAAGATGGTTTCCCCCATCCACCTGGGAAATCCTTTAAAAATATGATTCTTTGTCTCTCCAGTGACTGCAAATTAGGGTTAGGCCTGGGGTCTGACTTTCTAAGTACCACCTGGTTGGAGAGGCCAGGCAGGTAAGACCGGCCGCCCCGTGCCCTTCTCTCTATGCTTGTCCAATCTCCCACCACCTGAGGAATTTCCGGCGTGGTGGATACCCGGGCATCAGCACTCATGCAGCCGCGCGGATGGTGAATCACAGGCAGGAGTGGAAGAGGGGGTCAGGCCTCCCTAAAGGGTATCTGTAAGGTAGTCAGTCCTCTCTCTCTCGATCTTGACTCCTGCAGACCCTAAGCCCCCCACCGCGCCGCCGAGGGTCCTCGCAGATCTGGACCTGGAGCCTCTAGCGCCCTGGCCTTTGCTGTGATGCAAACGGACTTCACCCGCCACTGCCTCCTCTTCCCGTGGAGAAGGAGACTTGTCTGAGCAGAATCAAAACCCAGCGGAGGTCAATTCATTACCGTGCTCTGAGTTTCCCCAGCCACCTTTCCAAATGCCAGCCCCTGCGGATGCTCGTGCCCGAGGTCGGCGCCTTGTAAGGGTCACCTGTGAGAGGCTGTGCAGAGCGGGGAGGGGAGCCCTCAGCACCCCGGCTCTCCCCACCCCCTGAGCCTTATCGCACCCAACAGCCGGCTCAAGGTGCCGGCTCCCCCACCAGGTGCTCCAAATCGCCACAGGGAATGCATCCCGGGAGCAGCCAGTAGGCAAGTGCCCTGCAGCAGGTCCCGAAGCCACCAGACTCGCCCGGCCTCTGCACCCAGCCGGTGCCACCCCCCCTGCCCGGACCCGCAGTCTCTCTCCGATCTCCGACCCCGAGGACCACGCAGGCCTCTCCGTGTCACCGGGAAGTGGAGAGCAATTTGTTTCTACCAAACACGGTTTCTATCGCCCCTTTCCTACCCCGTTGGCTCCTGTGCTAAAGTCGGTCTTTCACTGGAACCGCCGTGGCCTCCCCAGCACCGCAGAGAATCGGCCCCTTTCTCCCTCCTCCCACTGCTCTCCTCTCTCTCAATTTCTCCTTTTTTCTGCCTGGCACAGGTAATTGTGAGACGGTGAGGGAATGCCCTGGAGGATTCAGTTCCAAACGCTCCCCTGCAGTTCTCAGAAGGGCACAAAGAATCGCGGTGAATGTCACATTGAGTCCCTCCAGCTGCACCTGCTGGCCGCCCGGGCCCCTCTGGTTCACTGGGGGGTCACCGAGTGCTCGCGGAGTCTCCGATGGCCGGGAGAGCTACTATGATTTCAGTTCACAGTGAGATTAAATCTACAACGTTTGACCCGTCTAATTTATTGTGTGGCTGACAGAGCAAGGAAAGCCCATAGGAAGAGCTGGATGCATTTCTCCCCCTTAAACAAAACACACCGTGAAATTTGCAGGAAGCCGTCAGCAGCTCGACGTTTCATTCCAGGCCTGGAAGCGAAAAAGGGTTGTAATGAGCATTGGATTCCACAGCCTGGGCAAGAGTCAAGAGGACCTATCACTGTTTTTTACGAACTATAGACTCGGGTTGATCAGCGCTGGTAACATGAGGCCCCGATGGTTTGAGCACAAGCTCAGGGCTGCCAACCCCGTCCGAGGTCAGACCCTTATCAAGATCTGCCCAGAATTGGCTGCATCCTTCAACGCCCTTCTTGCCTCCTACTGCCTTGTCCACCTTCGGGCCGAGGCTGTTCCTCCATCCCCCAAAGCCTTGCCAGTTCTCTCCTTCTCCGTCCTGGGGACCAAGGAGCCCCCTCCCAGCCATAGAAAACACGCTCACATGTGGTATCCAGGTTTGAGAAATTAAATTTCACTTCCATTCCTACCTGTTGAATATCTCCTAGTGGGAGGCTCGTTCCTGGCTCTCTAGTGACCATCACTGTGGATTCTAGAACTGCTTTGTCAGCGGCAGAGCATCGTTTTTTGTTTTTTTTTTTTAATGAATCATAAGCGGGACTCCAATAAACCAAATAGATTCTGGCCAAGTTGCTCAGCCTGGGGCGTGGGAGGGGGTCTGGACTTGGTCCCATCAACGCAGGCCCAGCCCTCAGGGATGCTGAGACATTGCCGTGGACCTCAGTGGAGATGCTTGGGCAGCAGAGAGAGACAGAGGCGCTGATAGCCAGAGGAGAGCAACGGGAGCACGAAGGGCTGGGTGGCACCTGCTTCTGCCGGACAAGGGGGTCAAAAGGAAAGGTCCGGCAAAGGTCTGGGCAGAGCTGCCCTGAGCCCAGGCTGGGCAGGAGGGGTGTTCAGGGCTGCGGGCAGCGTGAACGCACACGGGAGGCCTGAGCACGCCCAGAGCAGTGCAGGTCTCCTTTGGCTTGTGGGAGAGAGGTTGCCAGGAGACCGGACCGTAGTCTGGGTCAGGTTGGGAAAGCCCGGACCTGTTTCCAGAGATCACCGCTAAGTTCTCTGAGCAAGTGGGAAGCACTGAGAGCTGTGGTTTAGAAAGACAGGCCTGGCAGCAGTGGGACAAAGTGTGAGGCGGTGAGCATTCAGGCCGGAGCCCAGCGAGGACTCCTGGCGAGGAGGGACGAGGGGGCTGAAAGCCAGAAGAGGCGGGAAGAAAAGATGCGGGGCGGAGCCTGAAAGGGAGAGAGGGCCTGGTCCCCAGTGTGTGAGAGACAAGGAGGAATAGGGGACAGGAGTCAGCTCTCTGCTGGGGCAGAGGATCTGTGCTGCTGCTTATCGAGAGAAAACAGAAGAAGGAGCAGAGCCGAAGGATGGAGATGGCGAGTTCAGGGAGGGCAGACCAGCGGCGCCAGGGTGATGGTGTCAGCAGCTCCTCTTTGTTGAGAATTGGCCGAGAGACTCTGCAAAGCACTTTGTTTTGTCTTATTTGACCCACAAAACAACAAGGTAAGGAGGATGTTGTTTTCCCTTCTCTTTTACGGATGAGGCCACTAAGGCTCAGAGACGTGAAGGCATTTGCCCTAGATCACACAGCTAAAAGCAATGGAGGCAGGCTCTGCATCTACATCTTCTGACTCCAGGGCCTGGCTTCTTAGCTACGACCCTACATTACCTGTAGAAACGTAAAGACGTGGACCCAGAGCTGGGAAATGGGGTCCGGGGTCCTCTTGTCGGGATGCCATCAAGACTCCAAGAGCAGGGTGTTCACAGAGGTGAATAAGGGATAGGAGGTGTCTCAGGTCCAGACCCCAATGCGGCTACATCAAATCCTCTACCTGCCTCGGAGTTCCAGGCCCGGCAAGGAGGTGCCTGTAACACTGAAGAGTCTTGAACTACAGGCCCAGGAACTGTAGCTCTGCCAAGATACATGTGCCCCGTGGGACCAGGATGTGCATTTCAGGTCAGGCTGGGGCAGCGCTAGTTATTAATTGTCACACATTAATTATGACATTTGAGGAGAGCTCAAAAAGGAGGACGGCAACCCTCTCCCAAGGCCATCTCTTGTCTTGTATTTCTCACTTGAAGCCATGGCTAAGGCATGGCATTAAGGACACATCAGTCCTCGCGCTGGTTGGCATCTGGATGGGCTGAGAGAACCACGCCATCACTAGTCCGACTTGAAAACACTGACCTTTGAACAAGAGAAGCTAAAATGTATCGAGGTATATACGCAGCAGCAAGGAGTCCAGGGAAATGTGCCTTCTAATGAGAGGGGATGACCCAAAGAAGAGCCAAAACTGGGCAAAAATTTTAGCCACAAAACTGTGAAGCAGATTGGGCTTGTGTTTTGTGTAGAAAGAAAAAGCTTGTGTTTTCAATAATTAGCCCAAAGTGAAGGAAGTAAAAGAATCGAGAAGGCGGTGCTACTGCCCATTCTTATTTGACCAGTTTTTTTCCCGACCAGTTTGGCCAGGAGGAGGGGATGCTGGTGTTTCCAGAGAGGGATTTCTAACTCCCACCTCAGCTCCCCAGAGGCAGGTAAGAATAAATTTAGCAGGAGAGTCTGCAGTGTGTTCCTTCTGGCATGGCGGCATGATATTAATAGCTAACATTCTGGGGGCACTAATTATGTAGAGTTCGAAGGCGTATTAATGGATTAACTCATTTAATCCCTGCCACCATCCTGTGGAGACAATATAGTTACCACCACCATCTGACAGGAGGGTCGAGGCAGGATGGACCTGCCCAGTGTCCCCAAACTAAGTTGCTAGAGCCAGGAATTGAGCCCAGGAGGTCAAACTCCAGAGTCTGTTTCTGACCCTCTGCCATACTGCTCAAATTTTAGGAAGTGTAAGAACCACCTGATGTATATACCCAAGAGATTTGAAAATGTTCGTCCTCACAAAAACTTGTACATGAAGGTTCATAGCAGCATTATTCATGGTAGCCAAAAAGTGGAAACAAACCAGATGTCTACCTACTTATAAATGGATAAAATGTGGTATATCCATACGAGGGAATATTATTCACCCATGAAAAGGAATGAAGGGTTGACACTTCACTGCTACAATGCGGATGAACCTTGAAAACATTATGCTAAGGGAAAGAAATCAGACCAAGATACCACATACTGAATGCTTCCATTCATAAGAAATGTCCAGAATAGGCAAATCCACAAAAGTAGCTTAGTTGTTTCCTGTTGCTGGGGAAGGGGGAATTGAGAGTGACTGTAATAGGTATGGGTTGCTTTGCAGAGTGAGAGGAATGCTCTGGCATTAGTGGTGATGGTTACCCAGCACTGGGAACATACTAAAAAAGATCACTAAGTGGTATACTTTCAAATAGTGAATTTTACGTTATATGAATTATATCTCAATTTAAAAAATTGCCTCCCCCCAAAACTCCATCCCATTTGATACATCAGTGAGAACACTTTGAGCTTTGCCCTTGGCTGGTCCCTGGGTTACAAGACGGCCACCCCAGTTCCAGGCATCACACAGACACAACAGCATTTAGTGGAAGGAGAGAGGAGTGTTTCAAAGAACAAGGAAACCCTTCCGCCAGCACCTGTCCTGGCACATCTCCTTGGTCAATACTGGGCTCCTGCCCTCTGCTAAACCTGTCACTGGCAGGGAGATGAGGGGCTTCTTGATCTATTCAGACCAATCAGAATTTGCCCCTGAGTTTCGTCAGGGAGCGGTGGACCCCTGAACAAAACAGGATTAGGTCAGAAGAAAGAAGGGCGATGGCCGTTTGCAGTCACTGAGCAGTGTCTGGTACCCCTGGTGCTCGTTAGCACACAGATTCCCAGGACCTGGTCCCCGAGCTTCTGATTGGGCAGGTTTGTCATGGGTTTCAGAACCCTGCGTTTGACACGAGCCCCTCAGACGCCTCTGATGGGGGTGTCCCCAGACCACACTCTGAGAAACATTGTTCAGTGAGGTCTGAAAACACACTCCAGCTTTCCGGTTACCCCAGGTCTTCAAATAATCCCACTGCCCCCATCCTGTCTCCCCGCACACCCTCTAGAAAAAAGCTCTTCAAAAAATGAAGGAAAGAAGGAAAGGGTGGGGGAGAAAAGAAAAGAGGAAGATGAGAGACATCACCATTTCCTCAGCTTCTATCCTGTGCCTTTACACACATTCCACAATGTCACTGCAAGGCAGCTATTACTCTGCCCATTTCATAGATGTGGAGACTGAGGCTAAGAATATCGGCAACTTTGCCCAAGGCCACGTGAAAGTGGAGGACCAGGAATTCAGACCCGGGGGTCTGGGTCTGCATCTGGAGGTGCTGCCAACAGACCCTCCTCCCTACCAGACACACGGACCAATAGACCAGAGGATGGTCAGGTCCCAATGAGTGGAACTTCTGGAGTAAATGCAAATAAGCTTGGTTAAAAAGTGATCATCTCTTAGCAAAGACAGTTCAGGACTCCTACCTAGAATATAAGGTCTTTCATTTTTTCATATCAAAAAAAAGGAAAATTGCTCATTCTCCCAATATTAAAATTGTGCACCTATACCCTTTGACCTTTTCTGCTTTATTAGTACATTTTCTCTGCACTTGGCTTTGATGTTACTAAAAAGATGAGCCTAGTGCAGTCACTCCCCGTGGATTTATGCTGAAAAGATGAGCATTTAGAACACACCACTTCCGTTTGTGTAGAGCTAGATGTCGTGTTCTCCAGACCTGTGAAAGGGCAGAATTGTGGGGAAGCTTCTATTCACAGTCACAAAAATGGGTCAGAAAACACTTCACAAAAGAGACACATTGACACAGAGCTGCTACCTGGGAAAGGCTTTCACCTGGAACCAGGTCATTCCTCTTTTCAATCAGAAGCACTTATGTTTTCCTCTGTCCAAGTCTCTCTTTTCTATGGATCCAAACCTCTTGAGACTAGGGTTTTAGGAGAAATAGAAATCTGAGTTTGAACGTAAATGTCAACTCTGCAGCACAATTTCCCTTGAGAGTTTCCCAGGACTGTTCCTAAGGGAAGACTTCTGAAATCTCCTGCCTTCCCCACTCCTATGGGAGACTTGTGGTTCTTAGAAGGTCAGAACTGTCTGGCCACAAGGAAGACACATTGGAAGGCTTTGGGGTAGGCACATTTGAGCATGTTGGCCTTCTCCAGGGAAAGCTGTCATCTTGGGCTGGGACTCTGAAATGCAGAATGGGGCCAAGAGGGTCAAGCTCTGAGCATCAAGGTGGAGGTCTTATTTGTGCAAATCTGCCTGAGTGGCTGGTGAAGTCACTGGTGAACATAACCTGTGTGGGTTTGGGGATGAGTCGTGAACCTGAAGGCTGGGTAAACAGAAAGCAGCTCCAGGCAAGGCTGGAATTCACTTGAACCCTGGCAAACAGAGGCGCGTGTCCATGAAGGAAGAAGGCAGGGACTTCAAGCGTAAGGGTAAGTGCTCATGGGCAGAGGTTTTCTGAGTAAGAGCTGGTTGGTGCCCATGCAGACCAAACTGGAAGACTGAGAGTTCACACAAAGACCCTAGCAGCTAAATCGGATTCATTAGCCTTAAATAGTAAAGTATTTCTGGGAGCGTCACTTGAGCATCAGGGAAGCCCAGATGCAAAGTCTCCCCACATAATGCAGGTGAGCGATCCCTGGGGTCACGTTCCAGTCCCTGAGGCAGGATGCTTTAAGCTGATAGGGTAGTTTAATATAACTTGTCAACAAGTCGGACATGTAAGGACTCCCTGTGAGATGGGCGATGTTCCATGAAACAAAGTCATAAGGAATTAGTGTCAGAAGGCATGGGCATGGGGTCACCCCGGATGTACGCCAGTGCCAATGTGGCCAGCCTCCTGCTGGTGTGCCAGGTGCTGCTCTAAGTACTTACCCTGCATCATGTCATTTAATCTGCTCCCAACAACCCCCATAAATATTCTCTTATTATCATTCCCATTTCACGGATGAGGAAACTAAAGCTCAGAGAGGAGAAGTAACTGGTCCTGGTCACATGGCTCAGAAATAGTGGAGCCAGGATCTCAACTCTAAGAACCCCACTCCAGTGCTGTCCTCCTCTTACAAAGAGCTGAATCGATACCTATTGGACTGAATGTGAGTCAATGACCTCTTTCCTGTATTGATCTAAACAATCTTCATTAGGGGTGTGACCTCCAGGCTGACCCCTCCCTGAGGACCTTCATTGAAGCTGGCACTGATTCAGGAGGTAACATCCAGGCCACGCTACCTGCCATCTTAGGTCATTACTTGAAAAAGTTGAAGGCAAGCCTTCCGATTTATATGTTTGCATCTCACGTTGGGGAGTGGCATATTAAAACACGAACTAAAACAATGCGACTCTGAAAAGTCTGGGGCTAAGTCTTCGCCTTAGACGTATGCAAACCATTCCCAAATTACACTACTTGCTTTGCATCCTGCCGTTAAACTGTCATGATGGGAAATAAATAAAGTCCCAGTGCACTGTTTGGCAATTAGCAATTATATCTCAACCCCTTCGGTAGCCTTCACACTGCTCTGTAATTGTGAGATTAAAAAGCTATCATTTACACGGTTGCCTATGAGTGTGTGGATATCTTGCTATGACAAAGCAATTACCCAAGTCATTATCCTCATAAGGTAATCTGCAATTGTAGGTAAATAATGATTATGTGGCTGACAAATGTTGCATTATTGACTCTTAAAAACAAATATTAAGATTTATCTTTTCATATGGCCGTCTATGATATATACTCCAGGCATCCAAGGTAGGGTCACTTTAAGCTAATAGAACATGAGATAGATTTATATGCCACTTCAAAGTCTGGAAAGTACTTTAAGATATATTTTCCTAACTGGTTCACACAATTATGACATAAAGAAGGCAGAACAGGTAATGTCTTGTCCATGTTTTACAGGGAAGATTGAGTCTCAGAGAAGCTAAGGAACTCAGCTAAGCAGATGTGAAATTCCTTTTCTCAGGAATATTTAGGTAGATGAACATTCCCGAGACAGCTTCTTTCCCCTCCAGAAGGCTCATAGGCTGATACAAAGGACTCTTCCGTCTCTGTAGAAAGCTCCCGTCCATGTCGATGAAACAGAATAATTCAAGCTGTAATGACACCCCCACCCTCAAGAAAAAATCAAAAGGCACTATATACTTCAACTATATATTATTGCCTTGTTCAGTAAAGTTGGCCAAAGGTCGTAATTCTTTCATTGTGTCTATACAAAGCCAAGTGGCCATTTGAAAAATGTGAAGCTAAAAATGTTCAAATGAAATGATTCCATATCTACCTCTCAAATTTTATTACTTGCCTCAGTGTGACCAACATTATAATAAATGCGGTCTTATTGCTTTGTAAAGACAGAGTCAAGAGCCATGGCAAGCACTGGAGAGGAGAGGAAGTCTACAGAGCATCTGGCCCACAAGACCAGATTTCAGATCTGAGCTACTCTGAAAATGTGCGTTCAGAGACCCTGGGGTGGAAACAGGATGGGCTTTGTTCTACCGTAAAATGGTCATGGAATCTTGGCCATTGAGAACCTGACTTTTCACTGATTCCTACCTTCATTCAACAAATATATATTGAAGGTCTACTGGGGACCAAGCAATGACCCTAGAGCTCCTCCCACACCCCATGAACAAGATGGGTGTGTCCTCACGGAGCTGGCAGAAAGGAAAAGCAGGAAGAGGAGAGGTGACTATTCCATTTAATAGAAGGTGGGAAAGCTGTTCAAATACCAAAGTTTTATTCATTTTTTAATATTTCTGTTTCCGTATGTTAAAAGTGTTCCAGGGGTTAAACTTGCTTCATTAAAACCAAATAACGATCTAACAAAAATCACTTGAGTCAACCGACAGGCAAGTGTCTATCACCCTGGTGAAGCCATGAACCAAGTGGTCCAGTCTCTGAGTGGCACTGTGGTCAAATGAACGTGATCTGGCAACCAAAGTCATTTCAACATGAAGGCATCTCCACATGGGTTCATTTACTCACATAGGCATAAGTACACTCATAACAGGGCACATGGTCCAGGCAGCACTTCTTAAATTCTCCCTTTTCCTTCACATCATTTTTGTTCACACACTGCAGCTTCTCAGCTGCTCCTCTCTTCCAAATATCTAGAAAACTCCAGTAGCCTCCACTATGGCCCTCCCATCAACGCTGCCCCTGTCCCGAGCCCCTCTCCCCTTCCTCCTTCTCCTGAGTCTATCACAAAAGCCCAAGAAACCTCTGCGGTAATGGAAGGACCTTCCAAGAAGGGCAGGAGAGGACAGAAAGGTAAGTAGACAACACCAGACCGTCCCCATATTAATAAATGGTGCCCCTTCCTATGGGTATTTGCAACCAAGCTCCCTCTATATGATTGTTTCAGTAAATCGCCAAAGTGTGTGACCATTGAAGAATTTAGAATTTCCCTGCCTAGAGATAATGAAGAAGAAAAACAGGAGATTCACACTGGGACTGATTGGAGCCATCAAAATATTTGTTTAACATCTGCTTTAGTCAGGATTGTCAGACCTGGCCACAATTGGTGGCATTGTTCCCGGAGCTAATCTCATAGATTTACCCCTTTCTTTATTTTTAATTGAGTTGCCCTACAGGTAAATACACGGAGCCCTTTCCAGCGCAGACACCCTGTGCGTGGGTATCATCCTTGCCCCGGATTCTTTGTGTGTCAAACGAAAGCCTCTCCAGACCCCCCGAGTCCAAAGTAGTTAATAAACAGAAATCAAAGGAGCCTTTGTTGCCACCCCAAATCTTCCTCTCTTCTCCAGATGGGGACAGATTCACTGACAATTTAGTTCCATTTCTGAGAATGGTTTCTCAGGTTTCCCTTGTCGGTGACTAGAAAGGGCCAGGTGCCATCAAGGACTCCTGTTCCTGGAACTGTGCCAAAGACCAAATCAAAGGAAGCAGAAGGGCCCCAAGTCAGTGGTCCAAGACCCATCAGGGGCTGCGAGTCTTTAGGGTGGGGACCGAGATGGGGGATGGGTAACCGGCAGAGAGAAGTGCTGGCCGGGGGTGTTGATGGATGACGTTACAGGGCACTGCGCTGAGAAGAAATCCATGGGGAGGGGGCTCCGAGCCCCAGGCAGCTCCTTTCAGATAAAAGCTCCTGGATCCGCCCACCCGAGACCCATCGAGCGGGGTCTGAAGGGCCCGCGTTAGAGCTGAATGAGTCTCTGCTTACTTGGATGAAAGATCAGTGCCGGGATTAGCTTTAAGAGATAAAAAAAAAAAAAAAAAAAAAAGAAAAGGACCAGCTTTATGAGATCCGCACAGTCCAGAATGAGCAAAGTGCATTCATTCCTTCTGTGTTTACCAAAATCCAGGTTGTAAAGAGGAAAGATTAGCAGGGAGGTGCAGCAGGGAGGACACGGTCAATGGTCAACCGTCATGAAGGATGCGGACATGTGACCCAGGATGTAGACCCAGGACGCCAGGAGAAGAAAAACACCTCGCGCAACGTCTGATTTAACTATCATGAATCCCGGCAAGGTGGATATTAACCCAGGAGAGGATTGACACTCGGAGAGGAAATAGTCATTAGGTATTCCGGCACAACCCAGCTGGGGTTAAACCCGGGACGCTTGGGTTTCAGAACCTACACTGTTCCCAAGAAATCATGCGGCTTCCTGCACAAACTAGAAAGCACCTTTTGGAGCTTGAAGGAGACAGTTTTTAAAAAATGAAAGGAGGTTCTGCTTCATACGGTGTGTAATGAGGTGCTAGGGTTTCTTTTAATGCTAAGAACCAAGAGTAAGCTGAAAATAGATGTAGATTCAAGAAAATTTTCAAGCTGTGGTTTTCAAATGGCGCTCATGCAGACCCGGGGCTGGATGGAGATGGATGGGGTAGGGGTAAGGACACTAGCATCGCGGGGAGGATGGGGAGGGAGGGGGGCAGCAGGGCCTCCTTCCTGCCTCCCACAGGCCCCAAGCAATATGTATGCTTTTCACCCCAAATTGCCTTCAAATTACAGTACTGAAAAAATAAGTTTTAAATAAACAGTTTTGGTCAATCATTTTTACCAGGTGGATCCGGGAAGGCTGGGGTACTTGGATAGACAAACAGAAAGAAAGGGCTCGCTCTCCTGCTCGGACCATGACGTTCTGCTCGGAGCCTCCAACGTGGCATGAACCAGGGGCGCTCTTTTAGACCCACGAACATGCAGAGTCCATGTTTGTTTCTCTGTGGGAGCCAGAGTCTCACCAGCTCCATCAGAAGGAGGGGTTTGGGGTGATCCTTGCCAGAGTTACACAGTAACTCTCTCCCCATTGTGTAGGTGCCATGGTTGCGCTTTCTCACTTGGGTGGCCATGGGGTCTCTCAGAGTCCCCGTTTCCTCATCGGTGAGATCAGTATCGAGAAAACAATACCCACTTTGCAGAATTCAGTGAGAACCAGTGAGATGCTTTGGTCAGACCCTGAAATCCTGTCAGGACCCCAGGATACGTGATGTGGTTGGTGTTGAGAGAAATGACAGAGCTTGCAAAGTTCCACCCAACCCCGTGGCCCATCTTGAAGCTGCCTACTCGGCCTCCCCTTCCTGGAAGGGAGATCAGGAGTGGGAGGCCTTGCAGGCTTATTAGCACACGTGAAATAGGGCTTTCCCTTATTTGTCCTAAGTAAAATAATTGCTGTGATGAAAAGTCAAGGAGTTCAGGAAACAGTATTTTCTGAAATATAATGCTCAGTGAATTGGGAACAATATGAACCAAAACCAAAACAAAACAAAAAGAAAAGAAAAATGAATAGAATCTACTGAAACCAGAGGGGACAGAAAAGTCTCAACCTCAATATTGTGTCAAATTGAGTAATAAAGTGAATTCCCAAAACGCACCAAAGGGTACTTGCTGGCTGCCCGGAACTCACCTCCCCATCAGCCTCCGCCCCTTCCTCCCTGAGTCACTCCCACCATATTCCAAGGGCACCGAGACAGCACCCTTCTAGGTTGCCAGGAACCTAGCACCATGTCCAGACCTCAGCTGCTTTGTTCCTGCTCCCCTCATGCCCCCCACCACTAGTCCTCCCTGAGCCTGGGTCGCATTGAATGATCTCCATTTCCACAAACTCTGGGCTGCACCTTCTCCCACCTCCATTTTCTTGCAGGGAACACTCTTCCTTCTTCCAACACACCCTCCATCCTTACCTTTCACCTGGGAGACCCCGAGTAACCCTCCATTGCTTCGTCAGTTTGAAGTCCCCTCCCCCAGAGACCTGCATCCCCGCAGGCAGGTTGCCCACGGGTGCCAGAGGCACCTGTCCTGCTGTCACACTGCTCTGTGTGTCTGCGTCCCCTCTAGGCCACCCATCACTAAGGGCAGGGCCCGGCCCCCCCAACGGCAATTGAATGCCTAGGTCAGTGCCTGGTACTTAGTAGGTCCTCAACAAAGAGGCATTTATAGAGAGCCGTTTGCAAAGCCGGGTCTGAGCAGTCTAGCCTTCTGGCAGGAGATGTCGTGCAATCACTGACTGTCACTTTTGGCCTCTCCCCACTCAGAGGAACAGGCAGGGCACAGCCCATGTGGCCTCCTAGCTGTCTTAGTGGAATTTCTGGGATTTCTTTCCAAATCCATGGTTGGAGACAACTACATTATGAACCGTCTGGAAAGCACTGGCCTTGCCCGACATTGTTGTCTGAGCCTCTAGTCTACACTGGTCCCCACAGCACTCCACAGGGCAGCCAGTCTCTCCTTCCCGGACCCTCCCCCTCCTTCCTGGGTTCTCCAGATGCCTCTGGGGCTTAACCAAATTGTGGGTGTGTGTCTTGGGGACATTCATCACAGAACCACAGCTCCAGAATCCCGCTTCTGTGGCTGTGACATGATGACTGTGTATTTCACGCCTTCCAGTTTCCCAGCTGGTATTCGGAGATTTAAAGACATGGGAGATGTATTTTTAAATTTACGAGAGGGTCATTGATTTAATTAATTGTGCCCGAAGAGTATATTCAGTCACAGTGAAGATTCTTAAAGGCAAAGGGGACCAGAGGAGGGATAATGGTTTGGGGCTGCAAAGCTTCAGTTTCTTTGATAAAGCGAGTGGTGCTAAGGATCTGGGTTAAAATCAATTCTTTTACACGCTTGTCCGCAGCAGGCATTCTGAGAAGTGGCCGGTTGCGCACACCAGAACATACGTGCGGTGGCATACACCACAGCAGCTCGTCTTTGAGGGTCTCCGTGTAATGTGATCCTTCAGAAAGGACAAAAACCACTTCAGCAGCCAGAAATAGGCTCCGCTTTCACACGGCCCCGCTCTGTCATCTGATTGGCACTGACTGAGCCAGAGCACATCCCTGGGCTTCTCTGAATCGGGCTTTCCCTAATCAGTTACATGGAAGAACGTGTTCTCCTATTGGTTGACCCAGCCCCAGAGTCAGGCGTCAAAGACACCTATAGCCGGCCTAGTCCAATCTCCTCATTTTACAGCTGGGAAAACTGAGTCCCAGAGGCTTTGCCTGTGAGCCACAAGCCAGGCAGGGTCCAGTCTCCTGATCCCGCTCCCGGCTCTTTCTGCTGCCTGGCGCTGCTTTTTGGCTGGGAGGGTGTCAGCCGGTATTCCTTTCACAATGTCGAATTATCTTCTTTACTTTTAGACTTCCTCTCTTGCATGGAACAAAATTGTTAATGAACTTAGGTATTTTCTTCCAGAATTACATCGTATTTTTCTCCTTATGTGCACCTGAGCAGAGATGCGGCCTCATAGACCCCTAGCTTGAGGCTGGTGTGACATTAATTCCACTGCCGGGTGTGTCTTCTAGGACACACTTACCGGGGCCTCCAGAGGAGGGAGGGATGGCAGAGAGAGAGGAGAGGGCAGCCGTAATCCACTTGATATTTGCATCTCTAAGAGGACTCTGTCAACGTCGGAGAAATTCTGGCTGTCATCTAGAGATGAACCCAGGTCATCTCGAGCCAAGGGCCCCCATGAGGACGGGCAGGAGAGTCATATCTGAGGGTCAGAACTGGAAGATGGTATGACCTCCCCCGGAAGCCCCTTCCCTCCCATCCCACCTCATCCTGTGTTTGTCCTGCCTTCCCAACACCAGGTTTATCTCTCTTCCTAAATTGCACAGGCCAAGCTGGTGTCTGCTGACCTGCTTGCTGCCCCACTGGGCAGGGACATCTTTGAAAGCAAGGACCTTATCTACCCTGTTGTATCTTAATCTCCTAGCGAGTGCCCTGCAAATCATGCATTCTCAATAAATGCAGATGGCTGAAACGAGAGGTCTGGCCCTGTTCACTCATTTTATAGAAGAGGAAACTGAAGTCCTTAGAGGTCAAGTGGGAAACTGGAAGTGAAGCCAGAGCAAGGATCAGGGACCCAGCCTGGACTTCTCTGGATTCCAGATCTTTGCAAATAATAAGGAAGCAATAGGAGTTTACTTGAACCACTCAGTTCTGCTTTCCCAGGATCATGCAGACTCCTCTCTCCACCTCCCCCTCCCCACCCCACCTCCAAGGCCTTGGAAACGCTGCAAATTTTCATGCAAATGACCTTCCAGGAGCCTAAAAGAAGCAAATGTTTATTTTTTCATTCAAAGGTCCCAGATGGGTTTTATCTGCTGGGCCGGCTTAGGCCCCTGCTATCAGATGGGCATGCAAATGACTCCCCGAGAAAAGACCTGGAAGAGAATAGCTCTGTTTCAAAACACACAGACATTTGCCTGGACATTTCCCTAGCTCATTTTCCTTTTCCACTCCAAACAATGCGGAGATACCATAACTGCCCTGCCTAATAAAATTCTAACAGCAGGTAGATATAGGCCTATTGACTGGGAAGAGCTTAACTGTCTTCCAGCCAGGCCATGAGAAAGGGCCTAGCCTCAGCACCCAGGAATTCTCAGTCTAGCAGGAGCCCCATCTTATGCATTTGCCACCAACTGGGACCCAAGGGCACCTGTGGGGAAGCACTTTGAGGAAGGCTATCGAAAAGCGTCATTGCAAACCAAGGGGTTGTCAGGTTCTGAGACATCAGCCCAGCATATTGAGAGTTTTTAAAATACAGGCTTTATGCCCAGTTCCAATCTGCCTTGGGAAGGCCTGAGGGCTGCCCTCTGAGCCCCATGAGACCTCCCAGGGAAGGGACCGTCTGTGGGTGAAGCACGGGCCTTCCCCATCCCAGGAAGATCAGGCTCAGGACATCATCGTAGCATCTTTGGGCTGGACTCTCATGGATCCTGGAGTAAGCCAGACTCAGAGAGCCACGTCCCAGGCATAAATATGACAATACACTTACTGTGTGACCCAGCAATTCCACCTCTAGGTCCAGGCAAGGACTTGTACACGAATGTTCATAACTGCTCTATTCATAATAGCCCCAAACTGGAAATGACCTAAGTGTCCATCCACTGGGAAATGGATAAACAAATTGTGGACATATCCAAATAACAGAATACCACTTGGCAATAGAGGAATAAACTACCAAGAGCGCCAGCATGGGTGAATTTCAATGCATTGTGCTGAATGGAAGAAGACAGGACCTAGGGCAGAGGAGGCTTCTGTGAAAAGGTTCGGGAGGCTGTAAGGAGATGGAAATGTTTTATACCTGGATTGCCGAGGTGGTTGTACAACTGTGCACTTGTGTCAGAGTTTATCAGATTATTCACTTAACATTGGTGAATTTTATTGCATGTAACTTATGACTTTTTTTTAAAAAAGAAATATCATGATAAATTATGTTGAATTAGAGATTAATCTTCTTTAAGGAGTCTCATTTTTCTGCCTGAAAACTGGTATTCAAAACACAAACCAGCCAAGAAACCCCCTCCTCAAAGAGTCATAGGAGAGGAGTGCCAGAGAACACTAATCCACCATCTTTTTAGCCCAAGATCAGCTGCTCCGACAGGTTGAGAGGCAGTGGCCTCAGAACTTAAGAGTGGGGATTTTAAAACCTGAATTTAATGCCTACCTCAGCCAGTCAACTGGGAGGACCTGCGAAAACCATCAAACTCTGTTCCTTTTCTATGAAATGGTGCTAAAAATAGCACTTCTGAAGGTGAAACAACCCAAATGTCCATCAATGGATAAATGGATAAACAAATTGTGGTTTATCCATACAGTGGAATATTACTGAGCCATAAAAAAGAACAAAATACTGATCCATACTACAACATGGATGAGCTTTGAAAATGTGCTACGGAAAAGGGGTTAGTCACAAAAGGCCACATGTTACATGATTCCATTTATATGAAATATTCAGAATGACTAAATCCATAGGGACAGAAAGTAGATGCGCGGTTACCTTGTGCTGGAGGAAGAGCGGATCGGGGAAAACTGTTTAAATGGGTACAGGGTTTTATTTGGGGTGTTGAAGGTGTTTTGCAACTAGATAGAGGCGGTGGCTTCACAACGTTGTACCAAATGCCACTAAACTGTACACTTTAAAATGATTAATTTTTTATCATGGGAATTTCACCTCAACTAAAAAATACAGCGTTTCCCTCCTTGGTGTCAGGAGGAATCAAGAAAGCTGATAAGGCGAGAGGCACAGACCCTGGGGCAGAGCAAAGCTCAGTGAACAGCTACTACAAGGACGCTGGGCTTCCTGGAGGAGGCCGCCTTCCGGGGGCTCTGAACTTGGGGGAACACCTCTGGCTCATGGGAGTGGCCTCCCAGAGAGGCGTCTGCAGATCCTGGAGAATCGGAGATGGGGGATCACTTTGCCGGCCCAGATCCCAGCCTCCAGACCCCTGGCCCTGCCGCCCTGCCCTGAATCTGGGCTTGGAATGGAAGGTGAGCCACTTAGGAAGATACCCTCGCTTGTGTCGAGGACCCAGCCGTGCCCTCAAGTGCTGACATTTGATCTTCATCCTCTGCCCCCGGCTCTGACCCGTGCCTAATCCCGTGGTCATGCTGATAGCGCACAGACCTGCCAGGAAAGCAGCTTTCCCAGGGAGGCCCAGGCAAGCCTTGACTCCCAGCAGCTTGTGCCTTTTGAGGAGGCCTGTTGGGCCAGGTGTACAGGGCACAGGACAGCCTGGAGATTTTTAACAGGCTCATAACGACGAGACTAATTAGTATCTAATCAGAATCTTATTAGTGCAGGAACGTATGGAGGAATAGTGGTCCACAGTCGTTAAGACTGTGTTTTCTAACAGAAATCAATGAGTGGCCCTCAACCAGGGAACAGCTCTCAGCCCAAGAGTGAAGGGAAGGTCCAGACTTGCAGAGGCTCCAGAGAAAGAGCTTTTGACCCGAGTCTTCCTGGAGCCGTGCTTCGGGCGCCAGTACCCATGAAATGAGCATCCGCACCCCCAAACCTATTGATGATTTTGAGGAAGGGTCTACCTGCTGAAAAAGAAAGGCCTCTTTGGACTTCATGGGCCCCTTCACCCTTCCGAAGCCCAGGATTCTCATCGTTAAAGTGAAAGGGTTGTTCCAATTGACCTGTCTCTGGGGCTTCTTCTAGCTCTTTCTGTGAATCTCATTCACCGTCCTGAGAAAGCATCAAGCTTTCATAGAATCACCGGGCACCAAGGAGAGGGCCAGGCTGGAGACAGAGACGTGGGGATCGTTCACTCATGCAAGGTTAGAAAAGCTACAGGGGTGACCCAGGAGAGTAGAGACCAGAGCTCCCAGAGGCACCTGGAAGGCTGATTAAAACACAGTGCTGCTGAGCCCATCCCCAGAGTTTCCGATTTGGTGGGTCTGGTTTCTAACAGGTCCCCGGGTGCAGCTAATGCCGCTGGTCTGAGGACCACACCTGGAGGTCTTCTGGTGCGGAACAGCAGAGGAGAATAAGGGGGCAGGATAAGAATACGAAGGGGACAGGAGGTCCCACCCGGGACAGGAGCCCCATCAAGGACAGGAACATCCCTGCAGGGTTGGGGCAGGAGTGTGGCCTTCAAGGGAACAGACAGGATGGTCCAGGAAGAGGCGGTAGTGTCCAACCTCGAGCGGACAGTGTCCCAGAAGGCAGGATGTGCTCAGGTCACAGACAAGCCCAGCAAAAGGAAGATAAAAACCAGAGGAGAAGCAGCCAGCAAGCTCGGGGGACCGAGCCAGGATGCAGGGGCGAGGAGGGGGAGGGGTTTGGTCCATGAAGGCAGCGTGCTCGTCACTCTCTGTGTTTGGCTGTTCTGTTTGAGAGAGACCTGTTCTGCTTGGCTCAGCGTCACATTTCTGACACGTGTGTTCTAAGTATGACAGTTAGTTGGCTGGCTCTGACTTGCAGAAGAATCCAAGCCATGCTGCAGTTGAGGGAGGGCTGACACTGCTCTTGGAGACACGGAGAGCCAGAGGCAGGGCCTGGATTCAGACCCAGGTCTGTCACCAGCAGCTCTGTCCCCACTCCAGCTGCCTCTCAGTTGGGTCGGGGGGTGACTCGTGAAGTCCCCGCTTCCAGGGGCTTGTCTCTGGGAAAAGGACTTGGCTGCCAGCCTCTTCAGCATCTTCTGTTAAATGGAGGCTAGTCCCACCGAGTCTGAGGAGTGCATCAGCTCACGCAGTAAAACCGTGCTGTGTGTGGGGAAGCATCACACTTTAATGTCAGCATTTACTAATAGGCACTAGTTAATGACTATTAGCTCTAAACAGCCATGATTAAGGTTGCTGAAGCTGAAACGGGATTTTACATTTGGGGTCTTACAGGTCTGTTCTTGCAGATTCAGGCCAAGGGCGTAGTTAGGTGTTTGGGCAGCGGTGATGGCTGGATGGAATTTTCCTTCAGCGCCGAGCCAGGCAGAGCCCCAGGGCAGGACACTCCAGGACCGTGTGTGAAGGAGACAGTCAGCTCAGGGAGGGGCCGGGAAGCTGGACTAACTCCGCATCCCCGAAGATCAGTAAAGGAGGCTTGTCAGCCCAGGAGCGGAGGAAACTTTCCCCGTAGACTGCGAGGCACCAGGGAGCCTAAGAGGTCACTGGCCTAGGACCCCGAGAGCCAGATGTTATCACAGACTCGACCAGCGAAACCTGAGCCTGGACGCCCACACGGCAGATGACATCCCGGGGCAGGCGCCAGGCGGCAATCAAGGCCAGGAGCTGTTCCTGGCTCGGGTGCTGGGGATGCCGACGGAGGGCTGCAGATCACTTCTCTCTCCTTCCCCACCCCTGCTCTCTCCTCCCTTGGTTGGTGCTCCTCCTCCAGCACCTGAACCGGAGAAGTTGCCAGGTGGCAGCCGGGTGATCCTCGGGGACTACCATTGGTCTTGTGTTTGCAGGTACATGAGACAGAAACACAAAGACCAGGCAGAGGGACTGAATCCCCACAGGGCGGCTCCCACCCCACTGAGCACCTTGGCTGGGCTCAGAAATGCCTCCAGAGCAACCACTTGGCCACACTCCCCTCCAGTCACTTCCTCCTAGAAGCAAGAATGAAGCCCGTATACCCCGAACTGAGCCTGGACACCAAGACCCAAAACCACACTTGTCTACATGACCAACACCATGCATCCCTTTGCTTCATCAGCATGACTTTGTTTACCTGGAAGCCTCTTCTCCAGGAAAATGGCTTGATTGCTCATTAGAGGAACTTCCCCAAAGACACAGCAATTCTTCAATGGGAAGCATCAACAGATGCACCCTAGGTTTGTACCCTAAGATCTTTGAATCCCTTACCTCAAAAATGCTTGCCTTGCTGTTTCCACCATTCCTAGACTGCTGGATCACAATCCTTGTCTAACCCTAAACCAGCCTTCCCACACCTCTGCACTGAACCAAACTCCCAATTGTCAATAAATTCTGACCTTGCCCTCCCCCACAAAGCGCTATAGAGGTGGGGTTCTCCCTTACCACGGTGATCAACAGACACTGCTTTGTCTTGTTGACAAGTTGTGTTAGTGGTATTTTGGGAGCCAGCATTCAACAGAAACATTCAATAAGGATTTTTGGAATGGTGAGTAGATGGGTAGATGGATGGATGGATGGATGGATGGATGGATGGATGGATGGGTGGATGGTTTAATGTGAGAGGATGGAAGAAAGGGTGAATGGGTGACTGTGGATGGGTGGACAAACTGATAGTTGAATGTGGGGACGATACATGAATAGGTAGGAGGATGGATGAAAGGATGGATATATGGGTAGATGGATGGATGGGAGGATGGATGAGTTGCTGGAATTCTACCAAGGCAGACAGAGCCTTCAGGTCTGGGCTGAGCTTAGACCAGGAGAAGGTCCTATTCTAGTCTCATGAGGACTGGAGGCCTGCCTGATCAGAGGAGCCTCATTCACTCTGCAAGGAAGCTCCTTAAAATTACAAAGGTTAATTCTCAAACAGCAAATCAAGATGATATGCGTTGAAATTTGCAACTCAAAGGCAGCATTTGAAAACAGCCCTGGTGAGTGAGTGGGGCTGCCCACCACGACTTGATGCCATGCGTGTAGATCAGTATCAAATTAAATTTCCCCATTGTACCTTCTCTGTGGTGGGCACAATGCAGGGTGTTCCTCCCCCCTGCCCCCTCCTCTTGGCAACATCCTTTTCAGCTCAAATTATACAGAAGCAAATAATTATCAGGGCCTGCTGTTTACCCTCCTTAGAAGATTTAATTTATCCCAATAAACATGGGGAAGCAGACCTTTTGGATTTGAAATGACATATAATTTACTTCTAACAAATGCTCGTGGTCCAGGAGAAAGCCCATTCATCAAGTCGATCTGAATCCCAGGCAGCTTACCAAAAGGACCTTTTGTCTAATTGTTTTCCATCACAAACAACGCGTGGGGAGGAGATTTAGGTAATATTTCCAAACACTGGAAGCTACATAATTATTGTCCTCAGCAAACCTGGTGATAGTGCTAGAGTCACAATAGCAATTTATCTGCCTAATCCCCCATTCACTATGGCCCATCACAAGCATCGTGCAGTTGAGGAGGCATTTAATAATGTTCCATTCAAACCCTAGTTTTAAATAACATTAACGCAGTGACACAGGCCCAACAAAGCCCGGGAAATCCAAAGGGGGGTGGGGGGAGCAGCCTTGATGCCTGGCATCTGGCCAAGGGTCCCAGGATGACAGGGAGAAGACCCTGGGCTGACACCCTCTCCAATCTGGACCAGGCACAGAAGACATCATCCCCAAGAGTAGAGTCAGTGGCTGGGCTCTGTGCTGACTCACCTGCCCACCTGGTACCCATCACCCACTGGAGGTGGTCAGCCTCATTTACAGCTCTTTTTTAAGCCACAGCAGCGTGGCTTCGACAGCTGCCTGTGGAACGATCTCTGTCTGAGCTCCTAACTCAGTACCTGACAGTCCACTGGCCACCACATCCCTCCTCGTGTTTCACTGACACCTCAGACTCAGCCATCGAAAATTCAGTTCTCATCTCTAAACCTCCATCCCTCGCCCTCAGTTTGCTCCTCAATGAATGGCCTCACCATCTCCCCAGCCAGCCAAGCCCAAAGCCTGGGGGCAGACTCCACGCCTCCTTTTCCCGAATATCACGCGCTCCATTGGTTGGTTGGCAAGCCCCCCGCCATTTCCAGCTCCTCAACATTTTCAAGTCCAGCCCCATGGCCACTGCCCTGGTACAGGCTCTTGAATCTGACTGTACTGCTGTAACTCCTCCTAGCTGGTTTTCCTGCCTCTAGTTCTTACCTCTTGCAACCAATGCTTCTCAAGAGAGTGGGCTTAAAATGCGATTCTCAGATAGTAAATCAGGACTATTTTGAATGAAATACGCAACTCAAAGACAACGCTTGAAAGCAGCCCTGTGAGTGGGGCTGCCCACTCCAGCGGTAAGATTGCGTGGGGTCACTCCCTTGTTTGATAACTGCAAAAACTTTCTGTTATCTTCAGACCCAAGTGCCAGCTGGCCCTGCCATCTCTCTCACAAGTCTCCAGTCATTCCAGAAGTTTCCCACATGCGTCATGCCCAAAGCTTCAAACTCAAGAAGATTCAAACCCAGGATGCCTCGTGTCTCCGTGAACTCCATCTCGGAGCGATGGGTTGGGGGTAGGGGTGCCTGAAGAAGGGCTCTGGGGTGTGGATTTCACACTAGTCTTTCAACTTCAATTAGCTCCGTCAATTTCCAAATGGAAGAAGCTGGGACTCTTCTACTAACAAGAGGAAAAGACTGATTCTGCCCCCTACCAAATTCAACAACGCTTTTGAGAGACCTGAGCATAAAGGACTACGGAGAGGAGAAAACATGGGCTTTAAGTTCAAATGAACTGGATTCCAGTTGCAGCTGCATCAATACCCAGCTTGGCGTCTTAGGCCAAGAAGTTACTGGGGTTTTCCATGCTATTGTCTCAAAGTGGGGATGGTAGTAGAATCTGTTGCCTAAGATTGTAGTGAGGGTTAAATCAGAGTGCTCATGCCTGCACGTTATACCCCCTTCTTTGTCTGGCTAACTCCTACTCTCCCTACAGAACCTTACCTTTCATGTCCCATCTCCTAGGACACCTCTCTGCCCCCCAGCGCCCAGAACGGGTTTGAAAGTCCCCATGCTAGCACTCTTCTTGGCATTTTTCATTCTGGTCTCAGTTGCTTTATTCACCTGCCTCTCATGTGGGACCATGAGCTCCACAGGGTAGGGACCGGGGCTTGCCTGTCAGTGTGTCCCTTGCCTGACTCATGCCCATACTAGCTGACTGACTGAGTGCCAGCTCACTGTGCTAAAGCACCTCACACGATGCCTCAGGTCTCAACAGAAAGCCTCCCCCATCACTGTCCCTTTCCTCTTCTCATCTGCTTGTCACACACTTGGAGTAATTTTTATTTTGTGCCTTGAGATCTTCCGTACATTTTTCTTTAAAAGCTAAAGGAAATGCCCCACCTTTAAAAGTTTTATCAAGTACAACCTCATTTACAGATACCTGCGTGGGCTCTGGCAGATCCCAGATGCCTCTGCCATCTCTGACTGAAGGATGCAAAATGGCCTGGCCAGCAATATCACACTCTTCTTGGAGACACCTTCCTGGGCTCTGGGTTTGCCAACCATCCAGTGACTGTCTCTGGCCCGCAAGGCGGGTCTGGCTGCACCTGCAGGTGATGCCGAAAACTTGGCCTCTGTGCACCGGTGCCAAATCGAATCCTGGAGACAGAGTTTTGGGTGAAGTAGAAAAGAATAACTTTGTTGCTTTGCCAGCAAAGGGGGACACAGTTTTCGAGGGCAGGAGCCCGCTCTGTCCCCCTTTGCCTGGCAAAGCAACAAAGTTATTCTTTTCTACTTCACCCAAAACTCTGTCTCTGAGATTTGCTTCAGCACCGGTGCACAGAGGCCGAGTTTCTGGCATCACCTGCAGGTGCAGGGAGCAATCCTGGCAATGAGATGGGGGCTTGATAGACCATCACGGTTCCCAAGTAGCTGTTATGCTCGGCTGTGGGCATTTTTCTTCATGTGCAGGTCATTGATCCAGTCTGCAGGATGGGAGTTTGTGGGCGGGGTGCAGTACCCCCCTGCCTGTGTCCATCGGTGAGGCTGGGTCAAGGCTGAGGAATTGTAGACAGTACACCCCTGAGCTATCCTACCAAGCGACAGGCCAGTTGGATGATTAGGCACCAAATCCCAGCCTTCGTCAGTTGAAGGTGTTGCCTGAGGGAGTTAAATTCCTGGCATGAAGGGCTGCCCAAATGTGGGCTAAACACACTCCCAGCACCCAAGAAAGCTTTCAAGACAAGAAGCAGAGAGACTGGAGCAGACGTGGAAGTGGGAGGCTGTCAGTGAGCTGGGAAGTGTCCTTTGCTGCTGCAGAGAACTCAGGAGTAGCCCCAGGAGACACAGGCCCGGCCACCAATGGTGTCTACCACACCAAGTACTCCTGCACATGTGACAATCTTAGAGTCAACACATTCTCATTACTATGGTGATGCCTTGTTTACCCAGAGAGCATCTGCCCAGCAGCTTTAATGTTAAGAAAACTTTAGAAAGCAGCCTAAAAAGTAAAAATATATAGGAGTCACAGAATTCATGTGCTGAAGTTCATTCAACAAGTTTGTGACTGCATATCATGCGCCAGGTGTTACACACTAGAGGTGCAGTGGGGAACAAGGCAAATCTGCCTCACCTTTGAGGAGTTAACATTTTACGAGGAAAGAGCAGTCCCCAAATTGGATATGTACTAAGAATAAAAACAAGGGCAGCCATAGAAAAAGGAGAGGATGGGAGGGGCCACCTTAGTAGGATAGTCAGGAAAGGTCTCTTTGAGGAGGTGACTTTTAAGCTTAGAACTAAAAGATGTGAAGGAACTAGCTAGACTCACGGTAGGGCAAAGGGTGTTCTGGGCTCAGGAAGTAGCCTGTGCAAAGGCCCTGGGGCAGGAAAAACCAATGATGTTTGAGGAGCTGAAGGTTGCCTGATGTGGTCAAAGGGTGTCTGAGCAAAAGGAAAAGAATAGTCGGGCAGGAGGTTGGAAAGATGGGCAGGGTCAACTCATGGGAAGGCTACCGGCAGGGTTTTGGGCTTTACCCTTGGGGGTAGTGGGGAGCCACTGAAGGTTTTAAAGCAGGAAAGGGATGTGCTCTGATATGTAAATCCAAATGACCACAGTGTCTTCTGAGCAGGAAAGAATTGAAGAAGGAGAGGGAGGAGGAAGTTATGGAAGGCCATGGACAGAATCCAGGTGGGAGGGAAAATCACCATATTTTATTCATAAAGGAACACTTCCACCCCTTCACCCAAAGGTGACTTACTGGTAAGTTACACTCTATTCTAACACCATGGTCATCTTGGCTCCTGGTCCAGAGCACAAGAAAAGTAATTGTAAAAGGACCAGGAGGGGAACTCCAGGGTGAGTCCCTGAGTAAGTCTGCTGGAAGAAACTAAGGAAGTCACGTAAACCTGAAAAGCAGACTCGAGAACTAAAGTCATTGTAAGGGGCCACTCCGTGCAGGACCAAACAGCCCCTGCACCTCACCGAAGTGTTCCAGAGGTGCCATCCAATGCCTGGAAGCAGCATTTCCTTGACCTTGGACAGTTCCCCAAGGCTGGGTTTGCGCATTACTGTTCCAAAGGGCTGGCTCCAAGCACAGTGGCTTATCTTCTCCAGAAAATTCACTCCAGTGCTGAAGGGAGGTGAGCCAATGGTGGATGCTCACAGAAGTAGATCCAGTCCCATGGCACTCCCTGTGCCTGTTCCCAGCACTCTGCGGGCAGTAACTCAATCCCCACAAGAGCCTCGTGAAGTAGGTACCAGTATCAGCCCCTGTTACAGAGGAGGCAGCCGGGGCTTGGGGATGGTGAGGTGACTTACCCAAGGTCATCCAGGCAGTACGCAGAGGAGCCCGCACCAGAATCCAGGCAGTCTGGCTCCATGGGGCATGGTCTGCTGTGCAGAGCTGCTGGCCACACACATTCTAACCCAGCCCACAAACGCAGAGCTGCTGAGACCTCACTGCCTGCAAACCCTCTGCTGGGCACCCAGGGTCCTACCCTGGGAGAGCTGGCCATCTGTTGCCTGGTACAGAAGCGAAGTTGTCAGACAACAGCCACGACCCAAGACAAGGTGATCCTCCTTGGCGTTCCTCACTGGGTAACACGCGATGGTTCATTTATCTGTTCCACATTCACGAAGCACCTACTGTTTACAAAGTCCTACTTGCAGACCAAAGCACAGGTGCTGGAGTCCGATCCGAGTCCCGTTCTGCTCCTTGCGTGTGTTGTGACCGTGGGCTGCTTGTTTAACTTCTCTGAGCCTTGGTTTTCTAACTCTAAAACAGACATGGCAAGGGGTGTGATGGGGACTTCAAAAAGAAAAAAAAGAACTGAATATGAGAGCAGCATGTAAGCGGTAGAATCCTGGATCGTTGAGTGGATTTAATCCTGCCAAGCACACGTGACTGGAATAGTTGAGGTGCTGGGGGAGAAGTCTCTGGATCCACTTTGGCTTTTTAGTCCTTTGGGAAAGCAAAGCTGACAAAAGTTTTGCAGTTTATAAACGTTAAATATTTGGGTCTTAGGCGCTTAGATGCACAGAGGAGAGGTAGGTGGAAGGCTCATTTCAGCTGATCCAAATCTCCTTCCGTAACTCGAATCTCTGATCCATCCTATTTCCTCCAAGTGAAATCAACTTGATTACCTCCCAATGTCAGGAACCTCACTGCCTACAAGGCAGTACCTTCTTAGCCGTCCTTTTGCAAGCTCTCTTTCTCATGCTCTGTCTTAATTGGGTCCATTCCCCACACCCACAGTAACCTGTTAGATGAATGGCCTTCTCTGATACCTCTCACTAAACAATTACAGGTCAGAGGAGGGTCAGGTAGCCGAGGAGAAGTTAAAATCTAGGCCCTCCACATGTCCCAGATGGAGACCAGGATATTTTAATAAGGGTATGATTTATGATGAAACCTGTGCTTCCCTCCTTATTTGAAAATGGTAGCAGGGGCTTTCTTCATGTCGGCTATAAGATGGATCAAGTCCCCCTTTCATGTTTTTCTGGATACTCTGCTCCTTTTGGGGAAAGGCTGCTTCCCAATAAATAAATAACAGCAAATCACAAATAAAATAACACCCCTGTCCTTCCTATCCTGGGGTTACACGTGATTTACCAGGACTGAAATTCATGACCTAACAGCTTCCGAATGGGGCGGGGGAGGGGACAGGGGAGCAAGCACAGGGGGCCTCTGTAGTGTCTGAATCCCAAATACGTGCCTCGAAGGGAAGGGTTTAGTTTCTCTTCTCCCAGAGAAGAGAAGCAACAGAGAAATAACGATAGTGTGCAGTGAAGGGAACAAAATGAATACATAAGCCCACTATGGGCTGGATTCAAACATTTATTTTACATGAAAGAGGGCTAATGACATTCAGTAAGATAGAGGAAATCAAAGAGTCACAGCCAGCAGCCACTCTTTTAAACCAGATTTTGAACACAACCCCCCAAGGGCTGTTTCCACCAATTTTGCAATAAATCACGCACTGACTTTTAGAAGAGACAGATATTTAATTCGTGCATTAGAACCACCGGGCCATGACCGAAGGCTGAGGCCCTGGCAGCCCACACTCTTCTTGCACAGTCCCTTAAACCACCCGGCTATAAAACAATGCTTTAATTGGGTAATTAAGCACCAGGCAGGCTGCAGGATGAGGGACTGATGGCTGACCTTTGGAGCAGAGATCAAAGTTCGAGGGTTAAAGGACTTGCCCCCTTGGGAGCCCACAGCTTCCTCTTCTGCTTCAGGTAGTTAGATTATAATTAATTATTTAAACAGACAGATCTGTCCAGGGGTTGAAATACCCGGGTGAGAAGCCAGAGGACCGGAGAGTGTTAATTACCTGCTCCCGGTAGGAGACGGAGTCAGCCTCCCGTGTGCATCCGGGAGGGCAGGTGGCAGAGAAGACACAGTGCCACAGGGACTGGTCCTCCAGGCAGCACTCTGGGCCACAGGAAGGGCTGAGGTCCTACCCCTGAGCCTGGGCGTTCCGACCCCACGCCACATACACGCACTCTGCGTTCATCTGCATATTCAACAGTGAATGTGTGTCCTGGACAATCCGACAGGGATCAGAACCTCACAGGGCTCACGGTTTGTCCAGTATCACGGAGAGACGAAGTCGTCACGGCCTGATCCAGCTTCCCAGAAGCAGAGAGCAAAGGACAGGCAATTCCAGTTCTCCACATTTCCCAAATCCCAAATACGTGCCTCTAAGGGGGAGCATCTCGTGTCTCCTCTCCCTGGAGAAGGACTCAGTACGGAAATAAAGGCGCTGTCTGAGAAGGGGACATGCACAGACCTCGTTGTGGGGGAAACGGCCCCAGCAGGGAAATCGGGGGCTTCCTGATGGAGTGAGGAGCTGAGATGCGAAGCATAGGACTGGCAGGGCCCAGCACTTAGGGGAGTCAAAGGCATTCCCAAGAGAGGGGACAGCATGAGGGGACTCACAAGAGAAAGGAGACCCAGCACTGGAGTGGAGGGGGTGGAGGTGGGAGAAAGGCTGGGGAGGCCCCGAGAGAACCCACTCCTGGATTTACCCCGCCACCATGAGAAAGGCACCGGAGGGTTTACATAAGTGTGTGTCGGGTGGGATGGGCAAGTAAGCCGGTCAGATTTGCAAGGTCTCAACAGGACCCAAGTCCAAATCCAAGGCAGAGGCCCTGGCCCAGCTAGGAAGAAGGATGCAGAGGGTCCAAGCACGCCCATGCCCCTTGCATTTGAAACAGCACACTCTTCTCCCATCCTGTTCCGTTACGGCTGGCGGCGTGGCAGGTGGGGTGGCAGGGAGCCCAGCCACGGGCAGGTTTGGAACTCCTCTTGTGGAAACCCTGCTGCGAGGGCACCATTGTCCCTGGGCCCTCTCACAGCAGCGGAAGAGCAGAGGCTCCACGGGGAGGCCTGCTGGGGGGACCAGGGCCTCTCCTGGCTGCTGGAGAGGCTGCCTTCTCTGGCCTCTGGACCCGGATGACACTGGCTGGTGCCAGAGCCTCGTGCAGGAGAACCCAGACCCGGCCTCCCTGTAGCACATATGCCACACCCATGTCACCACTGTGTGCTTCCATGACTGCCCCCCGCCCCAGACAGCGAGCGCCTTGAGGGTCTCCCTCACCGCGCACCCTCAGCCCTCAACACATGACCTGGTGGGCAATGTGAATGGCATTTTTTAAGTGGCAGCCCTGTCCCCTGCCTGCCACCTCCAATCACTGCTGCTTCGGGGTGGGAGGTGAGGGCTTTCTCCCCATCAGCTGCAGGATCAGCCCCCAGTCTTAGAAAAAAGGCTTCCTGGACCCGTCTGAGCCAGGCCAATGGGGAGCCACGGAGGCTGGGAGGCCAGTGAAGGCCACGCCGGCTGCTGCGGGCATGGCCACGTTGCCACAAAGCAGCATCCATCCATAAACAGAAGCTGTGCTGC